>NW_026294535.1:31377602-31977602 GCF_007827085.1 Peromyscus californicus insignis | reverse complement strand
AGCAGAATCGTTTGTTATGATCTGTTTGTGATTATCTCTGTGTCCTATAGTAACTTTTCAGCTTTGATTCATGAGCGTTATTTTGTATTTTAAAAACAACCCTCGTTTACCAAATAAGTGACAACTTTTCACTTGGGTTAAAATGAGACAGAATTAAATAAATGACTCAGAAGCAAAGGGAACAGTTTTAAAGCCAGACATTTTGCTCTGTTAGAAGTAGCTGATGGAAACAGATGCAGCCAAACATTAGGCCAAGCTTGGGGAATCCTGATGAAGAGAGGGAGCCAGAGGGATCAAGGACATCACAAGAAAACCCACAGAAGCAACTAACCTGGTTCATAGGCTGTATGGGACTGACCTGGGCCCTCTGCATATATGTGACAGCTGTGTGGTTTGATCTACTTGTGGGACTCCTAACAGTGGAGCAGGGGATGTTTCTAATGCTTTGGCTGGCTCTTGGGAACCTATTCCTCATACTGGGTTGTCTTCCCCAGCCTTAATAGAAAGGGAGGATCTTATCCTACCTTAACTTTATATGCCATGCTTGTTATATGCAGACCCATTTGGAAAAGAATGCTATGGTTTTACCTCATTGTTACAGTAGAAATCAAATTTTAGCAGCCTGATCTCATGTTTCTGTGAGAAGACCTAACTTCCTTTCTTTTTTTTTTTTTAATAAAAAATGTAATTATTAATGCACACGAAACATACATGTTCATGGGTTTCTCTGTGGAGTTCCCACACATGTATTTATCATACTTGGTCTGTACCCACTACAGCAGTCGCCCTCGCCAACCTCTTCCCATTGGTATTAGTGGTATTACAAGAGTCTTCAATTGTATATTTAAGCTATTCATCTTTCTTCTTTATGTTCTTGCTTCAGTGCACCCGTTACTTATGTAACCCATATGTTAGCCCTATTCAGAGCTCAGTGAGAGCTGTAAACGTCTGTTTCCATGTCAGGGGAGCCTTTCTTAAGGTATTTGCAAACTTCTCCTGGTGGCTGACATCGCATAACACTTTTTGAGTTCTCGCCACCCTCAACTTGACTTCATGTACATCTGATCTTCTGGGTCTTTTCTTTCTGTCCTGTGCTAGCTTGTTTTCCATTCTTTGGCCTCTTCAAAAGTCACTCACATGAGAGATTGGATGCTATTTTTTTTCCCCAACTAGCCAATCCATTTGCTAGATGCTGGGTATCTTTCTTGTATTTTCCAGCCATTTTAATATGTTCAGAACCCTTGTATATTCTTTGACCTAACATTAGATCATTCTTTCCACCCCTCCCCCCGCAAGTCTAATTATGTGGCCTTAATTACAAGAACTGTATTAATTTATTCAGCATTTTTAAACCAACTGTGTGTATCAATCGTTGTAGAAGAGTCAAGAACGCAAAATGGTTCCTCTGAGCAGCTTAACTTCTCGTGGGAAATTATAGATGTAAGTAACAAGAGAATATAATTTTGACAGTTAAAGAACTTTAACTTTCCTAAAGCAACCACCATTTTCAGAGAGCAATTAACTAGAATGCAGTGGTAGTCATTCTGAAGGGCTGAGAAGTGGCGAGTGTTGTAGTCATTCTGAAGGGCTGAAAACTTGCTGAGAATTTGACCTCGGCCCTGAAAACAGGAGGATGAAAATGACTTTTACTTCATAGCCATCATTTTGTCTTTAATTGTGGTGATGTTTTATTTGTGCTGAAATGTGATATTTTGTTTGTATGTTAGTAAATAAAGTTTGCCTGCAGATCAGAGGTCATATAGCGAGCCATAAGCAGAAGTCTGGTGGTGGTAGCACATGCCCTTAATCTGACCACATGGCAGGCAGAGTCTCTGTGTGGTCAGGGACACAGCCAAGTGTGGTGACATGAGCCTTTAATCGCAGTACCAACCATAGAGACCTGGAGGTCGGTATAGACAGGCAGTGACGAGGAAGTCATGTGCCTGGGCTTAGAGCCAATGAGAAGGCAGAACAGCAAGGCAATAAAAACACAAGTCAGACAGGAAGAAGCTCTGAGACGAGGTGGTAAGATAAGGTAGTCGTGGCTCTTCACTAGTTCTCTGATCTCTTTGGCTATTACCTCTGTATTTGGCTCTGTGTTTCTTATTTAATAAGACTGTTTAGAAATTCGTCTACATTTAATTTTCCTCATTATCCCTTTTCTTGTTAGGATGTGCTTTTCCTAACCTGTCCTCCACGTCATCATTTTGCTCTTTCTCTTCTCACTGCTCAAAATGTGAGTTAAGTCCTCCAGTGAGGCTTCTTTTCTGACATGACCCATCTCTCCCTTGATAGTCAACCTTTATTTCATTTAAAATGCTCCTTACACACCTTGCTCTTTTACTTCTCAAAAGAAAGCAGTTTTGATTTACAGAGTGCTTGATTTCTCTAATTTCCGTGCATCAATCCAGCTCTGGGGAAAGCACTAGAAGAAAGACTGTAGTCTAAAGAGAAGGTTAATCACACCCAAATGGATACAAAAAATAAACAATACCAAAAGAGGTTGAACAAAACACAAACCATCATAACAAAATAACAGGAATTAATAAACACTGTTCAATAAGAATCCCCAATATTAGTGGTCTTTTAATAAAAAAGATAGACTAGAATGGATTAGAAAACAGGATCCATCTTTCTGTTGCCTCGAAGAAACATATCTCACCACCAAGGACAGGCACCACCTTAGATAAGAGGTTGGAGACAAAACAAAACAAAACAAAACAAAAACACTGCAAGCAAATGAAATGGAGAGATATACAGGCGTGGCTATTTTAATATCAGATAAAATAGGCTTCGAATCAAAACTCATCAGAAGATATAAGAAAGAACACTAGATAGGAAAAATCAATCAAGAGGATGTCACAGTTCTAAACATTCATGCTCAAAATGTGACGGCATCAAACTTAACAGAATAAATCAAAGCCACACGGTTATTTTCTTAAGTATTTTTCCTTGTCTGAATTATCTTTTCCTACGTTCTATTTTTTTTTTTTTTGGTTTTTCGAGACAGGGTTTCTCTGTGTAGCTTTGTGCCTTTCCTGGAACTCACTTGGTAGTCCAGGCTGCCCTCGAACTCACAGAGATCTGCCTGGCTCTGCCTCCCGAGTGCTGGGATTAAAGGCGTGCGCCACCACCGCCCGGCTACGTTCTATTAATTTTATACCATACTTGATGTTTTTCTTCTTTAAGGGATACAATTTTTTACATAAGATTCATGCTTTTATCCCTTTTGCCTTTGAAATTTATTCCTCCATTGACGAAAGTTCTCTCTGCCTGTATGTCAGTCAGGTCAAGATTATTAAACCAAGGCTGTCTGCCTGCCTCTTTCTGCATCTGTTTCTCCCTTTTGAGTGTTCTTTCTCTGGAAGCTTCTATCCATCGCTGAGATCCACATGTTATCTGGAAACGTATTGGAAATTCAGCCCCCCTCCCCCCACCCCAATTGCTCTACCTAAATATCTTGACTCCAAGTCTTGGAGGTGGGCCCTGGCATTCTGTATCTTACAAAGTTTTCCAGGTAATTATGAAGCACATGAAGTTTGAGAACCACTGGGTTAGATGGGTTCCCTTCTCCAGCAGTTGTCCTACTTATATTTACGTCACATTTCTAAACCCTAGAGTTTTGGGGTATTGCATTTGAAGCTTATTGCGCTGTTCTCTGTCCCTTGGCAATGTTTAGTGTTATATGCTGTCTGAACAGAACTCTCTGCTGCCCTGGTATCGTTTCTCTTATACACAATATGGGAAATATTTTGGTTTGTTTTAGTGGACACAAAATCCTTTCTAGTTCCTCTTACCTCTCCATTTGTGGTCCCTGTCACATCTCATTGGCTGCAAATTGCACCTGCACTGAATGACTTGCTCATCTTAGTTGCTGATTGGTATCAGCACAAACAGTATGTGTTATCAATTGTGGCAAACAAAATTGTTCCATATTGATTTGCATTTTCTGGGACATCTGTGGTGTTAGGAATCCACGGGGATGCTGTTATATGCATTTAAGAGCCAAAGTTTTGTATTGTGTGTCTAGTCATATTGATTTTTGTGGTCAGTGGGGAGAGAACTAAGCCTCTGAACCAACATGAGGGGAACTTTCTAGGTATGGATGACTTGGAGATTTTGTACTAAATATAAATAATTGATTTTTTTTTGGCAGGGGCATAGGAAGAGGAAAGTTGAGTTTGCTCTCGTGTGTAAGATTGAGTTGTTAATTTGAAATGATGTCAAATTAAAAAAAAACACCTATAGGGTTTATTACAAAGGAATTTTGGAAAATTTTTACTTTTTTTGGATTAGCATACAAAAAAAGAGCTTCACTGGGGCACTTTCAAATTCGCAGATTTTCCTCACCCTCCTTTTCTCCATTTTGCTCATAGGCTAATGAATATGTTTACTATCTCAATGTGCAATTCATTGTTTTTGTATATCTGGTTTAAATTTATACATTAAACAGTGTATCCATGGCAAATTCTTGGGCTTTATTCCTAAACCTCTTGATTTAGAATCTCTGGAGTAATTTTCTGTGTATTTTAGAAGACGCATGGTTTTTGTAAGTGTGCCAATGCAGTTTGTTAATGGCAGGATTTATAGGTATGGATTCATGGCTCCTGTGACAGCTTTCAGTATATTTGACTCCCCTTTCTACAATCTGTGGTACAGAGAAAACATATAACATGATGTGGAGGCCTTTCACGGCCTATCACTTAGGAGTATGTCTAAGAAACAAGGAAATGGGGCTGTGGGTGAAATGGGCTAAGTTGATATCCATCTCGAGTAGGCGAGCTGTGGAAAACTAAAATATATTCTTAGACATAAGACATTTTCAGATACGATTTAGCCTTCATCAATCAGATGTGTTACATTAGATTTTGATTAAATAAAAGGACCTAGATGAGAGAGATGAAGTATCAGGGCACAGGTCTTAGGAAGGTATTGCAGGTCTGGAGCCAGTATATAAAATGCTGAGATCCTAGCGTGGTGGTGGCTTCCTGATCCATAGCTTCCTGTCACAATGAGGGCGGTGTCCTAGATATGTCAGAGTTATGGTGACGTTGTAGTTGGCAGTCATGGCAATGCGTGTGTGTGTGTGTGTGTGTGTGTGTGTGTGTGTGTGTGTGTGTATCTTTCTGCAGTGGTGATGGCTGCTTTCTCAGTCACAGAGGTTAGAAGGGTTCTGAGACCTGGGAGTGGGTCTGGAAACTTAGCCTGGAGACTGCTTCTTCAACTGTTGGAATTTATGAAAGAAGACAATTCCCTACATAAAATCCTTTCTGTTTAAACTAGTTAAAGTGGATTCTGTTATGCGAAACTGAGCTCTGAGTAATAAAAGTAATTAGCACCAGAAGTGTTTGTTGTCAATGGAATACAGAAACAATAAAACTATTATGTTTTAAGACTCTTATGATGTGGAGTGAGCAACAACTTAAAATTTTACCTGTCTGGTCATCTGAAATATTATACCTGCTGAAGACAAGAGTTCAGAATAGAAAATGACTAAAATAGACCCTTCTGGAGAATTCTACGGAGAAGAGGACGCCAAATTGGGTTGCACTTTTTTCAAATTGAACAAGCGAACAGCAAGTAAGAAAACTCAGTATTTTGAAGTTTCAGGTGTAGAAACTGTCTGAGAACCAGTAATTTCTTCAACTGTCCATGAAGATTCTCCTCTGTTTTGTAGCTTCAATAATTATTTTAGATGGAAATCAGAAGCAAAGTATGATGCTACAGGATGCTGAATTTATAGTTTTGTCATTTATTATTTTTTGTTTTTGAAAAATCAAAAGCATTGCTTTACAAACAGCTAGACCTTCTTCATGGACAATGTCCCTTAGGAGGATTTGGATAAAGGTGCACTATGATATACTCTTGAACCTTGCCAAGTCTCCTTCTCTAGCTGAAGCAGTTTTCATGTATCTGATGTAGTTGAAGACTCTTTAAAATCTCGGCTTGCCTGAAACATATACTTGCAAATTTGCTACTCTTACTGCTTCCATACCATAGTCATAGTCAGGTCCTCATGTATCCCAGAAAACATTCGCAGTGTCAAGACTCAGAGAAAAAGGTCTATAATGAAAGGAGCTAAATGCTTTTGATAACAAATTTATCATAGGAGAAAGTGGGAGATTAAGTGTGAGAAGTGAGTTTGAAGACTCTAGATCAAAGGTTATGGCCAAAGTCATTGATATGGACAAAACTACCAAGATTTGGCATTCCATATATAGTCTTAACACCTAAGTATATTTATGTTTGGTTTTCTGGCTGATTGACTCCCAGACATAATGTTTGATTGAGCTAGAAGGAATTGGGATACTGGAAATTCTATAGTATTTTAGAAAAGGAGAATCACCAGTTTTAGGGTATTAAAAATGATAGAAGGGGATTGGCATGCAGATCAGCTCAATCATCCTATGTCTCTCGAGAGCACCCAAAGCCTTTGGTGAACACACTGGTTAAGGCACTTATTTTGGTGGGCAGGGGTGTCTGGCACAGGCTGGAGGTGCAAGCAGAACACGATGTTCATGAGGTAACGCTAAAGCTTCAGGAGGAATGATGAAACTATGCAGTAAGGCCAAGCGGGGGCACTAACGTCAGCACAAAGACTGCGTAGTGATGTCCAGGGGAGGAACAACAGCAAAAATGCTGAGTGGTGGCTTATGGATCATGGGGCTCTTGGGGTGACACAGATGAGCATTCACTAATACTCCGAGGTCTACAGATAATCCTGACTTTACTACCAGTTCCAAGCTTACAGCGATGCACAGGCCCAGGGCCTCCAAGAATCATTGTTTTTTTTTTTTCTCTCTCTCCATGATAATGAGTTATTTCTTTATTAGACCAATTAACTTTTCATTCACAATGAATTATTCTTGAAGAAAGACTCTACCAAATATCACACGAGCATACTGTACTTGTACTTCTGCCAAGAAGATAATGTATGGGGTTATGGAATGTATTTAGGCTTTTTTTTGTAATTATTGATAATGGTTTTGAGATAACAGTAATCCTTGGAGATCGAGCTACTGCTATGGTCACCTATTTATGTATGTGTCTGGCTTAAGGTTATGGTGACAAATGTAGTTTGGGATCTTGAATATCTCAGTATATTTTTAAGGACAGACAGACAGACAGACAGACATACACTTTACAATTCCTGCAATTCTTTTTTTTTTTTTGAGACAGGGTTTCTCTGCATAGTTTTTGGTTCCTGTCCTGGAGCTCGCTCTGTAGACCAGGCTGGCCTCAAACTCACAGAGATCTGCCTGGCTCTGCCTCCAGAGTGCTGGGATTAAAGGCATGTGCCACCACCACCTGACCAATTCCTGCAATTCTTGAGTATCAGGAGCTAACAATGTACACATGCCTTGCTCTGTCATATATAATGATTTTTCCCTTTGAGATCCTCCTTTGGGTGGGCTGCTCTAGACTCTGGCAGACACTAACTAGTTAACAATAGAACCCCCAGCTACCTGACCTATTTCTTATGAAGCAGGTGGTTGTGGTAGTATTGTGTTCCCCAAAATATTGTGTACCCTAATAAACTTATCTGGAGTCAGAGAACAGAAAAGCCACTAGATACTTAGGATAGGCAGTGGTAGCACAC
The DNA here is from genome assembly GCF_007827085.1 of Peromyscus californicus insignis. Classification (NCBI taxonomy): domain Eukaryota; kingdom Metazoa; phylum Chordata; class Mammalia; order Rodentia; family Cricetidae; genus Peromyscus; species Peromyscus californicus. The sequence goes on along the minus strand of NW_026294535.1, from coordinate 31,970,002 downwards.
GCCTTTAATCCTAGTATTCCAGAGGCAGAAATCCATCTGTTCAAGGATACAGCCAAGCATGGTGACTCATGCCTTTAATCCCAGAAAGAGAGCCTTTAATCCCAGGGAGTGATGGTAGAAAGCAGAAAGGTATATAAGGCGTGAGGACCAGAAACTAGAAGCATTTGGCTGGTTAAGCATTTGGCTGGTTAAGCATTTGGCTGGTTAAGCATTTGGCTGGTTAAGCTTTCAGGCTTTCGAGCAGCACAGTTCATCTGAGATTCATTCTGGATGAGGACTCAGAGGCATCCAGTCTGAGGAAAACAAGATCAGCTGAGAAGTTGGCCAGGTGAGGTTAGCTGTGGCTTGTTCTCTCTCTCTCTGATCTTCCAGTATTCACCCCAATAACTGGCCTCAGGTTTGATTTAATTAATAAGACCTTTTAAGATTCCTGCTACAGGTGGTGGTTATTTCATTGGGACATATATTTGGGGGTACCCAGTAGCACTTCATCCTTAAGTGGAAATATAACACATGCCAGAAGACTCATTATGTTCTAGTGAATTGAAATTTTTCCTCAACTCACCACAGGCAGGATGGGAAGATACACATGACATGAAAAACAAGCAAGCAAACAACAAGATACATATCTATGTATAGATGGCTCTGCATAATAGATGGTGTGAATTGGAGGTGTATCTACCACTAAAGCTTTGCAAGTCCACTCAAGGCTTTTGGTTAAAGGGGAAAAGAAAAATCCCCCTGTTGAGTAGAACAAACAATACTGCAGCTAATGCTCTCTTTTTCATAGAATCAAAGACAGATGAATGCATACACACATATACATATACATATACATATACATATACAAATACATAACCACCACCAATAGCTGGTAGTTGATGGGTTGGAACATATGAATTCTGAGGACTAGTGACTAACGGGTTTGAGGAAGAAGCTTTTTGATGGGGCTGAGTTCATGCTGCGTTCTGAGGCTGAGTCATGCATCCTTTATCACTATTACTCAAAAAGTCGTATTCTGAGATGGGTATCTCAAAATCCAATAAACATAACTTGATGGACAAGGAAGAAAACTCTGGCTCTGTGTGTCTTCTCATTAAATTAATGGACACCATGCATGTGGTAGAACAGGTAGAGGTTCTAGGTTGATTTAATAATGTGGATTTTCTCCTACCATATTCAATACAGTCACATGTCAATCGAGTGCCCAAAATGCCAGAAATGAAGTGAGATGGCTCAGTGGTTAGATAGATTTTATGAAGTCACTTCTATCACAGAGAAGACAGCCATCTTCTCTGCTAGAAATGGCTCATTCGGTCTAGTTTTGGATTTGCTTACCCTGCATGCAATGCTTTTTGCCAGAGAACATTTGAGGACTTCTAAATAGCTTACCCACAGTATCCCACACAATACTTTTTTTGACCAAAGAAACTAATTTTATAGCAGAAGAAATGAGGCATTAGGTTGGTACTTATGGGATTCACTGGTAATATCCTTCTAGAAGCAATTGCCCATGCCCAATGATGGAACGGCCTATTGAAGACTCAGTTACAGCAGCATATAAGAAACACCTTGTGAGACTGAGGTCCTGGCTTACAGATATGGTATTTACTTGGAACCGTTCTCCAACATATTTTCCCCATAGTTGGAATTCATGGACCCTGAAAACAAAGTGAGAGGCCTGGGAATGGCATCTTATTATTATGCCAAATAGTCTACTTATAAAATCTTGCCTCCTCTTGCTGAAATTATAGGCTCTGCTGCTTCTGAGGCTTAAGATTGTAAGAGAAGTTTGCGTTCTCCAGGGGATAAAAAGTTTAGTAGGAAGTATAGGAATATAGCATTTGCTCAACATGTGTGAGGCCCCGGCTCAGTATCACATACTCATACAAAACCAATATAATAGACTATCAAATGGCCATTTTAGGCAAAGAAGACCAATCCTGTGTTGATGGAAAAATTGATCATAAATATGATGGGGAAACAGAAATAAGGATGTTTTTAAGACACAATTAATTCTGTGGATGTTTCAGACTGCCTACCGGTAGAAGAATGAAGTGGATTTGTTCATTTTGAAGGCTGCTTTGCTGCAAGGAAAGATGTGTATGGATTTCAGTAGACAGAACGGGACTTTATATTCTTTTCTAGAATGAGAGACTGACACAAACAAACAAAAAGAAACAATTTAAACCATAGTTTCCAGACACCCCCCGCCCCCCCCCCCCCCCACACACACACAATGGCTAGAGCTCTGGACATGGTGGAGAGTACATCAATCTGAGAGGGTTTGTCATACTTTGATTAGTAATAGCGTCACATGGGTGCTTTTTAGGGAGTGGGCACACCAGCTTGCTTATTAAGGCTGTGCGTTGCTGTGTGTATCTGCTAGGTACTTAGAATGTGGCTCCAAGTTCAGCAGGCTCATATAGAACTGGCTTCCCTAGCTCTAGAAGAGGCTATGTGTTTCCAAGAGCTGTTCAGATTCTATTCTGCCCTTCCTGGACTCTCCGCAATTTTGTCAGCACACAATTTCCTACATTAGATCCTGTTCTGCTTTAAGTAACACCTTGGTAGATCTTATTTTCTGCAATTGATCCCTGTCCAATACACCTTTCATCCAATTTGGAGATATTAGTGGCATGCTTTCTCAACAAAATTTCCACTTACTTCTAACTGCCCTGCACTATGTTCTTGAGCCGCTGAATTATACAGCCCATTTCCAACTCCCTTAATTTTGACTAAATTTAGACATTGTGTCTCAAATGTACTCTAAGGTTTGGACTTTGTCTTATTTACAGTCATAGGACTGATAATGATTACTTCACTCATTTTGCTTCTTTCTTAGAAAGTTACTTTTAACAGAAAAGCAAAGAGCTCTTTAATAAAGCATTACCTTAAAATGCGGAACTGATTTATTCTTAGGTTATTTTAATTTAAAGCTCAGTATATTCTGTTGCTCAAGTTGGCAAGCTATAATCATGTCTTCTTTATCTATTTGGGGATTCCTTGGAATAGAAAAATAGATTCATCTAAGTTTAAAGATTCTCTCAGAAGTTATACTAGTGAATAGAAAACAGGTCTAGGAATTGAATTCTCCAAATCAGAAATAGTCTCCCTGCTTCTAAACCTTGACTCCACACAGAATAATCCAAGGAGCCTCTGAAAAATGTTAATACAAGAGCCATAGCTCAGGCAAAGCCAATCATCTAAGAGGTTTGTAGTTTTAAAAACCTTCGCCAATGATTCTGGGTCAGAATGATGTAGCAGTCTTCTTAGGTTGCCATGACAAAATGCAACAGACTGAGTGTCCTCAAGAACAGAGAATCATTGCTCACAGTTCTAGAGAGAGATCTCTAAGGCCACTGTGCCATCAGGACTGGCTTCTGGTTCTAGTTCAGGCTTGTCAATTGCTCCCCTTACCTGACTGCACCCTCGTGAGGCCTTTCTTCTGTGATAGTGCGTGTAGAAAGAACTTTTTGGTGTTTCATCTTCCTGTGAGAACTCCATCCCTGTCTGAATAGGCATTCCTCTTATGGCCTAACTGAACCTTAATTATCTATTAGAAGGCTCTGTCTCTAAATACGATTCAATGTATGAGGATTTTTTTGCGAGGGGCACCATTAATTTCATAATAATGGTCATTGATAACCTTTGCTTTAATAGACTTATGTTTGGATTTGTAGCTGGATCTTTGGAAAGGCAGACCAGTCACCACATTCAGTGTATATGGCAACCTGCCGGGCGGAATGGAGTGAAATGATATTAAATAAGGAATAGTATGCAGTGGGGGATGGGCAGAAGAGCAGAATCTAGTTAGAGAGAGCATGAGTTTGGGGATGCAGACCCAAACCATTTCAAGCTGGCACAAGGTGTTGGAGGCATCATTTCCCAGAACAGCAACTCTGAGACATGTTAGAGGCACTCTTAAAGCCACATGCACCGAAGTAAATAATAGGAGTATGAGAATCAGGGTCAAATTTCAGGAGGCAGGACTGGTAGAAAATGGATGCATTGTGCCCCAAATTACCTTTTAGGGAAACATTCCTGACTTTATGCTAAAACCAAAAAAGTTGCTCTGGCGGTTGCAAGAGCATAATGATGTCATTGATTTTTTACAGCTGAGTAGTACTCCATTGTGTATATGTACCACATTTTCTTTATCCATTCTTTGGTTGAGGGGCATCTAGGTTGTTTCCAGGTTCTGGCTATTATGAATAATGTTGCTATGAACATAGCTGAGCAAGTGTCCTTGTGGTATGATTGAGCATGCCTTTGGTATATGCCCAAGAGTGTTATCGTTGGGTCTTAAGGTAGATTGATTCCCAATTTTCTGAGAAACCACCATACCAATTTCCAAAGTGGCTGTATAAGTTTACACTCCCATCAACAGTGGAGAAGTGTTTCCCTTGCTCCACATCCTCTCCAACACAAGCTGCCATCAGTGCTTTTGATCTTAGTCATTCTGACAGGTGTAAGATGGTATCTCAGTCATTTTGATTAGCATTTCCCTGAATACTAAGAATGTTGAGCAATTCCTTAAATATCTTTTGGCCGTTTGAGATTCTTCTGTTGAGAATTCTCTGTTTAGATCTATAGCCCATTTTCTAAAATTGAATTGATGTCTAGTTTCTTGAATTCTTTATATATTTTGGAGATTAGCCCTCTGTCAGATGTGAGGTTGGTGAAGATCTTTTCCCATTCTGTAGGCTGCTGAACTGGCCTACCCTGGTAGTCAGATTGGTTAATACTCTGTCATCATAGAGCTTTCATCCAGTAACTGATGGAAGCAGATGTAGAGATCCACAGCCAAGTACCACGCCAAACTCTGGGAGTCCAGTCAAAGAGAGGGAAGAGGGATTATATGAGCAAGGATGGTCAAGATCATAATGGGAAATCTACAGAGACAACCGAACCAAGTTCGTAGGAACTCATGAACTTTAGACCTACAGCTATGGAACCTGCATGGGACCAGACCAGACCCTTGGCATATGGGAGACAGTTGTGTAGCTTGGTCTGTTTAAGGGGCCCCTGGTAGTGGGATAAGGATCTATCCCTAGTGCATGAGCTGGCTTTTGGAGCCCATTCCCTATGGTGGGATGCGTGGCTCAGCCTTGATGCAAGGGGAGGGGGCTTGGTCCTGCCTCAACTGAATGTACCAGGCTTTGCTGGCTCCCTATAGGAGCCCTTACCCTTTTGGAGGAGGGGATGAAGGCTGGGTGGAAGAGGTGGGGGGAGTGGGAGGAGGGGTGAGAGGGGGATCTGTGGTTGGTATGTAAAATAAATAAAAAAATTTCTTTAAAAATTATACCATCTGAGAATTAAAAAAAAAAGAGCATACTGAGCCATTCATGGAGACTTTAGAGATTTAGCAGAACCTGGGAATTACCTCCACAGGTAATTAAAGCAGAGGTATCCGACTAGCCAGACTCATCAGTTGCTGCAGGGGAGAATTAGTTTTTACTGTGATATGGCTCATTCTGGCCTACAATTTAGAATGATTATTCCATCTCTAATGAGTGTCAGGGTCACCTGGAGTCACTCAAGCACGGTGATTGGTCAGCCCCACTCTGAGCACATAACATTCCCGACTGTGGAGTGGAGCAAGAGTTTGTACCAGTAACAAGTTTTCCCATACTGCTGCTAGTGATTACAAGAATTGTGAATCCTGTTCACACCCAGTAGCCAGTTTATGTGTAGATGCTTTATAATGAAAGCATAAGGAATGTGTGTGTGTGTGTGTGTGTGTGTGTGTGTGTGTGTGTGTGTGTGTTTCTATAACTTTCTTTCTCAACAAGCATTTCAGAAAAAAACAAAAAAAACTAACAGAGGGTGGGAAAATACCTTAGAAGAGGGAAGAAAGGGCGCTATGTAGCCACCCCAGAAGCTAATCTACTCTGAAGGCCTCTGGGAAAAGGAAAGCAATAATCCTTCCAATAACACCTAACTGAGAAGTTATTACTTCTCCCTGAAGCTAGAGAGGCCAAAAGAAGCCTGTCCACCATAACAGTGCGGCATGCCTTTGGAAGAGTTCACAGGCACTTTGTAGGGTGAGTGTTATCAGAATTATTTAGTGTGAATTAATGTGTGATTGCTCCCAGCTCCCTTTCAACTTCTAAATCACCAAGGATAGATTCCTTGGAAAGGAAAGACAAGGGATCGAGAGAAGGACTCTTGAGGGGAGGAAAAAAAGACCTAAGTGTCCCCCCTCCCAAAAAATATATCAGTGGAATGAGGGCTATCTGATGTTAATTAAGGGACAGGCCTAAGGCATTGTCTTGTAAATGTACCAGTTCTGCTTTGTGCAAAAGCAAGTGGATACACTTTCTAATCAAGCCAACGCTTAAAGAATTATTCTGGCGGGTTTTTTATTTTTATTTTTTGACAGATCATTGGGAAATGTCATGAGTTAAACATTTTTCCTACTTTACATAGTGTCCTCCAGGTCCAGCAACCCCCTGAAGAATCTCAAGATAGGGAAGGTCAGTCTATAAAAGGAGGGGGATATCAGAATTGAGCTAGAGATTGGGTATAGGCTCCCTGATCCCACTTCTGGTCACATCCCAAACTTCTTTTGCTGTTCAGAAGTTGTCTAATGGGTGGCCTGAGGAAAGGGCCCAATGACAGGGGTACCTTTTCCGTGCCCCAGAGCAGAATGGGACTAGAGAAATGACACATGCCACTGCTTTCCAGGAGAGGGTGTCAGAGTCACTAAGAACTCCATGGCGTGTGCCCCCTAAGACCTCTCCTTTGATTGCCTTGTCATAGTTTAAGTCATACTGTCACCTACCCATGGCTGATGACTTACCATTGTTCCCTTCTCAATGATTCATATAATAAAGTACAGAGTAGTAACTTCTTTATTAACGATGTCCTCCCAAAGTAGTGTTCATCTGTGTCTCAACGGTGGTCAGCCGATATTTCCTTTTGTTATTAGTATATAATTTATAGGGCCCCATCATAATTTCACATATTTTATGTCTTAGTATGCCATATTATTAACATACTTTTAATTGTTGTAAGGAAACGTAAAATGAGATTTCCTCTCTAAGTATGTATTTAAGTAAAGAACAGAGTTTTATGATCCATAAACATAGTGTTGGTTAGCAGGTCCCTAGAAATTATTATTCTTTCAAAACTAAACTTTTGTGCCCAGTGGTGAGCAATTTCTTCCTTTCCCAGTTTCCATTCTTTTTTTTCTTTTTTTTTTCTTTAGACCAGGCTGGCCTCGAACTCTTCTTGACAACTACCATTCTCTTCTTCACTTCTATAACTCGATTTTAGCTAAATCTTTTACATGTTATTTTGTACCTTTCTCCTGGCATAGCTAGCTTATTTTACTTAGGAGAATGGTCTTGGGTACTTCTATGTTGTCTTATATTTCAGGATTTCCTTTACTCAGTGGGAAAATTATCTGCATGTTGTTTGCAAAAAGATGAGATGGAAGTTTGGATGCAGGAAATGCAGCATCAAGTGACTCTCTTGGTTATGGGTGAATCTGTTAGTTGAGATGTCGGTGAGAGCATGTAGAGAGAGCACTGGACAGATCACTCTCCTGGCGACAACAGCAGTCAGCAGTAAAGAGCGACAGAACTGTGTCTTTAAGTCTCAGCTCATCCCTGCCTTTCCTGCTGTGAGTTCTCAATTTTGCTCTAGGGAAGGATTTCTGGTATTTGGAAAAGGATTCAAATTCTATGCCTAATTCACAACCTAAAATTGATAATAAGACATATATCACCATGTCAGCCTAACTATCACTAAAGTGTGCTGTTGGCTTGGGAAATATTATTTTAAGATGAGTTACATTTGTTTATGCTGCAGAACATTTGTTTTAATGGTGCAAAGATGGGTTGCATTTTTTTTTAACTGTGTGAAGCTATGTTACTTTGTTTTTCTAAAACACCCAATTTGTTTAATAAAGAGCTGAATGGCCAACAGCAAGGCAGGAGAAAGGATAGGTGGGGCTGGCAGGCAGAGAGAATAAATAGGAGGAGAAATCTGGGAGGAAAAGATAGAAAAGCAAGAAAGGGAGAGGAGGACATCAAGGGTCAGCCACCCAACTCTACAGCAAACCATGGAGTAAGAAATAAAGAAAGGTATATAGAAATAAAGATAAAAACCCATAGGCAAAAGATACAGGATAATTTAGGTTAAGAAAAGCTGGCTAGAAATAAACCAAGTTAAGGCCGGCATTCGTAAGTAAGAAAAAGACTCCATGCATGTATTTATTTGGGAACTGGGTGGCAGGCCCCCCAAAGAGCCAAAAGAGTTAAAAAAAACCCCAACAACAGTGTACAAGATTGTGCTTTACAATGATAAGGATAAGCATTCTCCTCTGATGCTACAAATAGTTTCAGCCTGAAAAAGCAATTGTAGAGTCTGATTATGATGAAGGACCACTTCTGGTCTGAAGGCAGAGCTTTCTCTCTCTCTCTCTCTCTCTCTCTCTCTCTCTCTCTCTCTTTCTCTCTCTCTTTCATTTTATGTGCATTGGTATTTTGCCTGCATGTATGTCTGTGTGATGGTGTCCGATTCCCTGGAACTGGAGTTACAGACAATTGTAAGCTGCCGTGTGGGTGCTGGAAATTGAACCTGGGTCCTCTGGAAGAGCAGCTAATGCCCTTAACCACTGTGCCATCTCTCCAGCCCCAAAGGCAGAGCTTTATAGAAGCAATTGCTGATTTCAGGTTTGGAGTACTAGGTGTTTAGTAGGGATTAACGTCTACAAAAGGAAAAGAGAAGAAACAGAATTGAGTGCAGAGAAATTATGAAGCAGGCCTACCAAAGCCACCTTGCCAGGCAGTGTCCTCTGTCTAGACAAGTTCTCTACTTAATCTATAGATGTCTGGTTTGAGCCCAGACAAAGTGGCGCTCTGCTTCTGGGGCTTGATGTTGCTGACAGGTACACGAAGTCTGTTGATGGTCTTTTTGTCTAGGCTGTCTACCTTTGTGTCTACCTCACCAATATACCCAGACTGAGTGAGTATTCTGTATTTTCATCAGTCAATGTGCTTAGTGAATTCTGTGCTCAATCAGCTAAAATGGAGTGTGTGTGTGTGTGTGTGTGTGTGTGTGTGTGTGTGTGTGTACAGTGGTCTTTTCCTAAAAAAGCTGTTATTAAATTTATAATGCCTGTGTAGCCGATGGATGTCATTTTAGAATGAAAAGAAAATACAGCAATTGAGAGTGAATTGTTAAATGAAAAGTCATCATTAACTTTTACTAAAATTCCTTTCTCATTGCATTATTTCCTGGATTGTCAAGTTACTTATTTACGTTTCAGACTTTTGAAAGAGTTAGTTGTTCAATATTAACACTAATACTAAACCCTCAATGGTCATTTTGATATTTTGATACCAAGGTTGTATGGACTTACTTAGAAGAATGGGTTGAACAATACCTTACAGCAAGGCAGAATGCATGCAAGAAGAATAAGATAAATAATGGAAAATAAAAAGATTTTTTCCCCCAATGGTAAGGAAGCTGGGGCGGTCTAATAGATCATGGCGACAAGTGAGCGGTGATAACTATAAAAGATATTCTTGGAATGGATAGGCCCACAATTCAAACGACTGGCCTGAGTCCAGGTCTTTATTTCTAGGTCTTAAAAATGATATGTGCCTGAGCATTACCAAAGGTTTTTTTTTTTATTTGAAATTGCTATAACTAAGGACAGATATGATTGGAATTTGGAAGGCAGCATTTATCATTGCTTAAATTGGATTGCTTATATTTATAGTTCTTTCAAAAGTACTGAACATGGAAGGCTTCCATTTGCAACAATTCTACAATATTGTATGTTAGCTTGAAAAATATGAGAATGAGGTACTTTTCAGACTTGGTTTCATAAATAGAGTTTGGCAAATGTACATTATACCTTGAAAACTTATACCCAAAAGTCTAATCAATTCAGGCCACTCAGTGGTATTTATCTAGGAATGTATACGAAGCACATCCTGAAGATGAATAAATTGCTACAGTGAAAATACTTCAAAGCACAGCCTAGGACACTATGACCAATAAGTCCAAAATTACAGAATTTTATGAATAGCGCCATATGTGTGCATTATCTACATGACAAATTCTGTACATGTGGCCTAAGCTAAATGACATTCATTTCCCCAGTAAAATTGGGTTTACGAGATATCATGAGATGTGGACAATATTTTTTTCTTGCTTAAAAAAATGATCATTCTGAACTGCATGGCTTCCTGAAACTTTATATAGTGACTGAATTGTCCCAAAAGTATATAAAATGAGAAGCTGTCATAAGAGCCTATATATTTATATTATCCAACAATTTTACTTTCAAAAGTAATGACCAAGTCCATGAAAAAGATAAAATAAATCTGAGTACTTACAACCATGTTCTAACCTAAGTTCATATTACATTTTGCCATAAGGAGCTAAAATATGTTCTCATATTGTTTCAGGGGAGTGTGATCCTTCACCCTTGTTTTGTGAAGACAACACAAAGATGCTATTGAGGGACAAATCTGGGCTAGAATTGAGGAACACATAAAAGAAAAGGGCTTTAAAGTACTTTTTTTTTGCAGATCATTTTTAGAAAATGAGCAATTTGTATGATGTCAAGCACCATTAATTGGAATGTTTGTATCTTTGCTTTGATAAATTTCCCTCACTGACTTTATCTGCAAGCTTTTCTGATTAAACGATCTCTGTTTCTAAGTTGAAAAGCACATAGGAGGGCACGTTTGCTCTTACTTAGTTTATCAGCATGGTGCTGAAAGAAGCATATTGTGCCGTGGATTAGGAAATGCAGGTCCAGCTATTGAATCACCAGACACTACACAACAACCATAAATAATAATCTTCACAATAACAATGATGATAACAGCATCGATAGTATCAGGACTAAAATTTAAAATTCCTAAAGAAATAATGGCAATAAATATAATGGTTTAGAACTATAAAATCGGATTAGAAATTTCGCCTCATAGACCAGACATTTTTATTCCCAAAGTAATAAGCTAAAGGAACATAAGCCTGGTAAGTGTCCCACTAAATAGAAACATCTCAATAACAGAGGGGAGCAAAATTAGTGTAGCCCGTGGGTTTGATATAAACTTGATGAGAGATGGAAGTGGAGGGATATCAAAGTAGGAAGAGTTCCATGGCTGAATGAAGTAGTTTCAGAACGGCTAACGGGAATCTTACGGAGTTAGAGAAGCCATCACACGTGGCATCAGTTAAAAAGTTGCTGCCTTCTGCTGCCTGTCATACATCAGGACATTTCTAACTCTGATGAAAGCTAGAATGCCTCTGGTCGGCACTGTTAAATTGATTCGAGTACAAATTTATCTGAACTTGTGAAAGCAAATAAAATCCCAAGTTCCGGGTAAGAGATATCAAAATATTTATGGAAAGTCAACAAGGAAATAATTGTGAGACTGCTTCTCCTAAGAAATTGGCTCCAGGAGTAAATTCTACCGTTGAAGGTCTGCGGGAGCAACAATTCCAAAGGTTCTCAAATGTCACTGTAACAGTATGGTCTTAAGAAGAGACAAATCAGACAGATGGCACCAGGCAAATGTCACCTAGTGGAAGTCTGAACAGGCGGTGACTGATGTAATGGAAGCAGCCCGCAGCCAGGAGACTCAGCCTCTGACTTAGGCAGACCTAGCGGCCGTAGGACAGCTTGTGATAAATCACAAGGCTACCCAACCTAACAGAACTTGAAAGCAAGCAGCATGCCTCAATAACAACATTTTGAAGTCACTAAATTTTCTATCAGTAACATTTTACCCACTTTTGATAAACTGTTGGCAACAGTTTTAGAAGATTTGTGTTCTGGAATGTTTTCAAGGATTTTTCAAATTACTGAAAGAAACAAACTATTCTTACCTTTGTATTCCTTCGCCATTCTCCAGGAAGCCATTTCTGACAATATCATCCAGACAGCAGCTCTTGCTTCACTGAGCTCTGTGGTCATAATTCACTGTGGCTCTTTTGCCTTGCTCTCTCCCCCACCCCTCACTGTTGCCATCTAATTATGTACTTACATTTTGGTAATAAAATAATTTTCTCAAGGGAAGGATTTAATCAAAGTCATTTTTTTTTTTGCTACAGCAGCTAACACAATCTTGTACATACAGGAAGCATTTGTTAATTGAATCAATGAATTGCATCTTAATTTCCAAATAGTTAATAAACTAGGAAATATGATCGAGAACGCTCCAAGATGCCTTTAGTTATTTACAGGGTGTAAAAAGGTACAATCAGTCCTGACCTTAGGAGATTTATCACAGTTACGATTTCCATGTGTCACATGGTAGCTAATTAGTACAACTCAGTTATTAATTGCTATTATGCTTAATTAGGTAATATTAATTAAAGATGCTAATTAATACTCATGCTTCTAGTCTGAAGTTTAGCTGTCTATTAACTCAGTCTTTCTACACATGTATCTGGGCATTAAGTGGGGTCCTTTAAAAATATAACCTGATTGTGTTTTTAGTGCCTAGTTAAGGTTTGAAAGCATGAAATGCTTTAAGAAATTTGAACTAAATCAGGCCTGAAGAAGTATTTGTCTGGCCTGCATGTTGTTGCTTTAAAATATTAAACAATTAGCAACACTTTGATATTGAGAGTATTCAGAGTAAAAGCAAAACTTGATTTCTTGGTTCTCTTAAAAATCAGATATGACAATAACCACGCTATTTTTCGCTTTCATGATGACTATCTATCGTGTTGGAATAGCACAGCCTCCTTAAGACAGAGCTTGCTCTGGTTTTGAATGTCCTGCGAGGCCCTTTCCACTCATTCATGTTCTTTATCTGGTCATTTTAAGCTGTTAAAATTATCCTTATTTTAAAGCTCTTTCTGAAATGGGATGTGACAGCAACCCCACCTATTCATTAAGTTCATTTACTTTGTCTTGAGTGTAGAATGAGACTATCATTTCTTGGCTTTCCAAGAAGCTGAGTAAGCCGATCCTGAGTTACAGGCAATAAGTGGACCGGAGGTCATATGTACCTCTTAATGTCTCCTCTGCCCATGCTTTCCATGGAGCCTCGTCCATTGTTCTCCTCCTCCCAGGGGCATGCAGATAAGCCTCACAACCACCAAGTAGAAGGAAACGTGGGTTCTTAAAGGATTCTGATTTTAGGAGAACTACTCTACTGACTGCTTTGTCCCATGAGTGTTACGTGAACAAGAAACACACAGCTGCGGTAAAACCATCTATTTGAGTTTGCTTATTGTGACACTTATCCTACCCTTAATAAATGGGAGTGCCAATGACCTGGTAAGTGCTAGGGACAGTCCCACATGAAGCGGCGTGATGTTGTTAATGAATGTCAAGTAGACAGAGCAGGAATGAATGGCTTCTCTCCTGGTGGTCCTATGTGATGTGCTACCACTCATATTCTGAATTCAGTTTGGTGCATCATTCAAGTTTGTGGACTGTGGGCCCTTCTTACTAAAGGCCAACAGGAGGAAGGGGTGGGGAAGTGAAATGTGGGACCACTGTCTTTAAAAAAAATGCATTCTATTCAGAGATGTCCCGTCATTGGCACTAACAATGATTCTTTACAGAGCACCAGCTTTAAGGCTTTGAGTTCATCTTCTAGGTCAGTGGAATGATTTTGCATTCCTCTGCTAATTTTATTGAAATTTGTTGAGAGAAAAAGAAAACTTAATCTATTTGTGTGGCAACATGAACTTGGAGGGCATTTGAGACTAGGTACATTTAGCAGAAATAATAGTAAGTTGACGCCCCCCCCCCCCCCGGGGCCCATGTGCACCCTAACCATGAGTTCTTAAAATTTTACAGTTGAGTATTTATCTCAAATGAGTAAAGGATTTTATTTGACCTTGTAACAACAACAAAATCAGGGAACAGAATTATTTTACTAAAAATCTTTTTGACTGTTCTCTGGCTTCTGAAAATACATGGATCACAATGGACATGATGAGTGACTCTTCTTTCTACCCAGAACCAGCTCCAATTAGATCCCACTAGAGTCGAAATATCCTGGCAGATAGGATTTGGCTAGAGAGTGGTGCTTTCAGTTTATCTTACCAATTAAGTGACAGGAACAATACTAGGCACAGTAGTCAGGAAAGAACCAAGGCAGAGGATCACCTCTCAGAAAAGCTCCCTGTCTCGGTGGACTAATTCCTTCACAGATGTCCATGCCATCAGCAGCAAGATGTCCACTAGCTGGAAAACAGAACTCTCCTATTCAGTATGAGAAGTTCTCGATATAGAAGCAATTTTGAAAAGTCATAGAGGGCTAATTCCTCATGCTTTGCAATGTGTTTTGCTTTTTATTATCTCACTTGACTTTTGTGCTCATGATGTGAGGTAGACGCGGTTATTCCAGTGTACAAACAATTAGAACTTGGCAGTAACATGGTCAAGGTCATACAGGATTAGTGAGGATTCTTCAGAGGGACAAGAGAACTAAGAGGGTAGAATCCCTCTTTCTCTCCCTCCTCCCGTCCTCTCTTCCCTTCCCCTTTCCTGCAGGTTCTCTCTATCTGGAAATGTGTTATAGGAACTGGCTTATGAGACGGTGAAGGCTGAGAAGTCTCCTCATCGCCACTGGGAAGTTGGAGAATCAGGAAAGCTAGTGGTGTGATTTGGTCTAACTGAAGCCTGAGAAGATGTGGAGTATATGTAAAAATGTAAACAGCTGCCCAAGTTCGAATCCCAAGAATCAGGGTGCAGATATGTGAGGGGAAGAGAAGACGGAGAAATCCCAGGAAAGAAGTAGAGGGAGGGAAGCAGGAAGAGAAACAGCAGAAGGAAAAGAACGAGTAAGATTTCCCCTTCCTTTCTGTTTCTTGGTTTACTGTATTAAATACTAATGCCTTCTGAAGACACCATCGTAGATATAAACAGAAATGATGTTTCCGCAGCTATCCCTTAGTTCAGACAATGGGTCCACAAATTAGCCATCCCAGGCAGTTTATGAAATGCAGATCTAGCATTTGCACCATAATTAAAATATGTAAAATGCTCTTAACTGCCACAGGCTGTTTCACTAGAAGAAATGTAGTTTGTGTTGTTTATAAGAACGTATCCTCAAATTTAAATAGTAAAAATTTCAAATATTAAAAGGTAAAAATAGTTTAGGGCTATACCATACATGGGAAAAATCAAAGTGGTAATAGGAAGTAAATAATAGAAAAAGGGGGATAAATGAAGGCAAACAGAATGAAGCTGTGACCGAAGGAACAGATGTGCTAATGTTTGACGAACTTGATTAACAGTCATGGTTCCTGATACCGCTCTTCCAGAAAGCAAGGGTATGCAGAAATCAAGCAGCAGTGACTTACACTGTTGCATACTTGAGTCAGAAGAACTACCAGGACAAATGTGGGGATTGTGGAAATTAGAGCTATTAGGATTTGGAGAAGAAAAGGTTCAGTAGTTGGTAGTTCAGTGTCTCGAGCAAATGGAGTTCATGATAGTTACATAATTCATTCTGTTGCACTGGTAGTTGAATTCAATGGGACTGCTTCTCAGTTCTTCTAAGAAGCCCAAACCATCATGAAAAATGGAACCCTAAAACAACTGGCAACAAATTGGAAGATGGGGTTTCTTCGTCTTAGCCCAGCGAGATGTCTTAGAATAAATGGTTTATCCTCTATTCCGTCTTTTGCCCCATTGTAAACTAAGTAGGGCTGAGGTAGTAATAGTAACTTTATATGATTTCAAGAGCACTGTAAACTACTTAAGTGGGGAACATGGGCCAGAAATAGAGAGTGCTAGGCATGGTGGAGTTAGAGTAAACTCACGCAAACTGGCAGCTGGTGACTTATTTCCCGTCAAGTTGTCCTGCGAGAATGTGGGCTCAGCATTGTAACATCATTTAATATCTCAGGAATTAGAAAGAATATCAAATCTTTACTTAATTTTTTTTAAAAAAGATTTATTTATTTATTATGTATACAGTGTTCTGTTGGTATGTTTGTCTGCAGGCCAGAAGAGGGCATCAGATCTCATTATAGATGGTTGTGGTTGCTGGGAATTGAAGTCAGGACCTCTGGAAGAGCAGTCAATGCTCTTAATTGCTGAACCATTTCTCCAGCCCCCCAAAACTTTACTTTTTTAAACTGGAAAAACTAAGTCAAGCATTTGGGGAAAGGCTTTGGGAGGAGGGAACCGTGCTCATGGATGACTTTGGTTTGCAAATTGACAGTTGGCTTTATTGAACGTTAGTCCCTTCCCCCAGGTTTTGGGTGTCTGTCCACTTGGCTAACACAGACTCAACTTCCTTTGGCTGTGTCGCTAGCTGCAGAGTTCTTCCCTAGTGAGATGCTCATCCCATGAAGGTCAAGAAAAAGACCTACCCTCGAAAACATTTGTATCACTATTCATTTCCCCTCTTCAATATTATGAGAGTTCTGAGACCTTAGCTTTGTTAAAATTGGTAAACAGAGATACAGGCTATAATATCTGTGTGTCTAGAATATCAAAAATTCTTCTTTACTTTAGTGCAATGATTTCTTTTTATAATTTTTCTTTATTAAGAAATTTTCTACTCACTCTACATACCACTCACAGATCCCCCCTCCTCCCTCCTCCCACCCCCCCAGCCCTCTCTCCCAAGCCACTCCGCATCCCCACATCCCTCAAATCAAGGTCTCCCATGGGGAGTCAGCAGAGCCTGGCACACTGAGCCTAGGCAGGTCCAAGCCCCTCCCCACTGCACCAAGGCTGTGCAAGGTGTCACACCACAGGCACTGGATTCCCAAAAGCCTGGCTATGCACCAGGGACAGATCCCGATCCTCCTGCCTGGGGGCTCCCCAAACAGTTTGAGCCAAACAACCATCTTCTGTATCCAGAGGACCTAGTCCAGTCCCATGGGGGCTCCACAGCCACCAGTCCACAGTTCATGGGCTTCCACTAGTGTGGCCGGTCATCTTTAGTGCAGTGATTTCTAATGACTTCTATAAAGAGATATAATCAGTTGCTTTTTACTTAGGTATAAATAGCCGCTTAATACTATACTCATTTCTAGGATATCCTACACTCACATTCAAGAATACATTGGAGTTTTTCATAGTATTTTAGATCTTAAAAGAAGATATATATTTCTTTTTACATCCCAACTAAAATTTCCTCTCCCTCCCCTCTTCCCAGTCCCCTTACCTCTTTTGCTCCATCCACTCCTTCTCCACTATGTCACTTCAGATACAGGAGGTCTGTAGCTGGAGTTTTCCTGCCTGGCCCACAGTCAGGACAAATCTCTCTCACCCGCCAGTCCCAAGCCGCTCAAACCCGATCAAGTAAACACAGAGACTTATATTGGTTACAAACTGTATGGCCGTGGCAGGCTTCTTGCTAACTGTTCTAACAGCTTAAATTAATCCATTTCTATTAATCTATACCTTGCCACGTGGCTTGTGGCTTACCGGTACTTTACATCTTCCTTATCCTGATGGGGGCTGGCAGTGTCTCTCTCCTCATCCTTCCACTTCCCAGCTCTATTCTCCTCCTTGTCCCGCCTATACTTCCTGCCTAGCCAATGGCCAATCAGTGTTTTATTTATTGACTAATCAGCAACACATTTGCCATACAGAACATCCCACAGCAGAGGTCCTCTCATGGATATCAGCCAGCTGTGGTATAGCAAATTGCCATGAAACTAGGCACCTCCTCTTCTATCAAGGCTGGATGAGGCAATCTGGTAGGAAGAATGGGTCCCCAAAGTCAGAGACAGCTCCTGCCTTCACTGTTAGAAGTCTCACACGATGACCAAATTACACAACTATATCATACATGCAGAGGGCCTAGATCAATCCCATGCAGGGTCCCTGGTTGTCAGTTCAATCTCTGTGAGACCCTATGACCCAGGTTAGTTGGTCCTGTGGGTTTTCTTGTGTTACCCATGAACCCACTGGGTCCTATGATTCTTCCACCTCCTCTTTTGTAGGATGCCCCATGCTCTGCCTAATGTTTGGCTGTGAGTCTCTGCATATGTTCCCATCAGTTGTTGGATGAAGCCTCTCTGATGACAGCTGGGCTAGGCACCAATCTATGAGTACAGCAGAAAATCACTAGAAATCATTTCATTGACTTCCCCCTCCCCCATCCATGTTTGATTCTATCCACAAACCCTTCAACCTATAATTTTTCCTGCCAACAAAACGTGCTGGGGTCAGGATGGCACAGAAATTGTGGGAGTGACCAACTAATGACTGGTCCAGGGGGCGACCCATACCCTAAGAAGGAGCTCATCCCTGTGAGGGTCAGGACCCAGAGGCGGGTCCTTAGAAAATGTCTATCTTGAAGAAAGAATGGTGGGTATGGAACCTTTTCTATTCTAAGACAGCATCCTCAGTGTGATGCTAGATTGAAGTGATACAGGATCTCCAGCATGTTCAGAGTCTCGGTTACTCACCATGCCAAAAGAAAGCATGATCACCTATTTCGGTACCGACAGCAAACGTGGCGGCGAGGCTTGGTAAAGAGGCAGTGCAGACACCCGAGATGCTCTGCTAAACAAACAAAAAAACATCGATTCCCTTTAATCCCAGCACTCGGGAGGCAGAGGCAGGTGTATCTCTGTGAGTTCGAGGCCAGCCTGGTCTACAAAGCGAGTTCCAGGAAAGGCACAAAGCTACACAGAGAAACCCTGTCTTGAAAAATCAAAAACAAACAAACAAACAAAAAACATCGATTCAAGAACAGAAGAAAAAGCTCATGAAAATCCAGGGCTGGCCATTCTGCTGAAGTTTCTGGGAGACCAGTGATTTGTAGGATAAGAGGATTGTCTCTCCAACGTTGTTCACTGGGAGGCACAATGCTGAGTGGGTCTTTTTTTTTTTTTTTTTTTTTTGGTTTTGTTTTTCAAGACAGAGTTTCTCTGTGTAGCTTTGCGCCTTTCCTGGATCTCGCTCAGTAGACCAGGCTGGCCTCGAACTCACAGAGATCCGCCTGGCTCTGCCTCCCAAGTGTTGGGATTAAAGGCGTGCGCCACCACCGCCCAGCGCTGATGGTGTCTTTTTGAGGAATCTGCTCTTATCCATTTACTCAGGGAAGTAATGGAGTTCCTAGGGTTTAGTGGGGCCAAGTATAAAGGAAGCCACTGTGACTCTTCCACAATGTATGGAAGGCTTTACAATTTAGTCCCTGTGACCCAGGAGGTCCCGTTGTGCTGGAAGAACTCATTTCAGTTTGGGGTGCTGTAAGTACCTTCTAGAAGGACTCTATAGGAAACACACATATACACACAAACATGTACACACACACACACACACACACACACACACCCTGAACAAAGCGAAATGTGAGGCGCATCAGAACAAGATTGTGGAATTTGGAATTAAGAAATATACTGTTAAAAAATGGCTCTTAAATTGCAATTATGCCCTGTTAGACATTGATTGTCTGATCATGTAAACCCAGACTCCAATAATAAGGTGGAGATTTTCTGACCCACTAGGCAGTGATGCCATTTTATTTTTGTGCCATTCAGCAAATAATATAATTGCTAAATTGTTTAGCAATCCATCAGATAGGAATGGCATATATAAGACTAGGCCTAAGTAGGTGTTATGTGTAATAATAAATGATAAGAATGAGTGATTCCTATTTCCTAAATATTTACTCCCACTATAGAACTGCCTCAACATTGCCATGAATGTGGCCCTGAGATTCACTTTCCCTAACCAGCTGGAGAAGAATAATGTTCCAGTTTATTTGCATGTGGCTCTAGCCAACAGCATGGCATTGTACAAATTCCCTGTTGGAGTATTTTGACTCCATAGAGAGGTAGACCAGGAGGCTAATGGCAGTGGGCATAAATTTGACTAGTATATATTGGTTTTCTGTTTCTATCTTTCTCGGAAAGATGGTGACAAGCATGGATCTGTCTAAATTTGCAGTAGAAGCCAATGGATTGGTGATATCGATCCAGTAATTTAGGGAAAATCGTGATTTGGGACTTGGTCCTGATTTTAGAGAACTGTATGAAGAGTCCTCTAAGGATAATTCTGGACTGTAGAACTATTTAGGTTCCATGTGAATCCGAAAACCTTTCCTTTACAGGAGATTTTCAACCGCCATGTAAACAAAATGACACTCCCTGGGGCTGCTGTCACTTACACCAGACTAAGAGTTTAATGAACAGCAGACCATGGTGTCAGGGATAGGAATGAAGTGTGGACTCTACTTCCCTCTGGCCCGTGCCCTGCAGGCTGATCAGTCTGTATTCTACTTACTTGAATTCTGAAAGCCGTCCAGCAGCAGGTTCCTTAGATTAGGTCCTTTTCATGACGGAGAAGCAGCACAACTCGTTCATACTGGAACACAGACTGCATCTGAATTTCACTTTGCTTGCCCGGTGGCCATATTTCTCAAAGCATTGTAATCTATGGGCCATTTGCACGCCTTCACATTGGCGGTGGGATCTGCATTCGACAGCAGAACCAGAGCTAGTAATTTACTTTGTGCAATAAAATGCCAGTCATTGGGATTGCATGGAACATGTTGTTAGTCCAAGACAGATAGATGACTTCATGGAATGCTTACCGAGACTCGTTGGTGACTTGCTTGTGTGGATCACAGCAGAAGTGTAATCAGGATTCACGGAGCTCTTCTAGTAGGGCTTCTGGTTCAATAGCTTCTTCATCCAACAGTTTCCTGACTGCCATGTGTGTATCTTGTATACAGATTCTGGGATGTGGCATTAGGAGACATTTCATGCACCTAAGTCCTCCTAAAGAAGTCCTTTATTGCCTGATTACGATTTCCATGCTGTGTCATTTAGCTAGAGACTAGAAAATCTATGTTGTTTCTAAAATCACACAAGTGAGTGTTTACAAATGGGTAAAGGGAATTTGAATCTGTGCCTTTAAAAGATTTATTGTTTAAATATGCTTCTCCTCTCTCTGTCTCTCTGTCTCTTTGTCTCTCCGTCTCTCTCTCTCTCTCTCTCTCTCTCTCTCTCTCTCTCTCTCTCTCTCTCTCTCTCTCTGTGTCGTAGGTTTATGCACATGAGTGCAGATGTTCAAAAAGGCCAGAGGGGCCATCACCTCCTGTCTGATGATTTGCCTAAGTATCTCCATGACATCACTCCCTTGCCTTTACTTTGACACTCACACAAAGTCCTGTGTATGGTTGGACAGATGTGACAGCCTGTCGAATAGTTACACATACATTGGTGTTTCAGTTCACCTATAGGAAGAGGAGGGTAGAGTACATGGACTGCCTTACAGCTGTGTTGCCCTTTACCAGCTGGAGTTACAGGTGGTTGTAAGTCCCTAGAGTTCTGGGGACTGAACTTGGTTTTTTTTTGCAAGAGCTTTATGTGGCCTTAACCACTGAGCTGTCTTTCCAGCATAGATTCTGTGCCTGTGTCTAATATGTGGACATTTAAAATGATTGGGTAGCCTCTGGTTATACCCTGAAATATTTCATTGTTATGTTCATATTGAGAACTTTAAAAGAAGAACTATATAAATATTTGCTGATTATATAACCATGTAGATAAGCCATTGAATAGTTTGTAGATTTAGAATATCAATTTGTTCTCTAAAACATATTTGTGAAAGTATTGAAGATATCTCTGTAGTGTTTTGTGAATCATAAGAGTGTGCTACTGAAGTATATGTGTGCCTTAAATAGGACATGAGAATCGTATCTCTTCATTATCTTTTTAATCAGTGACTGAAATATTCTCTGAGAACAGTATCCTCCTACTGAAGTAGGAGGCTGGTATAAACAGTAGTAAAGCTCTTGGCTGCAAAGTCTCTAAATCAAAGCTTTTCTGGGTTAGTTTTTTAAATATGTTTTTAATTGAAAAAGAGTTATGTCATTTCACCCCCACCTTTCTCTCCTTCTGCCCCTCCCAGCTACCCTTTCTTGAACCTCTTATGCCCTTCTCAAATTCATAGCCTCTTTTTTATACACACACACACACACACACACACACACACACACACACACACACACACACACACATATATATGTATATATACACATACACACATACATACAATATATACACATACACACATACATACAATCCATTGAGTTTGCTTAGGTGGTTTGTGGGTATATGATTTCAAGGATGACCGCTCTGCACTGGACAACCAGTAAGGGGCTCATCCCTGGGAGTGGCTAATTGCCCTTTCTACAGCAGTCATTATTAGCCTGTAGTTCTTTGTCTAGGAGTAGGGGCCCATGAAATTGTACCCCTTACATTTAGATATTTGGGGTGAACAAAGTCAATACCTTCTGGATCTCGTATTTTCCTCTTCTGAATATTGCAGACTTGGCTGCTAAGAGGTTAAAAGGGATGAGTATCAAGTCCTTGTTAAAGCCCTAATACGTAGTAAGTGTCATATTCTACTTATCTTATTAGTCATTAACTTCAACAAGCAAACGTATATAGATCTATTTGATTGTGACTCTTATTAGTGTAAGAACTTGATTCTTAGCCACAACCATTTAATAAGATGGTTTTGTGTAAATGAGTGTGACACCAACATTATCATAACATTCTACCAGTATTAATTAAGAAGCTAATAATTGAATATTCAAAGTACTTTGTCTGAAAATATTGTGAATATCAAAATTGAGTAAATTTTGTTTTCAGGTGCTTAAAATTGAAAACCACCTCATTTAAAACTTGTTTTAGTGTTAGTATACTTATTTTGGTGTTTTTAGGAATATATAGAGAATACAGTGTACATTTTGTCTTTGTGGATATTTAGTGGTTCAGTTGCCCACTTGAAATAAATTCCATGACCATTCAGATTAATATTCAATGCATCAAAGTTCTGTATTTATCCAGCATGTTAGACACTTTCATTTCAACCACAGATTTTTTTTCCAATTGAGGAAGCATTTTTTTTCACATCTGTAAAATCCCTAACACTGTATTTATGTAAAATTACACTTCAGTATAATTGCCTATGTAATTAACATTCAGGAAGAAATTATTTATTCAGGAGCACATTTTACAATTCAATTTCAGTCTGTGACAAAGAGGCTTTTAAATGTTAATCTTATAAAAGAAAATTGAGCAAATAGTAAAGGCTGTGGATTAATAAGGGAGGCAGCTATTTACAGCATAGCATTTCCCCTCAGTGGGAATTACCTATTTTCTACCAAAGAGCCTAGATGTGTTTCAAATCTCACTGGGGAGTTTGGGGTTGAATCCTGTATTGTGTGTGTATTAGATTTTCACATCTGGTGACTAAATAAAGGAGCAAAATGCTACCAATACATTTATTGTTGAAGCTTTGAAACATAAACGCATGCTATGGTCAAGTGAAAAAAAATGTTCAACACATATGAGGTATATTTTCCAAGTCTCAACGCCATGGAAATTATCTATTCTGTATAATAACTTCATTTAAGGCTTATGAATAGGTTCCATGGTTCTCTTATCAATTAGTTAGCTGTCCTAGTAACATACAGTCAAAGCTCCTGAGAAACACAACAACTATTTACCCCAACACTCCAATTATTATGGAGATGGATTAACAAATGAGGGAGAGAAGAAATTGAGAAATAGCGTGTCCCATACACTACAGTTTTTTTAATGATCCCAGAATATTGTTTTGAAATATGTTAAGTAATTTGATAAACCCTGAAGAGAGTATAAAAGCTATTTTCTAGTCACATGTATGATAGAAACAAAATAGTTACTTCATAACTATTCCAAGATATACATTAAAAAATTCATGATAAAAGTTCATGCACATATGTGACATTACCATCATATGCATATTGTTATCACCACTTGATCTGGGAGCACCAGGACTGCCACCTGCAACATTGTTATGGGGGTATTGTTTTCATTTGTCACACTTGCTGATTGGCCATGAAACTGTCAGAAATAAGCCCTTCATTCTGTTCAAGGCTAGTCCTTCTCTATCGGGTGATGTACCATCTCTCCCCACTTCCCAATGGGCACCACATTCTAGACATTCTTTTGTTCTTTTTGGAATCATCATTTTGTCCCCCTCTCTATTAAGTTCTATGCCCAAATCTTTTCCTGGATATCACCCCATTTCTTTGGTCCCTCTCACAGATATTTGATATAAATGGTATTTTTAAGAGTATTATTCAGGTTTCGCATTCTGGACCAACCTATCAGGCCAAAAGCCATTTCCTATTTTATCGAAGCCATTTTTTTTTTTTTAAATTGAACTTTACCAGTGACCTCCACATTGTAAAATTCGGTAACCAATTTTTATCCCTCCTTATCATTGAGCTACTACTAGCACTGGTACAACTCATGAGTCTTTATTCCTAGAATGCTGTCTTCAGGAGGCTCCTGGGCCATAACAACTTCCCAGGTTTCCCCACTGGTGGCTCTGCCAGGATTTCCTCCTCATCACTCATGCCTGACCTTTTCACATCTTCCCAGTCTTTGCTCAAATTACAGCTCCTTTAAGTTTTCTTGTTGTGGGAACTCGCACTGCCAATGACCTTGGTGTATCTGGCCCAATAGAGGCGTGGTTTTCTCTGGGTACCTGACTGCTTAAAACTGAGGAGGGGGTGCAGGCTTGCTCTCTTTTGGTGTGGTTGGATAGGTCTGGTTCCCTTCACCCGGGGCAGAATGGAGGATGACAAAGGCTGTTTACCCTGTTCTGTACCCATGAGTGTATTTCTCCCTGTTTTATATCTTTTTTTTTTTTTTTTTTTTTTTGGTTTTTTGAGACAGGGTTTCTCTGTGTAGCTTTGTGCCTTTCCTGGATCTCGCGCTCTAGACCAGGCTGGCTTCGAACTCACAGAGATCCGCCTGCCTCTGCCTCCCGAGTGCTGGGATTAAAGGCGTGCGCCACCACCGCCCGGCTCTGTTTTTTATCTTAATAAGTCTTTGATACCCTTTCACAGACTCTCGTGGATTCATTTAACATTTTCTATTCTACCGTATTTAAAAGGGCCATAGACAGTGGTGCACTCTATTTATATCTCCATACCACCTGAAACTGTCTCTTTTATTGGACTGATAACCGGAGATGTTTGTGGATGTGTCTTCTCTCCTGGGGCAGTGACTGGGGCATATGGGACTACAAACGAACTCATATCTGGTCACTCATTTCTTCGGTATTTTAGTGGCTCACCACTGTATTTGCAACAATAAAATAAAGACTCACCAGGGCCTATCCCTCCTGTGTGAGTGGCTCATTCTTTTCTCTCTGATGTCTTGTATTCCTTTCTTTTTTGTTTCCTCTAGAAGATCCTAAACCACACCCAGGTCTTTTCTGCCTCAGGCTCAGGGACGTGGTTTTTCTTTAGTCCAGGAACACTCCTACCACACCTAGATCATACTTATATTTTAGGTATAGAATTAACCATTTCCTTCTCACAGAAGCGTCTTTCTTACCACCGTATTTTCCTTTATCTTTTTTATATTTTTCTCTACCACGATGTCCCATTGCTCATTTTTGTCTATGAGTTCTTATTATATTTTTTCTTCTAAAAGTTAAATATAGTTCACAAAACCATAAATTCATGTTTGATTATTTATATTTTTTTCGAACTTTTTCTTTATTAAGAAATTTTCTACTCACTCAACATACCATCCACAGATTCCCCCCTCCTGCCTCCTCAAACCCCCCAGCCCTCTTTCGTGAGCCATTCTGCATTCCCACATCCCCCAAATCGAGGTCTCCCATGGGGAGTGAGCAGAGCCCAACACACTGAGCCTAGGCAGGTCCAAGCCAGCCCCTTCCCACTGCACCAAGGCTGTACAAAGTGTCACACCACAGGCACCGGATTCCCAAAAGCCTGCCCACAGACCAGGGACAGATCCCGATCCCCTGCTTGGGTGCCCCCCAAACAGTTAGAGCCAAACAACCGTTTTCTGTATCCAGAGGGCCTAGTCCAGTCCCATGGGGGCTCCACAGCCACCAGTCCACAGTTCATGGGCTTCCACTAGTGTGACCGGTCATCTCTGCATGTCCTCCCACCATGATCTCAATGTCCCTCGCCTGCAGAATCCCTCCTCTCTCTCATCAATTGGATTCCTGGAGTTCAGCCTGGTGGATCTCTGCATCTGCCTCCATCAGTCACTGGACAAAGGCTCTATGATGACAGCTAGGTTATTTGCAAGACTGGTCACCAGAGTAGACCAGTTCAGGTACCCTTTGGACCACTGCCAGTAGATCAAGGTGGGGTCATCCTTGTGGAGTCCTGAGAGCCTCCCCAGAACTCTGCCTCTTCCTGTTCCCGTGATGTCCTCATCTATCATGGTATCTTCATCCCTGCCCTCCCACTCTGTCCCTGTTTCAGGTTGACCATCCCATTTCCCTATATTCTCATCCCCCACTCCTCACCCTCTGCCACCCCCCCACACACACACTCAGTTCGCTCATGTAGATCTCATCCACTTCTCCTTCGCAGGGTCATCCATGTGTCCCTCCTAGGGTCTTTCCCTGTTAGTTAGCCTCTCTGGAGTTGTGGGTTGCAGTCTGGCCATCCCTTCCCTCTGAGATACCATCTTATACCTGTCAGAACGGCTAAGATAAAAAACACTGAAGACAGCTTATGTTGGAGAGGATGTGGATCAAGGAGAACATTCCTCCATTGTTGGTGGGAATGCAAACTTGTACAGCCACTCTGGAAATCAGTATGGCGGTTTCTCAGAAAATTGGGAATAAGCCTTCCTCAAGACCCAGTTATACCACTCTTGGGCATATACCCAAGGAATGCTCAATCTTACCACAAGGACACTTGCTCAACTATGTTCATAGCAGCATTATTCATAATAGCCAGAACCTGGAAACAACCTAGATGCCCCTCAACTGAAGAATGGATAAAGAAAATGTGGCACATATACACAATGGAGTACTACTCAGCAGTAAAAAAAAAAATGATATCATGAAATTTGCAAGTAAATGGATGGAACTAGAAAATATCATCCTGAGTGAGGTAACCCAAACTCAGAAGGACAAACATAGTATGTACTCACTCATAAGTGAATACTAGATGTGAGGGAAGGGATGGCTAGACTGAAACCCATAAATTCACATTTTTAAAGAATACAATCTTGGGCTAAATATACATATTTATATATAAATATACATACATATAAATATTCAGTGGTTACTAATGTCCATGAAGTTGTTCAGCCTTCACCACTAATTCCAAAATAATTTTAAGTCCCCCAAAGAACTCTTTATCTATTAGCACTTCATATAAGTGGAATCCAATATATAACACTTTCTGTCTGGCCACTTCTAAATGTTGAGGCTATGGTTGTGGAACATCATATATCACACACACACACACACACACACACACACACACACACACACACACACACACACACACATTCTTGGAGAGTCCTTTGATATCCCCAGATGATAGGAGAGGGAATAGGGAAGAATAGAAATAAATATTGTTGGAACTTAGATAGGAAGCACATTGTTATGCTGTCATAAAGCATACTGAGAGGTAGGGTTTTTTTTGTTGTTCTTTTGTCATTGAAATGGCAATAACTAAAGTGAAGAAGGAAATGATATATCTCAAGACAACACAAAATAGTTGGAAATCCAAATCAGCTAAACTGCTTGTACTCATCAGTGAGTGCTTTGAGAAAACAGTTCTACTGGACCAACAGGCAGTTTTTTTTTTTTTTTTAAATCAGGTGAAGAAGATTGCCACCAAGTTCTATTCCAGGATCCTCATGGCAGAAAGAACTGAGGCCCCTACAAGGTTCCTGGACTTCTACACATGTACTGAAGCAGGCCTTCATACACACACACACACACACACACACACACACACACACGAGAGAGAGAGAGAGAGAGAGAGAGAGAGAGAGAGAGAGAGAGAGAGGGAGGGAGGGAGGGAGGGAGGGAGGGAGGGAGGGAGGGAGGGAGGGAGGGAGGGAGAGAGAGAGAGAGAGAGAGAGAGAGAGAGGAAAAATTAGGGAAAGGAGGGGAAAGAGAGACAGGGGTTGTTTAAAGAAAAAACAGTTAAGGGAAGAAGGAAGAATCAAAAGAATAGTCAGTACTTTGGCTAAGATTTTGAAGCTAATTTCCTCCTAATTATCCAGACTCAGTTACACTCATAGCTAATTCCATGAACTACTTCTAGTGGTAGAGGACTTGGAGACACAAGGAAAACTCAAGGATTCCCAAAGGCTCGCCAGTCCTTTGAGATGTGTTTCAGATGGATTACAGGACCAATTACCTCAAATGCTTGTAAGAGGGAGGGAGGCAACTTAATGGGTGCAGTAAAGCATGTTGGGGAAGGAGTGAAGCATGCTGGGAGGGCAGTGATACTAGCTATGATGAGGTGAAGCATATTAATGCTCCCTTTGGGGATACCCCAACTGTGCTGCTCTGGCTGGGCTTTGCCGTGCAGCCTTGCCTTGGTCTACCACATCTTCTGCCTTTTCAAATATTGGAAACTAGTGAGAATTTCCTCTGGTCTTGACTTTTGCTTATATCATAGCCACCTCCTATTACTTATAGAATTGGAATCATAAAACTGTGAAAGCTATTATCAGATTTTCACTAAAAAAATAACCAATAGTTCATAAAGTTTCCATTTTTAACAACTCCAGAATATTATTTTAGTAATTTTGAGTGAGAATATAAAATGTAAAATGCACCAGATAGTTTCCCTGACATCAACAGTATGGTCTCTTTCCGTAAGTGTCCACTAACCTATATAGGAAGCTGAATAATCATGATGGTGACTTGGTGGGATGCCTGAAATCTGATGTTGGTTTTAATTTGCCTCTCACTTTATGGTAAACTGAGTTCTTGAGTGTATCTAAGTTCTTCTTGGTTGGATACAATGACTTTTCTTATTCTCTTGATGTGATGATCTGTGGTCTTCTGGTTTTCTGATTTCAGTCTAGGGAGCCAAGAGTCCTGAGACAAGGGGGAGGTGTCATGGCAATTATTCAATGGATTCTTCAGGGATTCTAATCATGGCATTATTAGGATATATGAATAATACAAATTTAGCACGGTCCTGGCATATGTAAGTTCTCAACAAAGCTTCTTTGATTATTATATTCATATAGTTTATGAGCTTAAATAGTATTTCCCCATGTCTGCCATAAAAGGCTGGTTTTGCCATGTGGATAAGCTTGATTTTAGCTTTCCTGCTTCTGGTTAGAAATTTCTGCATCTTCCTCTACTCATCTCTGATTCACTGGGTCCACTCTAATTGTTAAAAAGTATTCCTCTGTAAACAATTCTAGAATTTTTCTGCTGTAGGCATGCCATCTGCTTCCTTGAGGCTATTTGATACTTGAAGCCATTGCCGTCTTTTTTTTTTTAACAGTTCAACAGCCTCTATATGCAGTTCTTTAGAAAAGAAAGATTATTAATTGTGTGTGGATATGTGTGTGCGTTCATGCCCACACATGGATTCAGGTGCGCGTAGAGAGCAGAGGAAGGGGCTAGATCCATATGCATTGGGGTTAACAGACAGGTCTGAGTCACCCAGCATTAGTCCTGGAAACTGAGCTTGCGTCCTCTTCAAGAGCAGTGTGTGCTCTTAACAACTGGGCCATTTCTCCAACTCCGTGTTCAGTTTACTTATAAATACTTTGTGTGAGTCCATTAGATTGGATTTGGCAGTTTGATCTTCTAGAAAATTTTATTCTAATAGAACAATAATATTTATATATTATTTCTGTAACTGAATTTCTGAATTGCTATACCATTTGCTTCTTTTCAAGGTTCCTTACTTTTTTACAGTGTTCACCCTTTTTGAATTTCTTTCTTTAATAACTTAAAAAAGATTGGTATGCTTTTCAAATTTAAGTTCTTTCATCTTAAATTAAAGGTCTAATGATACAGTTTAAAATCTTGCTATTTCTATGACCATTTTATTGTTACACAATGTTTGATTATGAGTTCATCTTTAATTGTGTGATAGAAAGACAGAGAAAGAAGGGAAAGGAGATAGAAAGAGAGATCTTGTGAAAACTGGGAGAATCTCCGTGAGTCATTTGTTTCAGGAGTTCAGGAAAATGTTGAAGATAATTTTATGATAATTTATAGCATTTGAGGCTTTATGTGGTCTGTTTTAATATTTCTGAAGACTGTCTTGGTGTCTTTCTTAGTGCTCAGCTGCAGTCGAACAAACGAGCACCTCATGCCTGTGTTGGGTGGAGTTTATCTAGTCCACCCTGTAGTTAATTGGGTGTGAAGCTGCTGGAGATCCTAGCTTAGCAGAGGATCTCAGCTACAACTTTCATGTCTAACAAGTTAGATACATTTCTCTCCCCTCTCCTCCCGGTGCCCTCCCCTCCCCTCCCCTCCTCTTCTCCCTTTCTTCTCCTCTATTCTCCCCTTCTTTCTCTACTCCCTTCCTCTCATCTAAAACTAGTTTAAAAATACCAGCTGCTCTCATTCTCACTCCTCCTTCTCAATCAAAGCCTTCGTCGTTGTGATTATGCAGCAGTTTGGAAATGTCATGTTTATCACCTGAGTGTTTCACTGGGAAATTTTTTTGTGTGTGTTTCGCAATACATCTGAAGAAAGGTGCGTCATCGTCATGTATTTATTTATTTATTTTATACTTTCTGGTAGGAGGATTTCAGGTAATATACGCACACCCGTATATAACTATATATGTATAATCACATTATACATGTCATTATACAATTAGAACCCTGGGCTCGCTCTCGAATCTATTCTCCCTCGTGCTCAAACTTGACTAATAGATGAACTACATCATCAGTGTTTAGAATAGTTATGTTTTAATTTTTCTTCTACCTAGCTTGCTAAGGCATTTAGTATTCTAGTTTTATTTCATTATTATTATTTTGGTAGCTTGGACCCTACCTCTTTGCTTTGTCTCTCACTCTGGATTCAACTTAGCCTCCGATTTTCTCTGCACCTTCTACCTAATTCCTGATTGCTGTGCTTCCCACAGCCCTTTTCTCTTTTCTTTTGCATATTCTCCTTGGGTAATGACATCAGCCCATAGTGCCTCCCAGCCACCCTAGTCAGCTTCCCAGAGTTCAGCTTATTTTAATTGATTATTCACCATCCCCAGCTGACATCTCCTAGGCACCTCAAGCGTGTCCAAATCTAAATTCATGACTTTGCTCTCAGCTCTTCCTCATTTTGAAAACTTTATTCTTAGTGTCATTGTCAAGTTAGACAGGAATAAGATTTGCCCTTTCATGTTGGAAGCTGTCTTAGAACAAAAAAAGACCTTGACAACACCAGAATGTACGCTTTCATGAATCAGAATTATAAACAGAATAATGAGCTTGTGTGTGTGTGTGTGTGTGTGTGTGTGTGTGTGTGTGTGTGTGTGTGTGCTTCTCACCCCCTCCCCTTACCCCATCAGCATTTTTCCGTGCTTACCTTTCTTGAGTTGAGTTGAGTTGCCTGGATCTATGTCAGATCATGAAAAAGACTTGTTTAAAATTTAAAGGCAAAAAAGTTAGGACTAAGTGGAAACACATGCTGCATTCATTTTGTACTTTTTAGGTGTGATGCTACATAAGCTATGATGGCCAGAAGTTTACAATGAAGGCATAAAATAAAATTCTATCCTGGTGAAGTGGCTGTAAATGGTTACAGGTAATAGAGGGGACATTATTGTCCTTTAAAGGGTCCAGTTTGATAAATGGTCTGAGCCAACACTTGTGTAGTTTATGTTCCAGCTACTCAGTTTGTTAGTTCCTCTAGCCCTAAGAACTTTTGACTCCTTTGGGTTTTTGTTCATACTTTCTCACAACCTGTGGCATGCCAAAATTTTTACTCACCCTTCAAAACTCAGGTTGAGTGCTGCCATCACTCTGAAGCTATAACCCCTTGAATTGTAATTAATTACCCCTTTTGTGCTATTCTCTGTCCACTTATGATTATTTTTTGCTACAGTAAAAGTATATAACATAATTTCTCTAATGCACATTACAAGATTAAGTATAGTCACACAATGAAAGATCCCACATACTTAACTTGCATGACTGAACCTCCACTAGACAGCAACTCTTCATTTCTTTTTTCTCTCGGGTCCTGACAAACACTGTTCTCTTGTCTGCTTTTGTTAGTGTCATTGTCTTAGCTACCGTACAAAAATGAAATTGAACAGTGTTTGCCTTATTTTGTTTAGAATGATGTCTCAAATTCCTTACGTGTCATAGCATGATGGGCTTTCCTTTTCAAAAGGCTGAGTGTTCCACTGAATTATACATAGTAAAACCATCCATTCACCCACAGTAGGATGTTCCATAACTTTCACCACTTAACTTTTGAGGACAATACTGCAGCAAACATGGTGTGTAAATATCTCTTTGAGACTATTTTCAAGGTTTTGGAACTATATTGAGGGAAGAGGTTGCTGAGTTAGTCATAGGCTAGTTCCAATTTTTGGAGTGAATCTTTGTTTGTTTTCCACAGTGGCTGCACCATCTATAATTCTACCAATATTACATGGTTTCCTCTTCTTCCATATCCTTGCCAGAAATTATAATCTCCTAGTTGTTGATATAGTGGGTATGACATATATCAATATGCCAAAAATGTTAGTTCTGTCTTGCATTTTAGATAGTTGTTTCGTTCTCTGGTTTTTATTTTATTTTATTTTTGCTAACTAACCATGGTGCAGGACCTGTCTAGTACCGAGCTCGTTGTCGTAGGTTCCCTAAGGTTCTTTGTCATGTGTGATGGCTATTCTTGGTTGTCAGCCTGACTGTATCTGGAATGAACTACAATCCAGAGATGGAGGGCACACCTGGGAGAGATTTTCTCCTTGAAGTGGGTGAATCCACTTCTGGTCTTTACTTTTGAGGTAGGAAGCTACACACATGTGATCCAGATCATGAGGCCGGAAGACACACCTTTAATCTGGGCCACACCTTCTACTGGAAGCCTATATAAAGAAGGAAACTCTTGCTCTTTGCCTGCTTGCATTCACCTTGCTAACACATCCATTCCTTCACTGGCATTGATGCGTACTTCTTTTGGATTCTAGTATATATTGAAGACCAGTTGAGACATCTAGCCTTGTAGGACTGAGCAACTACTAGATTCTTGGACTTTCTGTCCACAGTCAGCCATTGATAGATTAGCTGGACTGCAGCTTGTAAGCCATTCTAATAAATTCCACATATATACATGTAGTTATATATACATATATTCATCATATATACATATATTAATATAATTATATTTACAAATATATTAATTTTATATATATATATATTTATATATATATTCATTCCACAAGTTCTGTGACTCTAAAGAACCCTGACTAATGCATTATGGTATAAGGTAAGTAATCCAAACCTTATTTATTGGTCATATCTCTGTTATCATATTTGGAAAACTCTGATCTTTTTAAATGTTAGCCATAATTATGGGCCATTATTATTCTCTTTTCCATCAAACTTGATTGCCTTCTTGTAGTTCTTTCATCACCATTTTAAAACAAAGTTTTAAAAACAAAATAGTTAAACAGTTTCATATATACTAACTTTTTTTAAAAAATAAAGTGTTGCAAGACTTGGGGTGGAGCTTAGCCATAAAACCATTGGTAAGCATTCTTTAGGCCCTGGGTTCAATCCCCACAACCACAAAAAGGTGTTACAGACTATAAGTCAATATGTTCAATGTTTACATATGGCAAGTATATCTATAAGAAACTATTTTACATATGATAGACTGAACTTGATAACTGACAACTCATGGCAAGTGAAGAAACTTGCTGAAGGCAGTTGGAGCTACTTGATTTATTGAACACAATGGGGGAGATATAAGACTTTTTACCCTGTCTCTTTTAGTGATGTACTCTCGGGTCCTCAGCATTTTCTATTACAGCTTGCTAAAGCACATCAATAAATCTCTACATTTTACTTGTGGTGATATTTTATCTTTCTCTTGGACATTTGCTCATATTTGATCCTTTTGAGGATTTTTTAAAGGCTGTCTCCCTCGTAAGATTGCCCATGATAGCCAAAGACCGTGTACACAGGAGAAAAACGGGAAAAGGACAGCCGGGCTCTTACATATGGTCCAGTCACATTAGCTTAGATCAAAGGTGCTTATTCTGTTTTTCAGTCCTGTGCCACCTGATACTTGAATATGACTTTAGGCAAACTGAAAAAGCATGAGCTCTCCCAGGCATTCAAAAGGCCACACTTGAATTTCTTAGGACTTGAACTGAACCATGTCCAGAGGGGCAAGCTTAGAGACAAAATGTCAGTACTAGTGGGAGAAATTCATAACATTTTCTAATTTGTGAGGCTGAATTCTGTAGCAAAAAGAATAATTATATCTATCTATATTTATTGATGTATCTATCATCTATTTATGTACGTATGTATGTATATATATTTATGTATCTATCATCTGTCTGTCTATATTCATCTATGTATCTAAGTATGTATCAATCATGATCATCACATGTCTATCACCCAACTATCTATCTATCTATCTATCTATCTATCTATCTATCTATCTATCTATCTATCTATCTGTCATTTATCTATCATCATTAATCTATGTGTATGTATGTATATATATATCATCTATTTATGTATGTATGTGTGTATATATGTATATATGCATTTATGTATGTATGTATGTATGTATCTATCATCTATCTATGTATCTACTTTGTTTGGACAAGGCAAAACTTATTCTTGGTCAAGATATTGTTTGGAAGAGCAAGCGCATATAGATAGGACATGCATTTGGTTTTGATTCTAACTCAGGTGGTGACTGTGTCTTTTCTTCATTGGCTAGGGTCGAACTTCGTGGTTTTATTTGATTGGCTGGTCTTAAAAGAACTGGCATTTGTCTAGGCCATCAAATTCCTAGAATGCAGCAGGGGACCTCTGTTTAAACAAAGGTGTTACCAGGTGGATTAAAACATTTGCATAGAGATTTTATAACATGGGGAAGATAAAAAGACATGAGTTTTGTAGTATTTGATAGAAAAGATCCATATGTACTATGTCTTACAAATCCATTCTCTTATTTTTAAACATCCATTTCTTCAAATTCTCTTTCTGTCTTATTTTGGAGTATGAAACTGCCATAGGAGTACCTGTTCAGTATTAAGTTGCCTTAATATACCCGAGTTAGGCCCTTAGTACAAGGAGTTAATTATTCCATCAATTTCATTAGAGTAGTTAAAGATAAGCCTGATTTCCTAGGTGTGGGTCCTTGGCTAGGAGACTGACCTGGCTCCTTTGGAGCATTAGCTCTGCTCCCAGGGCAGATACTCTATAGTCTCTTGATCAGGACAGATTTTCTTTTATCTGAACAAACCTTCATTACTAAGCCCTTTTGGTTTATTTGGGCTCAAGAAAAGATGGAGATGCCAAGAGTCTCAAGGACATCTCTG
Source organism: Peromyscus californicus insignis (assembly GCF_007827085.1). Lineage (NCBI taxonomy): Eukaryota > Metazoa > Chordata > Mammalia > Rodentia > Cricetidae > Peromyscus > Peromyscus californicus. The sequence continues at coordinate 31,934,729 of NW_026294535.1, read as the reverse complement.
GCTTTTGGCCAAGAAAGAAATTGGTTGCCTTTTTTTTTTTTTTTGGTGGAGGGGTCTTTGTCCTAAACTGCCCAGTGAATTCCTGCCTCCTGTTCTTACCATCCCTCCTCCTTCTGGAGATGTAACACAAACTGCCAATAGGACTTCGGGTGATGACTGGCCCGGCTTCTTCCATCTGAATTTAAGGCATTGAGTATGGCGATTTGGGTACACCCAATTTAGATAGTGAATCAATGTAAGACCCTGACTACAGATGTAAGGAGGAAAGGAAGAAAAACAACCATTTTAACATATAGTAAAGGTTCAATATTTATGGAAGTGATTACAAAGGTAAACCTTCAATAAAAATGCAGCAACAGAGTCCAGTTTGTTCTGGGGAAATGCTTGCACTACTCCTATGAACAAAAATCCCTGCAAAGAAGCTATGCCTGGCTGTGAACAAAAACTGGAAGGAGTTTGTGTCTGCAGAGCCTAATGGCCTGGGTACAACCTCAGTACTGTGCAGAGATTGGAATTTTATAGGCTTACCTCAATGCTAGTACCTGTGTTTTGCTACTTGAGGTGTTCACCCTCCACAATAGTAGGGATGCAGCATCCCCTGCTTCCCTTTGAGATCACACCTGTTTATTTGTATATATCTCTGGGCAGGGTCTCCTGAGATCTTGGGACAGCCATTAACTTTTGACTCTTGGATATCTGCTCCTCAGGAGGCATGGAGGCGAGCAACCCCTCATCAGTCACTAGTGTTGATGCTGGGATGACCAAAATCCCTTCTTTTTTTTTATAATTTAATTTAATTTTACATATCAGCCATGGATTCCCCTGTTCGTCCCCTCACCTTCCTCCCAGCCCACCCCCCATTCCCATCTCCTCCAGGGCAAAGACTCCCCTGGGGATTCAGCTCAGCCTGGTAGATTCAGTCCAGGCAGGTCCAGTCCCCTCCTCCCAGGCTGAGCAAAGTGTCCCTGCATAAGCCCCAGGTTCCAAACAGCCAGCTCATGCACTAAGGTCAGGTCCCGGTCCCATTGCCTGGATGCCTCCCAAACAGTTCAAGCTAATCAACTGTCTCACTTATCCAGAGGGCCTGATCCAGTTGGGGGCTCCTCAGCTATTGGTTCATAGTTCATGTGTTTCCATTAGTTTGGCTATTGCCCTTTCCACTGATCCACATTTTGTCCCATGGGACATCAAAAAGCATCTCTGTCTAGATTCTGCATGCCTAACCTTGTTGACAGCTACTGCTCTTGTGGTTGGTCTGAGCTTCTGCGATTTGAATAATTTCTGTCTTCCTGCTTCTCCAAACCAGGAACCTCTACCTTCCAGACATCCCCAGAATTACCTCCTCATCTGCTGCTCATAATAAATTGTCCTCTACAGTTTCCGGTTGGGCAGACTCATGATCTCAACCCCACCAAGTCAGTCTTCCTCTCTTAAAGCTGTGTCTTGATGTGAAAGGATCAGCTTTCTGGAGATGAGGGACAGACTGTGGTGAATGTGACATAACAGTATTCTGCCCTCACTTATCTTGGTAACAGGTGGCTCAGTCAGCTGGGGTCTTCTTGAGGACACTCTCCCAGGCCTCCCTCTGACCGTATGCACTCCAGTCCAGATGGTGACATGATTCCCCAGAGTCCTGAATCAACTAACAGGAGATGGCAGGGCTATGCTAATTTTGCCCAAGGTCTAATACAAGCATGGAATTTTTTTTTATTTTACTTTCTAATTTTGGAGAAAGGAGCAAACCTTATGTGAAAATCATGCTCACAATGTGGCTTTGAATTCTCTCACAGGAAGTCCAAATTTTTGTGATTAAATTAGCATTCATAAATGCCAAGGCAAGAGAGAAAATTAATTTGTCCTTACTGTTGGGAAAAAAAAAAAACCAAAGATGACTTTGGGTCATCGGATGTATTAGGTTATTCACTTCTATCTGATTTTCTTTTGCATCTTGCTGTATTAAAAAAAGGCCAAACATATTTATTCTGCTAAGACATATCGGGCAGAGATTCACCTTGGTGAGAAGTGGAGGCAAGTTACTTTTTCCAAAGGTTAAAGCAACTACTTTACCCTGTATTCTGGAACTACCTGACTTTCCAATTAATTCTAGCTTACAAGGACAGTGCATATTTGGCCAACGTTATATCATTTTGTGTAGGGTGCATTCTGGTGCACTTATACAAGTGCGGATTAGATCTTCCATCCTGCTCGAATGTTCATTGCCACTGAATTGTTGGTGAAGAAAATCAGAAAAAAAAAGTTCATGACCATGGCATAGAGATGGTTAAGTCTTTTCTATTTCCTTCTTTTCCTCTTTCTTTTTTCTTTTTTGAAACAGAGTCTAACTGTGCAACCCTGGCTGGCCTGGAGCTCACTGTGTAAACCAGGCTGCCCTCAAATTCACAGAACTCCATGTCCCAAATGACTAAAGGCATGTAACATGATGTCTACCAACATGTCTGGGGCTTTAAAAACAAAATAATATGACTCTCTTAAAGACATTTATAATGTGTACAAAAGGTGTTCTTTTTCAATTTTTTTCATTCTATAACATATTAACTAAAAATTTTAATATAAACTTGATAAAAGCTACAACAATATAGGTTATATAAACTTGGAGAGTATATGTATCTTTAGTCTGTGATAAAAATTTCCGAAACGTTCTTCTCAGCAATACAGTTTCTGGTAGGCATGGCATAACAACAACACATAACTCTGAGGTGGTCCCCTGTTGGCCATGTGTCTCGACTATGTTCAGTGTGTTCTAATGTCGATTTTTTTTTATGCTAAAGATTAAGTACAGTGAAAAGATAAGAAAGAGTAGGAGAGGGAGTGGTGGAAAAAATACTGTTCAAATAATATTCAACATTTGTTTTAAAGGACAATGTTTATTTGTTTGAGACATGGTCTCACTGTATAACCCAGGCTGGCCTCTCACTCAGAATCCTGATGCCTCCAGCTCCCACTGTGGTGTGTACCACCACATTTAATTAGGGTAATTTCTTTTTGTGGGTGGTTCTGGGAATTGAACCCATAGCCTTATGCATTCAAGGAAGTGCTGTAACAGTAAGCTAGGTACACAGACCAAGGATAATATACTTTTTTTAAAGAGGAAAATCATGACCTTTCTATAAATTTAAAGCTAACATATGTCAAAGATTTCCTTTAACTCAACAATTAACAGGGGTCCCAGAATGGGATTTGACTTGTTAGAAGAGAGCTAAACTATCAGAGATTTCCTCATTGGAAAAAAAAATCTATTTTCATTTGTATGCTCAGGTATCATTTGCCCCACCATGGGCAATAAACTTTTTCATTATTGATTGTCTTCTATCTAGTACAGAAAAAGACAAAGGTAGAGATTACTGTAATGGAGAGTTGATGTCAACTTTCTTGCCTCCCCTCTCTCTTTCTTCTGTCCTTTTTTTTTTTTCTGGAGCTGAGGACCAAACCCAGGGCCTTGCGCTTGCTAGTCAAGTGCTCTACCACTGAGCTAAATCACCAACCCCCTTCTTTCCTCTTTTTGCCATTTCAAACTCCTTCATAATTTCTCCTGACATTTACATGCATATGTAAATCCTACTGTAATATGCATACTACATATATTACAAAATATTCTCCCTCCCCTTTCACTTAATGGGATGCAGTGGTTCAGGTGAATACAGTGTGGATGATGGAGTTTTTTCTCTTTCCTGATTCAAGAGACAACTTTGTTTACAGGCCCAAGATCAGCTTCTCCTATTTTCTTCCAATTTCTCCTTTACCTTCTGGTTTATTGTCTCTCCAAATCTTATCCTGTCCCCAGGACCTGAGCCGGGAGAGGCACCACTCTATGTGTCCTGTCATAACGGTCTCTTGTCCTGACTTTTGCTGTAAGAAAAGAAAGGCAGCAACCACAAGCTTGTTGGTGTCATGCATGTCACCATCCCATGAAGTCTGAAAATCCACTTCAGAACCAAATCTGAGATCAGCCTTCTTCCAGGAAACCTTTAGTTATAAGTCCTGAGAATCTGCTATCAGCATAATCCACAACTCTTCTTAACCTCACACTTCATCTCTCTTTGATGTCTGCCCCAAAGCATCAGCATCCTCAGGCCTTTGCCTCCAGGTTCTTTCTTTGTCTTTTCAACTCCTTTCTTTATAAAACAAGGATCCTAGAATCTCATAAGGAGATGTTTTTGGGTTTATAATAATGTCTACCCTGAAAGCTTTGACTGATACATTTTCCAGTAATACTTAAAAAAATAATCAGACTGGGAATGGAAGAGTAAGGAGATGAAGAGACCTAAATTAATTTAACTGGTGAAAATTATGTCCCCTTATTATGTGCAGTGCAGAGTGGTCAGCCTTGAAACCATATACACACACACGACAAAAACAGACTCAGACTAATATATATATATATTATATATTGTGTACAAATACATACATACACACATATATGTAAATATGTGACAATAATAATCAATAAAAAAGAGTATCAACTTGGGAGGGGATGGGAGGGGATGGGAGGGGTTTGAGGTAGGGTAGCTGGAAGGAACCGTAGGGAGGAATGGGAAGTGGAAAAAGTGGCGCAATTCTCTTTCAATTAAAAACATTAAAAAAAAAAATCCTGAAAAACAACCAATCTCCTGAAGACATTACAAATGGAGAAATAAACCCTTAAGAAGTGTGTGTATGACAGTTAAGTAATGAAGAGCACCCTGGTGCTTCTATCTTGGGAGATGGAGTCAAGAAAGTAGACAGACACTTCATTTAGTCCAGCAATACTTGTTTGCAGTGCATGACAGTCTACTGCTGAAAGATTTAGAGTTTGACGCTGAATATTAATTCTAACAAGTAGGGAACATTCTTATGGGCTGAGCTGTGGTCTCCTCTGGACTCGCAAAGATACAGATGACTCCTTTTGAAGAAAACTATACATTTCTCTCAAACATCACAATAATTTTTGCTGTAATTTCATAATAATAGATATTGCTTTCAACCATTTTATTTTATTTTTTTAGAGATGGAACAGAAATTCAAAGAGAGACAGTGACTTGCTCAAGGGTACCTTAGCGAGCTCCTTCCTCAGATGGTAAATGCCCTTTGAGCTGAAGTCTCTTTCCAATTTACATTGCATCTCTTAAGTGCCTATGTTGCTACACATGCCTCACTGATGATGCACTGTGTGGGTCCCGTAAATTTATAAAAGCCAAAAATGAATTGCTTGGCATTATATCCATGCCACAACATAAAATATAGTTTGTTCAAATTTTTGCCAGCCAACTGAAAAGACTGCATAAGAGTTTCATGAACTAATATCACTGTGATATCACCTAAATTTCAAGGACTATCTAACTGGGAATTAGGATAAGTGTGCTTCATATAACTAACAGTCTAAATCTCCTTCTGAGTGTTTATAGTGTGCTGAAATTTCAAAGTCATGTTGTTCCCTGAGCCAGGAGGGAGGTTTGATATAGATATTCCGTCTGGGGGTTGAGCACACCACAGTCACTATTGACTGCACCATCTCCCTGCAAGGTTCACAGAACAATAAGGAAGAGGTGTCAGAAAGACCGCAAGAGCCAGAGGTTGGAGAGGATTGCTGCACAACAGGGTCTTCTGGATATGGGATGATCCATACATGAGCTCACAGCAGCTATAGCTACCTATACGTGACCTGTACCAGATCAAACCAATCAATACTTTAACATGGATGGAGGATGAGCTCATGAGGCCCCACCCCTGAGGTACTTTGGCAATTGTTGACTGTGGGGAAAGGTTGGGGAATTAGTTTTCTTCTGGAATGTGGTCCCTAGTAGGTTGCTCATGCTTCAGTGGATGCCAATCATGTGCGTATAGGCAGCACTAATTGGACTTGGTGTGTTATAAACAACAGAATAACAGGGCATGGAGTTGGGAGGAGGATATGGTGGTAAGGTCTGGGAAGGGTTCAAAGGGGACATGGGGTGGAGATGATCAATATATACATATATATATATATATATATATATATATATGTAGCATACACATACAAAGTTTTCAAGAATAGATAAAGAAAAACATTAAAAATTCCAAATTCAAAGAGTAATGACTTTTTGCCTTTACTGATCTTTAAATTCTCTGCCCTTGGCCTACATAGCCAGGAATTTGTATTTTTAGATCAAGCATGAACAAACATCCTGATAGTTCTGTTGGTAGAAGGTGCGGGAGACATAGGGAAGCTTTAATGCGCTTATTAATCTGGCTCCTGTTCTTTGGAAAGGGCACACCGGCTTCTGATTTCAGCTTCATTTCTTTTTAGAACACTTCGCTCTGAACACGGAAACACAGCACTTCATGGAATGCAAAGTAGGACCATTAGTTCTCTTTGACCCTATTCCAGGATAATTTGACTAGAAATTAATAACTGTCAAGTAGAGATATTTTGCCGGCGTCGAGGTAAAAGGATGCTCCGTGCTAACTCCTTCAGGTTACCCACTTTGCCAACCACATTTGCATCCAAAGATTAAGTTACTGGCTGGAGTGAGGAAAAGGATTTTCATTTACAAAACAATTACTGCTTTTTTCTGAGGTCGTGAATTTGGTTCTCGAGATGTTTCAAAGTGCTGTCTTCCTCAATTGCTTAGTAAGAAGCAGAGTTAATGATACAGTTTCAGTGACTTCATAATAAAGTACTTCGGGCTTTACTCTTGAACTGATTCTTTACAAAGTATTTGAAAAGAAATTATCCCACATCTATAATATAGAACAACCCCCCCCCCAAAAAAAAAACAAACAAAAAAACAAGACAGGAAAAAAACCATAGTATATGCCTAATGCCAAAGATACTGACATTAAGTATTTTATTACACCTTATTTATTTATTTTTAAATAATTTATTTTTATTTTATGCACATTGGTCTTTTGCCTGCATGTATGTATGAGGGTGTCAGATTCACGTTCTAGTTCTAAGGAGTTACAGACAGTTGTAAGTTGCCATGTGGGTGCTGGGAATTGAACCCAGGTCCTCTGGAAGAGCAGTCAGTGCTCTCAACCACTGAGTCATCTTTCTAGCCCCACATCTTATTTATTTTGAGAGAGGAGATGTCACAGTACACTTGTGGAGGTCAGAGGGCAATTCTTTCCTTCCATTGCTATGTGGATCCCTGAGTTCCAATGCAGGCTGTCAAGCTTGGCAGAAATCACCTTTACCCACCAAGTCGTTTCATAGATTCCTGGAATTTTCTTTTCTGAAGAAAATATATTTTAAATATATCCTAAATTTTATGATTGGAATTTATGCTTAACCGTATGAATTTCTCCTGTTCTTCTTACCCATGACTGAAGAGAATACACACACACACACACACACACACACACACACACACACACACACACACACACACAATATTTGCAATCTTTAGAGAAGAATTATGTTTTTGTTTTTGCTTTTTTATCTCATTTGAACTATGACTGGGTGCCTTCCCTGTGTTAGGTGTGTATCAAATATGTAAGCTAGTTGTGAGCAATGGGATAAAGGTTTCCTCTGGCTCCTAATGCACTGTGTACTTTTTACCAAATGCTTCAACAGCAACTTCTTGCACATCTTCAACTATTGATGATTCAACTCAATCATCACAGCAGTATAATGTGTTGTCCAACACTAGGTTTTTGGGACCTATGATGTAGGCGACTCTGGTCTCAGGGAGCAGCACTGTTTTGCATCATTCCTTATAGGGCACAGTGACAATCTGTAAGTTAAGCTTCTGCTTTTGAATAATGGAAGGGGATCACAATGATGTTTATTTACAACTTCTGAATATCCCACCCTGGTGGTACCTTTGGAAATAGACATATGCCTGGCCTCTAGCTTTTGTGGGAAGATGCATATTGTAGACAATGATGAACTTTCATCTCAGCTCTTAGTACTGGACGGCGTTTGGCAAGTTGGTCAGCAATGACTCTTCTTTTGTAAAGGGTATTTAGTACAATGTCCTTACAGTGGCCCCAGCAGTGTGCATTCCAATGATGTTAGTGGAGTCCATGCTTTCTAGTAATCCAGAGAATATGGGCAACTTGGAAGGCTGCCAGCATGGATATTCCAAGAGACATCTAGGATGGAAATCTGGAACATGCATGTCACTAAAGCGTTGCCCCTCTGCAATGTTTTACCATTTACCGGGGACTTCACATTATTTTTGCTTTATTCTTATGAAATCTTTGTGATAGGGGAAGGGCTAGAGGTTTGTGTATAGATTACTTAAATGCCATTTAATACAGGTGAGGAAACGGATGCTCATAGAGTTAGCATGATTCCCCCGGGGTGTGTGTGTGACAGACATGTTGGGAAACCAAGATCATAGCCAGGCCTCTGTTTTCAGTTGTGTTTTTGTTGGGGACTTCTCATAAGAAGGGGCCATTGCCGGGCGGTGGTGGCGCACGCCTTTAATCCCAGCACTCGGGAGGCAGAGCCAGGCGGATCTCTGTGAGTTCGAGGCCAGCCTGGTCTCCAAAGAGAGTTCCAGGAAAGGCGCAAAGCTACACAGAGAAACCCTGTCTTGAAAAACCAAAAAAAAAAAAAAAAAAAAAAAAAAAAGAAGGGGCCATTGCTGGTTCTCTGAGGTCTGCGACATTCACACCCACTTGAATCTTCAGTTCCATTTATTTTATGTGTCCGTGAGACACGTGTCTGAAAGAGAAATGTATACCATTTAGTATATAGCAGGAAATATATTCTGGTGATATTTTTGTATATTTTACAATTTATGCTGAATGATTTGTTGTGTCACCAAAACAAATCTCCTTTCTCCATTTTCAATTACCATTTACATTTCCTGTTAAGATTTTTATACCAGTCTCATCATCTAATGAATTAAATTTGCATTTATTTCACTTCAGTAAGGGCAAATTTCCTACTCTAAGCAATTTAACTGAAAAAGTTTGCAGAAATTGAATTCTGGCTTCATTCATTTTAATGGTACTGGCCATGCAAAGCAAACATCCACCCAACTTGGTGTTTATTTTTTTTTTACTTGTCATTAAAATGATTTTAAAGTATTGTAAAATTTCTAAAAGGTAATAGTATACTATAAGTATTGTTTCCATGAGGAATTATAGCTTTTGGATATTACTATATGTACCATAAATACTTTTAGAAAATCTTAGTGTGAAGGAATGTGTATATATTTTATATAATATATTATATATATACATATACACAGAGCTTCACACACACACACACACACACACACACACACACACACTCAAAGCCTTAAAGATATGCTTTCAAAAAACGAAGATGCAGGAAGGCATTCATATATACAGCATCTCCAATATTTTCTGTTAGGGAAATCAGGCCTAGCAATGAAATTTGACTGTTCCATTCAATTTCAGCTAGAGCTATCCTGTTTCACGTTCCTCTCTAACCTCATTGATACAAAGTATCTCTCTTCCTAGCCTTTGGTTTCCTAAATTACTATCTATGCACATCTTGGTTAGAGACCAGTGTCTTTACTAATTAAATGGATGGCAGCATTTCCCAAGGGCTAACAAAGCCAACGATCATTTCCTCTATTGGAAAAAGCCAATGGACGTCTGACAAGACACACAATTTCTTTACATCTGTCAATCTTTTATTTGGTCATCAATGTGTAAGATGGCAGCTAGATGGTCTCTGTAGGAAGAAGTAAGCCTCAATAATCTCTATGAAACCCAGAAATCGCTGCTCCACCATTCCAACTTAATGGCTGATTTTTATGCTGGAAGAACAGAGTATATACATTTAAAGTAGTAAGATCTCTGCAGATTCAACAGAATACTAAGTGAGACAGAAATGCTCTCAAGGCACAACGTAATGAATCAGAAACATGAGAAACATAAAAATTTTAAAAAACATAAGCCTAAATGTCAGATTGCAGAACAACAGCAAGCCAACTTTTTACTATGTTTGATGGAATATGTTAAAGAAAAATATTGGACTTTTCTTGTGGAAACTCAGAGTTAGACACACTCATTCCCCCTGCATATTATTAAAATAAACTTTAAAATCAGTTTTAAATTTTAATTCTTTTCCCTACAACAAAGAATTTGTATATGATTATGAACCATTAGATGTTCAGCTCATGTAGCAATGGGAAAAATGTAGCTACATCAGTAGCTCTGAATTTTATTTTCATGCGTAGGTCATTTAAGTAGATTTATAATGTTATTACAAAGCCACTCAAATAAATAAACTAATGTGAATTATAGATGATCTAGGGACAGGAAAAAACTGCAAGCCACTTTGTATAAGATCATGATTTTATATCAATAAGATTTGAAAAGCAAGCAATAAAAAATTTTATCACTGTGGCTTTGGGATCAGGGATAAATCTGGTTAAACGAGCTTGATTAAAATATAGCTTATGGCTATATATGATTGCTGGAGCTCAGCTACAGGAAATAGAAGGATGGAATCATTATAACTGATACTCTTCTAGCACAGAGTATAAAATGTAATGGCTTTTTTCAGGATATAGATTTATTTAACTTTGTACATTGTTATGATTTTTTGGGAGGGGGCTCAGTATTCAGGTTGAATACCTACTACCCCTTTTGTAAGTTTCTGACAACTTCCATACAGAAATACTATTAGCTGGATGAGTCAATAGAAACGTAACTATCTATCAACATGGTTGGGTTCCTCCGGAAGCTCTTCAGAGGAAATTGCATCCCAGCCTCTCTTTAACCTTCTGGCAGCTTCTGGCAATCTTTGGTGTTCTTTGGTCTCCAGCTGCCTAACTCCCCTCTTGCCTCTGTCTTCACAGAATCCCTCACCTGTGTAAGCCAGCTTTACGCTACCATGACAAGAATATGTAACCCAAACACCTGAAAGGAGGGGGAGTTGTTTTTGGCTCATTGCTCTGCAGGTTCCAGTCCACGGTAACCTAGCTCCTTTGGTTTTATGTCCGGGGCAAAGCAGAATGTGATGGCAGAAAGCCTTGGTGGAGGGAAACTACTCAACTCACAGCAGACAGGAAATGGGCAGCCAGAGCTAGAAGCTGGGGAACAGGAGTTTGTGTATAATGAACAAGTCCCTTTGTACTTCTTCTAGGTGGCTCCTACCTCATTCGAGTCCATTCAGTATGAGTTCATTGATGGAATAATTTAATTCTATGCACTTTTGGTGGTGTTGGGGGGGGACTCTTTACATTCAACTCAACATACATCACTTCTGTCCCTCGAGGGCTCACATCTTTCTAGCCTTGACAGTTCCAGTATTATTCAAAAGTCCAAGTTCCAAATCTCCTCTGAGACACAAGATAATCCACACATAGCTGTGCGGAATTCAAAGGGCAAATTAGAGACTTTGAGTACACCGTGACTCAGGATGAACATTTCAGTTCTAAAGAGAACAACTGAGGTGTTAACCAGAAGGCTAGGATCAAAACCCAATAGGGCAAACGTTATGTCCTGTGCTTCTATATCCAGTGACTGGGGATGTGGTAATACATTGTGAAACTTCACAGGGCTTGGGAAGTCCTTCCTTTGTATCTATGATAGACGTGTTCCATTTGACTTCATTCCTGGGCTGACTCTGCTTGCTGGCTGTAGCAGGTTTTTTTTTTTGATACATGTTCCTTGTTCTAGGTATCATTAACTTCCTGTATCACCGCTGTACCTTCAACTTCACTCTCCAGTTTCATGCAACCGTCTTGTCAGGACTTCCCACAGGGACTCTGACCCTGTCACACATTTTCTCATTTGCGGACAACATTAAGGTCTGCCTGAGTCATTTGAATCCTGGCTATTTTGGCCATGGCATTTGTACCTTGATGGCTAGCTAAACACCAAAAACAAAAACAAAAACAAAAACAAAAACAAACAAAACAAAACAAAAAAACCCATGTTACTAGGCATCCCTGGGCAAGCAGGGAACCCTAGAGCTCTCTCCTTCAAGGAAAGTCTTTCAAATAAGTTAAATGGTTTACATCCCTGAACCTGCTGTGGGTGAGGTCCAGCCAGTTCCTGAGATGCCCTCCAGGTTCCTTGCCTATTGATTTTGTGTGAAGTATTTGGCACTACAACAGCACCAAATATCTTCAGTAACTGTTTCCCTTCACCCTGACTTCAATCATAAGTTTATTCTTTAAAAAAACAAAAGAATGCACGATGGTCAAATCTGCTCTTTTGTTCATGCTTTTCACAATTAAACTGATGAAAATCGGTTATTAATCCTGTACCACAGCTTGGATGCTAGGCTGCCTTGAAGTTTTTCCCACTATATTAATCAGTTTGCCACTTTGAAACTCAGCCTCGCACAGTCTGAGGGCATGGACAAAGTCGCTGCAAAGGCAACTTATTTGTTAGAATGCAACACAAATGGTCTCTAGTCAGGTTCTCAAGAGAACCTTCATTCCCATATCAAACTCCTGGAGCCTAGTCTCCAGCGTCCCCTATCCTATCAGCATTCTGTTCTCCCAAGCTTGCACCTAAATGTCCATTAAGCTCTGTTTTACTGGTCTCCAGGCTCTCTCTAGCCTGTTTCTCTAAACTTTTCCAAATTCCTCCCACAAGCCACTTCCAAGGCTTCCAAACCACATGGCCAAGTAGAATAAGAGCAATGACTCCTAGTAGCAACATCTGTGTTAGTCAGGATTCCGTGTGTATGCACATATATTAAGAAAGGGGATTTATTAATTGGCTTATGTTATCTGAGGCCATATCCTCACATGATAGATATCTGTAGGCTGAAGAGGCAGGTCAGTCTATAGCTCCTGAATTGCTCCGAATAGCAAGAAGAAAGCCTCAAAACAGGAGGGATCAATGACACAGCCCCAATGGGAGGCTCCAGGCTTAGACATACTCATAAAGGGTTGCTGGTGTTGGTCCATATAGTAGTGCTGAAGAAGTTGGACGTTGTTTCTGTTTTTGCTTTATTTGGTTTATTTTTGGCCAAATTTCTAATGCCATTGCATCTTAACAAGGAAAAGCTAAGAAAAATTAATCCCCTCAAAGATAATTTCTCTAATATTAATTGTTCTGATGATACAAAGACTTTCTCTGCTACTCATGGGAAACAAAAGTTGGTCCTGAAACAGTTCATGCAGCTAGGACACTCAGCAGTAGTCCTATCATGTGGACCCAAAGCTGAGCATGGGGCAGAAGTCATTGGTAACAATTACCAGAGGAAATAAACCCAATTCAAGAGCAGTTGAGCTTGCACACACTGAGGCCTTCATCTTTTGCATTTTTCCATCGGGACTAGTAGACTATTGGGTAGTGTTTCTCACATTTAGGAATGGGTTTTCCCACCTCATTGCTATCCCATATACCAATCATCTCTGGTAACATGCTCTCAGACACATAGAAGTGTACTTTATGAGTCTCATAAGTGTCTCTTTATCCAACAAGTTGACAAGATTCCCACTGGTCAAAAAAATCTCCCTCTTTATTTTCTTGAATGAATGCCTGGTACACCTAAAACACAGATTAAGTTCATTTCGAGATCTTTAGCATACTAATACATGCAAAAACCTTTCCCAGATAAGTTCATGTTCACAAGCACTGAGGCCTAAGACTGGTGCATATTGTTTTGTAGAGCCAATATTCAACCCAATATACTGCTGCATGTCCTAGTTGCATGAATTGTTTCAGGTCCAACCTTTGTTTCACATAGGCAGCAAAGAAAGTCTTTGTATAGTCAGAAGAACTGAATATTAGAAAAATGATTTTTTAAAAGCTGAATCCTTCTTAGCTTTTACTTGTTGAGATGGAATGGCATTAACAAAGGTAGTATTATTTTTAAACATTTTAATTTTTCTTAGTATATTTTGGCAAAATCTGTACTAATGTAATGAAGCCCTCAGGGTGATTTTCTTATCAATTGATTAGGTCTTCTATTTACTAGTGATTCAAAACCCAGCTGCAGCTCAAACACAGCTACCTAAAGCTGTGAACACATCTACATCACATTTTTTCAGTGTTTATTTTATGCCCATCACTGTTCCACTATAAATAAAACTGAAAATACCTTTGTTTTCTTGAAGCCAAATGTAATGATTCACACCTTTTTTTTTTTTTTTCAACCTGACCACCAAGCAAAACAGAATCTTCTCCACAGCTACAAGGAGAGTCATTTTTAGGGAAGGATTTCCATGAGCTCAGCCTGGATGACATGCCTTCTACCCTAGAAAGGACCACCTTTCTAACAGGTCACATGGCCGGTTTTGAGGTCCATACAATAGTACTAGATAGGACTATTGCTATATGGGAGCACAAGTAAATAAATAAAACAGAAAGCAGAAACAAAGCAAACAAGACAAACTCTGCCTAGACCGGCAGCTGTAGATGATTCCGTGCGGCTGAGCACTGATGGAGGTCATCTCAGAGCAGCTTTCTCTTACATTTCATTCTCAGGTCTTCCCTGTTAGTCCATAGTCCTCTTTCCATCTTGTAATTGAGTTCATACATTCACTGAGGGCCTGTTGAGATGCTGTGCCTGATTTTGAAAATATAAAGAGGACACAAGCCCTACCTACAAATATTTCAAAAGTTGCAGGAACTAGCCATTTTAGGCATTTAATTAAAATAGAACATGATAGCTATGCTCATTGAAGTCTGAGAAAAGTGTTGCTGAAATGAAATAACTAATCAAGCCTGGAATAGGTTAAGATGCATAAACTCAAGAAGTGCACTTGTAGGTACCAGTAAAAATGACATGGGTGTTTGAAGGGGCACTATAATTTTGCAGATTGCTTTAGGGTAGTTGGATCAATTTAAGATGTGTGATGGGGACAGTATTCCTTGAGGCAAGAGGTTGCAGAGTGGAAGCCTTATGTATCATGGATTATATTTTCCAGCAAGCTTCTCCCAAGCCTCTTTGGTTCCCAGACACTTCCTTTCTCAGTTTTGAATGTTATCAAGTTTTTCTTCTTAAAGACTTCGTTTGATCATGTCACCTTCCTGTTGAAAATATGATATAGACACCCATAACTCAAACATGTCTCAAGCATATTGTCTATGCTTATTGCTGGCATCCCTTGTGAGTTACCACAAGGAAAGATTCTGAAGACAGAGTGGGGTATGGGTATGGTAGTTTGAATGTATGCTTAAACCATGTCCAGCGCCTCAGTTTACTTACTGTTGCCTTTGGATCAAGATGTAGAACTCTCAGTTCCTTCTCCAGCACCTTGTCTGTCTGCATGCCACCATGTCTTACCATGATGTTAATGGACTAAACCTCTGAACTGTAAGCCATCCCAATTAAATGTTTTCTTTTGTAAGATTTGCTGTGGTCATGGTGTCTCTTCACAGCAATAATAACCCTAAGACAGCACAGAAAGTTCCTTTTCATGCTAATTTCTCTTGTCTGTGCTCTTAGTGTGACATTCTGTGCTCTGCACATCATCCAGGGTTTTTTGTTTGTTTGTTTTTTTGTTTTTTGCTTTCTGCTCTGTTGAGGGTAGTCACTGGTTCCCTTCCTTTCAACTTTTTGACTTATATTATTTTTATATATAGGAATTCTGCCTACACTTCAAGCTTCCACTGTAAAGTTACCCCTATCTCTCTTGAGCTTATTTATGAATTCTTCTTGTGACATTTTGCTTAAATTTGTTTGATACTGTTTAATATGGAGTCATATACTACAGTTGATTTTTGCATGCAGCACCCTAAGTTTCTATATCAATTTCATTGCAAAGTTTCTTGTCATTGTTGTTGTGGTGATAGTGCTGGGTATTGAACACAGAGACTTGTAAATGCTGAACAATTACTCTACCACTGAGCTACACCCCATTCCTAGCTTCACACTAATTTGCTGCCCTGGTTTAGCTTTTAGCCTGACTTCTCCAGTAAGGAGTGCTATTGGATGTAACAAGGTTAGCTTATTACAGTTTGCAAAATACATTAAAACTCTGCTTGAAATGAAAATGTTCAATCCTTTTATCTTTGATGTTCATGACACTTGGGTTCTCATAAAGAAGTATATTGATCTTTGGTTTAACATGAGAAAATTCCAAGTCATTGGTGGATTTGAAGTTTAGATAACTTAGATCCTAGAAGTTGAATTTTCTAAGTAACAGATTTTTAAAAAAATCTTCTGGGTAGATTTTGTGATTTGTAATTGGATGCTCATTTAATCTATGTTGTTTCAAACTAGTTCTGACTGGGTTACTAGTTCTGGCTGGGTTACTGGAATAACAGGCAGCTGTTTCTCATGGTTCTGGAGGATGGGAATCCAAGGTCAAGGTGTTGACTTTCGGCTCACTGGGGGCATCTTGCTTGTTCTTCCATAGCAGAAGATTGAAGTCAGTTAACTTTGTATGGAAGCCTTTTATAAGGGCGCCATTAACAAGGAGGGAGCCCTGTCAGCCTAATCACTTCTTAAAGTTTTAGCTCTGTTTTACTGAAGTTAGTAGTGCATATTAACTATCCACAATAATGACTTCACTGCAACATTTTAAAACACACATATAATGTGCTTTAATTAAATTAACCTTTATTACTTACTATTCTCTTTCCCACTTCATTTTCCCCCACAGTCCCCATTTTCTTATGTCTTTTTTTTAATGTGTAGATTCCCTATATAAGAGAAATAAGAGAAAAACATGAAACATTTTTATTTCTGAGTCAGTTTTTTTTCTTTTTTGCTTCACACAAGAATCTGTAGTACTATTCATTTTCCTGGCATATGACACAATTTCATATTTTAGTTCTGAATAACTCTTTTGTGTGTATCCTTCATATGTTATTCATTCATCGGTTAAGAGACACCTGGGCTGATCCTGTAACTTGAGCATTGTGAGTAGTGGTACAGTAGGTGTGGGTATGTATGATTCTCCATCGTATGCCAATTTTGATTCCTTTTCAGTAAATGCTCAAGAGTGAGATAGTTGGATCTTTGTGAGATATTTTTTGGTGTGGATATCCTGGAAACTTTGTTGTAAAAGCTTCTAATGGGTAAGGTCATCTCTACAAACGTTTTAGAGGAATATAACAGCTTCTTCATTTTATTCTTAAAATGTATAACCATTGATGATTTTTTTCTGAAACCGTTAACCAATGTAACAAAATAAGACAGTGAAAGGAGGCATAAAAAATGGGACAGTAAACAACAAAATTATAATTATTTGCAGAAGATATTATTGTTTGCTTGGAAACAAAAAAAAATCTGTCCAGTTTATTTGTGAAAATAAGCTGAAGAGCTGTTACAATTGGAGAGTCCTCTGAAGTAATGATAAAGAGACAATACTTCTATAGTGTGCCTGTTAGAGAAAAAAAGCAGTATGTGTGTGTGGGGGGGCAATGAAATCTAGGAACAGAAATAGAAAATGCTTGAGAACAAATTTGCCAAGGAATTCCCAGAGTTATATAAAGAAATAAACTAAAAAATGACTGAAAAAGTGACAGAAAGCTTAAATACATGGAAAAGCATGTATCCAGCCTCTTGAGACATTTTAATGTTTTAAAATAAGATAATAATTTTTAAAAAAAGTTCAAATGAAAGTTTGGTGTTTATTTTTTGACCTTAAAGACCGATCTAAAATTCATATAGGAGATGAGAGGCACACTATTGAAAAATGTAATTCAGGTTGGGACAGGCCCTGATCACTGTGAAAATGTATTACACAGTCCTATTTAAAATGATGCAGAGAAGGGGTAGGGGTAGGGATCTACATCTGCATTGTGTGGGGATAGGGATCTACATCTGTATTTTGTGGGGGTAGGGATCTACATCTGTATTCTGTGGGGATAGGGATCTACATCTGTATTCTGTGGGGATAGGGATCTACATCTGTATTCTGTAGGGGTAGGGATCTACATCTGTATTGTGTGGGGATAGGGATCTACATCTGCATTGTGTGGGGATAGGGATCTACATCTGTATTGTGTGGGGATAGGGATCTACATCTGTATTCTGTAGGGGTAGGGATGTACATCTGTATTGTGTGGGGATAGGGATCTACATCTGCATTGTGTGGGGATAGAGATCTACATCTGCATTGTGTGGGGATAGGGATCTACATCTGTATTCTGTACGGGTAGGGATGTACATCTGCATTGTGTGGGGATAGGGATCTACATCTGCATTGTGTGGGGATAGGGATCTACATCTGTATTCTGTGGGGATAGGGATCTACATCTGCATTGTGTGGGGATAGGGATCTACATCTGCATTGTGTGGGGATAGGGATCTACATCTGCATTGTGTGGGGATAGGGATTTACATCTATATTCTGTGGGGGTAGGGATGTACATCTGTATTGAGGTAGACAGACCAAGTGAAATGAAAGAGGGGTGTGTCCAGAAATAGATACGGAAACAGAAAAACTTTAACAGAGCTTCGTTGTTGAATGAGCAAGGAAAGGGTTGATTATTTCATAAATGGTAGTAGGATGAGGATTTTTTTTTAAGGATGGTTACCAGAACACCATATGTTGTGTTTTCTACTGTTAGTGGCAAAAGCCACAGTTCCCATTTTATTATCTCTCTGTCTCTGTGAGTCAGGAATTTGTGAGGGGCCCAGATGGTTGGGTCTGGCTCACACTCTCTCAAACAGTTGCTGTCAAATGCTGGTGGCTGTAGCTGAGACTGCAGGACACCAGAGCAGCTGGCTATGGTCAGTGGGATCCCTGGACATCTTTATTGGGTTCCTCCCATGGCCTACTTAGGGCTCCCTCCTATCATGGGGTCTTCAGTGACTCACATTTAATATGAGAAGGCTGAAAACTTCAAAAGCCAATATTTCAGCCAGCAAAATGGAAAGCTAAATTCCTGCTATGCCTGAGCTTTAGGATCATTTCTGCCATGTGCAGAAATATATGCCCCTCTAGATACAAAGGCAAGGGGTACAGACCCATTTTCCTTATGGGAGCACGGTCTTCATCATCGTAAGATGAATATGGAACGAGAGAAACTATTTGGCTTAGTTTGCTTTCTGCTGCTTAATGATGGCAGAGAGTCGGTAACTTACAAAATACTGTATTTTGGCTGATGGTTATGAAAGCTGAGAAGTTCAAGGTTGGGTAACCACCTCTGACAAAGACATCATGCTGCTTAACACGCAGAAAATGAAAGGGCAAATAGGTGTATGCATAGAGTGAGCGGTACAAATGGGGGTGGCTCACTCTCAGGAAATGCATTCATCCTTTCAGAAGGGCAGAGCCTTCATAACCCAACAGCTCTTAAAGGACCCATTGCCTTTTAATACCTTTCCATTGGCAATTAAACCTCAATGTAGGTTTTGGCAGGAACCAATCACAGCTAGCCACATTGTAGCAGTCTTCTAGTCATCTTTGGGCATTTCCCACTGACAGCTGAGGTCGATCTTCCCATAATGAATTAATGTAATCAAGATATCCAGGTTGGCATACCTAGAAGCCCATTTCTAGGATGATTCTAGATTTTGTCAAGTTAGATGCAAGATATTTCTCCCTTCCTTTCTTCCTTCCTTCCTTCCTTCCTTTCTTTCTTCCTTCCTTCCTTCCTTCCTTCCTTCCTTCCTTCCTTCCTTCCTTCCTTCCTTCCTTCCTTCCTTCTTTCTTTCCTTCCTTCTTTCTTTCCTTCCTTTTTCTTTTTCTTAAAATGAATGTTCCTTAAACAAATCACAGACATATTAACCTAATAGAACCATCAAACCTTGTCCTCAAATGGTGGTGTAGGCTAGCTCATTGGCCCCTCTCTCCCCCCATTAATTTCACTCTGTCTACCTCAGTAGAAATGTAGAGCCACTAAAATGCTATATAAATGTATATCTACTGAGAAAAGGGAGAAACTAGCTCATTTTCTTTGCAAGCACCCCCTATTTCTATGAGTGGCCTTTGGCTCTGCCACTGTCACTGTTCTTTTGTGATGATACTTATTGTATTTGTCTCCTCCTCTATGATATGGAGAAACAGAGATCATAAAATATACAAGAACAATGTTCTTCCCCTAATCAAGTCATTTTAAAAGAATAAAATGTTCTAACTATAAAATAGCAAAGAAAAACAATGGAGTTTAAAATAAAGTATTATATAATAAATTTTAATATGCAAGTCCTCACCAATGATTAGATTAGAAAACAAAGAAACAGATGCTCGTAGTTACTTTGATAAAATACTTAGATTTAAGGTAAATGAGCTAGACACTATTATATATATAGGATGAGAAATTAAAGGCAAAGTAAAAATGGAATGAATGCAATGATAAATGATATTTCCTTGACATATGTGTAAATGATCAGAGAAAAAAGGAAGAAGCTTATGCAAGTGGGGAAAACATACCACTGAAAACCACAAATTGTCAGTGTGAGAAAATTGAAGCATTAGTAAACAAGCTTGTTTCATCTCTCAGCATAATATGAAAATAATGTCTGAAGTCACGGGCTGGGCAAGTGATGTAAACACATCTGTTTGGAAATGCTGTTGAATGTCAAAGCGTGAACCTGGTATCTGAAGTCTTGCAAAGGTGCTAGTCACAGGGCTGTAGCAACTCTTTCTAAGCAGGATCCTTGTGTACAGATGGATAGCAGGCTTCTGGGGCTCATTTCCATCCAATGCCTGTCGTACCCAGTGTCTACACAGAGAGCAACAATACCCCTCATAATTTCTAAAATATTATCCATTGTGGCTCCTCCCTTGTGGACACCAGCACATTTTAATTTTGATATATTTTTTAAAAATTATTAAACCAGGCTGTGCATTCCAGTGAGAAGAGCTTCTGCTGAATTAGCATATCATTAGCTTTCCTTGAAACTTAATACTGCATTTTTTTTAGAAATGCAATATTGAAGACACTGTTCACACACATATTTTAATATGAACTCGTAGGATATATTTATTTCTGAGTCTATATTGGAAACTCTAGTTTCTGAGTGCTACAATTAGTCATGTCTCTCACCATGTTTCTTTGTGGTTGGCTCACAAAGTACAGTCTAATTTCTGACCTGTGTTCATCAAGTTGATGAAATGGCAAAGAATGCTTTACATGAATTAACTTCATGGTCCATAGGCTCTAGCTTTTCTCTTCAATGATTTTCTATCTGTAAATGGATGAACGTGAAATGTTTTCAAAATAATTTTTTTTTTCTGCTGGTACAAAATAGGTTGTTATTTACCAGTTAGGTGTTATCACTGAATATATAGTATAATTTCCTCTAAAAATGCAACCCATCCCCCCTGGGTTAATTGAAACTGAAAAGGATCCTTTTGTTAGGTCAGAAATTGTAAAGATAGAAAGACCCTAAGAAGCCCTGACCCTTTGCAGATGGTGATTGGCCAAGAGAGGCTCATGGGAAATGGCACCAGGAATAATGGGCATGCTAGTGGGTCAGGTTGATCTCACATGACATAGTATCTCATCTCTTTATCTCACCTTATCACCTCATCTCGCCTTACCTCATCTCATCTCTGTAGTAGTTTACTCCATGTCACCAACGGACTGGATTTTGGTAACTTCAAAATGTTGATTTTTGCATGGAATTTAGCTGTGAGAGAATTGCCTGCATTCTTCTTAGTGCAATGAGGTGGGGAAGATTATTCTGTGGATACAGTAATGTGCACTGTCTTTAGAAAATGGATCCTTAGAAAAGTATGGTATCTTCCCAGTTCCCAAGGTTTGCCACCAGAAGCAACCTAGACAAGATAACAATAAACAAATAATTAATAAAATTAATAAAAAGTATTTGAATAAATTTATAGGATATGGACTTATACTCAAGAGTGCTTAAAGCATATGTATTCCTCTAAGTCATCTAAAATATTAGAGTATTGAATATTGTCAGCGGTTTCATTACCTGTTACATTTTCTAGTAGATTAATCATATATTAAGTATTTTAATCATTGTTCTTTCTCTTGAAAATCCTTATCTCATTCAGCATTTTTTATTTTACTTTCAACTGTTAAAAACACCTTATCATAATTGTCTTATTTATTATAACTGGTACAAGTAACTTTTGAATGGTGTTGATATTCATAGCACAACCTTGTTTGAATTGAACTGAAGTCATTCTCTTTCATGTGACACTCTCGTAAATCCTGTAGCATATTCTTCAGAGAAACATTTTCTTGGCAAATTATAGTATAAATAGTATGCTGTCTATCATACAGAAATGATGCAATTGACCAACTGTCCGGAAACAGTCTCTGAAAATTTTTCTGGTGATCATGCTGAATTACTCTGTTGACTATCATTAGAGATACAGTCTTGTAGAGTTATTTTCCTCTCTATGAAGTCAATTGGCCCAGATAAAGAATGCTGGTGCAACATAGCCTCAGAAAGATTAAAATGGAAACGTATTATATCCCACAAGGGAGGAGCCACCCTGGAGTGTATTTCAGAAAATATGAGAAGTTTTGTTTGCTTTGTGTGAGTGACTGGGCATGGCAGGCATCTGAAGAGATGGAGCCTCTGAAGCAACAAGCAAGTTGTTGCATGTGGGATGACTCAGCCCTAACAGGCTTGAGGGCCAGCCAGCCCAAACCAGTAATAAGATACTTCCTGAGAGCCAACCTGGGTCTGCCTAAGGGCCTTAGCAATGGCAGTTGAGACATAATTTGGAGATAACCTGGACCAGTGAGAGGAAGCCATGTCACACCAGCAGATGTATATTCATCAGACCTCCCCCCAGGGTAGGGTGTAGGGTATATAAGGCTTGCCTCTTCCTGAATAAACTGAGCTTGTTGTTTCCACATCCTCCCAGAGTCTGTGTCATTGACTCTGCACCATCTCACTCCCTCCCTCAAAGGGAACAACAGCAAAGAACTCTGCTACAGCTGCATACAAGAGTCTACTGTTCATTCAAAGCCTGATACAATCCATTTTCTACATAACATTAATTCATGTTAGCTCTTCTGGAGTTAGACAAAAGCCAGTAGAAAGAAAAGAAAGGAAAGGAAGAAAAATGGGTAATGAGTCAGCTCAACTTTAACACAGACTCTGAAATTCATTCAGAAGGTTTGTTTATTTATTTATTTTATCCTAGTTTGGAAGACAGACTTGTGTAAAAGGTGAGTTATTAATCACTTAATGTTGTAACATATGGAAACTTAACTATTATTTCTTTTCTTCTACTTATAAGAAATACCATTCTCTGTGGTAGATTAGTTATTGAATTCCTAAAGAAGCAAGAGAATATGCTGGGGCAGTGATGGCATAGACCTTGTGGGAGCAACCAACCAACCAATGTCTGATTTGACTTAAGGCCCACTCCACAAGACAGAACCTATACTTGACACTGCTTGGGGGACCAAGAACCAGAGACTAGATAGCCCAGATACCTAGAATAAAACCAAACACTACTGATCTAAAAAAAAAGTATTGATAAATGACTCCTATTGATATTCTACTGTACTTATAGATCAGTGCCTTATTCAATCATGGTCAGAGAAGCTTCCTCTGGCAGCAGAGGAACAAATGCAGAGGCCTACAGCCAGACTTTACAAGGAAAGGGAGTCTAAATGGGATGTCTCCATCAAATCCCTTCCCTCAGAGCTCAGGGAATCCTGTAGAAGAGGAGGTAGAATGAGTGTAAGAGAGAGGATAGAGGACACCAGGAGAACAAGGCCCTCTGCATTAACTAAGCAAAATGCATATGAGCTCACAGAGACTGAAGCAGGAAGCACAGGGCCTACTCAGGCCAGCATCTCTCCTTAATGTCTTTAGGGTTTTGTGAGCTTCAGGGTCTTCCTAAAGTTCTAAGAATAGGAAGGAGTCATTCAGAAAACTGTCATGGCTGAACATGGTAAGTGGAAGTGCAGAGGTAGACTTAATTTGAAGCAACAGGGAAAAGTAGAATTCTTAACACATTTTTCTATTTCTTTTTTC
Organism: Peromyscus californicus insignis; assembly: GCF_007827085.1. Classification (NCBI taxonomy): domain Eukaryota; kingdom Metazoa; phylum Chordata; class Mammalia; order Rodentia; family Cricetidae; genus Peromyscus; species Peromyscus californicus. The sequence goes on along the minus strand of NW_026294535.1, from coordinate 31,910,983 downwards.
TTTTCGTTCTTTTTTTGGGGGAGGGCATGAGGAGAAACTGAATACATTCGCATGCATACCTTCCCAGTTTCCTTTCTTGCAGATTCTACAGGAATTAGTCTTACTGTTTTGCTGCTCAAAGCCTTACTCCCTTTCAACTCCTCTATATCTAAAAATGTGGACTTACTCTTTTTATTTTGTGGAAACTCATCAAACTGGGCCAATTAGTTTTACCTGTAGTATTCTTAAATTGACAAATAATTACCTAAGTAAGTAGGTTTTATTAATACAACAAAATTTACTTTTGATTAGTACAGATTTGAGTCATGGTCTTTAGCTCATCATATAAAATAAACAAATGTGACCCTCATTGCTGACTTGTGAGTTTCTAGAGGTTGACTAGTAGTTATTTGACTGACTGTCATGGAGTGTTCTAATGTGACAAATAGAATCATCGCTTAAGTATGCTAAAGCTAGCCTAATTGAATATGTCATGGAGCTAGTATAAAGTATTTAAAAGTACTCTACAATGGATGACAGACAAACATAACCTCTGATCAAACTGGCACCATGACTCAGAATTACAAATTTTTCTTATGATTCTATCAGAGAGTAATTAACTGAAAAGATGAGAATGGTACCTAAGATTAATGACAATGTCAATAAGCTATTTGAACTTCAGCTAAAAGTGAATGCACAGAGCACAGCAATTAAGCACATTTGGTTTAAATAAAGCACCTTCGGTTGCTGGGAAAATTACCCACTGAGTTTATGTTCCTACTGGGAAATATTTCTTGGGATTGGAATAACGAAGGCATCTCAAAAACAATGGGAACAATAAAGAAGTTAAAAATACTTTGTAAAGAAGGCGGCCCTCCTGGCCATTATCATCTTAAGTTCTTAGTGAAATAAACAGTGTGGAAATGAAGAGAAAAAGTATTATGTATGCACCAAGGGCACAGTGAAAGCCTGGTGATGAGCAGTGTGAGTTTATGCAGAACAGATGATGTTAGGCATATGCGCTTGCATTCCTCTGACCACAGTACAAAGTGGGTGGAGGGAATTTGGTAGATGTAATATATCTGGACTTTACTAAATGATTTTCTTTATGCCTTATGGAAGCTTACTTAATATTTTAATTAAATCGGGCTTAACTATATACACCAGCACGTAGGCTGAAATAAGCTTATAAAATTTAAAAAGGCGAAGAGGAGGCTTAGTCACTACGTAAGCTGAGTGAGTGAAAGGGAGGAGAAAAACTGAGTGGGTACTGGGGGCAGAGCTGGCCTCCCCGGGGTGGGGGGGTGTAAGTGCTAAAGGACTGTGCATGAGATGTTAGGAAGTGTTCCAGAACACAACTGGCTCTCCAATATTAAGGCTCGGCATTCATTTTAAGAGCCAAGGGAAACAATATTTTTGCCACGATCTTGTCAGTTTGTAGCTGTGCTAACCAAGTCTAGTCTGCAGCTAGAGACTGCCTTTACCAGTTACAAAAGCACTGGCGTGGTCCTGGAGAACATCCTTAAGTTATTGGGAGATGTTTTAAAAACTTTGGTGCCTATGAGTTTTATTTAAAAGCAACAACAACAAACTTCAAGTTTAAAAAAAAATGTGGAAATATAATTCTACTTCTGTAGAAAATATCGCCTTAGATTCTATCTACATTTTTGTCATTAATACTGATCTTTTTTTTTTCTCATCACCATTAACTCTGCCATTAGCCTAGCGCTTTCATATATTCTTATCATCCTTATTACCTCTGTTATGATAAGGAAAGCAGCTGTTGCAACAGTTGCTTCCATTTATTTCTTACATGAGTGCGTTGGCAACTAGACCTGATCCTGATATAACCAATAATCTGTGTTTTGCAAAACATGTTTTCTAATTTGTCAGTCCCATCATATCCAGTTTGCAATACGGAAATTCACACTGTTAAATAAAAGCTGTAGATAGGACTGAATTGTTTTGCTGCATGCCCCAAATATATCTCATTCAGGGCAAATGGCTACAATCTGTAATAGCTGCCACTAAATGGGAAGATCTTATGGTGCTGTGATATGTCAATATTTCAACCAATCCAGAGCCCCTCTCCTCAGACTCCCAAGCTTCGTTCAGAGTGTCTGCTTGCAAAGCATCTCAGGGCTTCCTCAAAGGAAGGGCACACCAATGCATTTTCTCTTTATACTCCTGAATGTGAAATTATACACCTCCATTAAACATGCTTAAAAAATTTGGTTGTATCTTACAAAATGTCAAAGTTTGTAAACCAGAAAATATGGTAGTAGACTAGCCGCTCTGCAGTCTTTCCTCTTTAGCAATACCAAATTCTTTTGTTGTTCTTGTGTATGTGTGTCTGTATTTATTTATCTGCATGCACGTGTGTGCACGAGTGTGGAGGTCAGAGGTCCCCTTTGGGCACTGTTCCTCAGGAGCCATCCACCTTGTCTTTTGAGACAGTGTCTCTTACAGGAACTTGAGGCTTGCTTATTCCGAAAGGCTGGCTGACCAACAAGACCTAGGCAGCCACTTGTCTCAGCCTCCCTAGGGCTATACGCCTACCACAGTGCCCAATTTTTTTTTTATGCAACTTTTAGGGATCAGACTTGGACCCTCATGATTGTAGCAAGTACTTTTACCAACTGAGCCATTTCCCAGTTCCCAATACTGCTAAAATGAGCCACGATTTTGTTTTCGCCGTGCTATGTAATAATTGAAATTGACTATAAATTAACATAAATTGTGAAAGCAAAGCAGCTAATAGAAATGATGGCATCGTTTTGAGAGTTTGGACATTCATCAGCATTTGGAATTTAGAACCCATTATTCTGTACAATGAATTCACACACGGGGAAAATATTTATCTAATTAAGAGCTTAAAGTTGTGTATTATGAGTTCTGGCTTCAGATTTTTGTGTTCTGTTTATGTGTGCGCTCACGTGTGTGTGTGTGTGTGTGTGTGTGTGTGTGTGTGTGTGTGTGTGTGTGTGTGTGTTTCTCGGGCTTTTTCTTTTATTTCTTTTCTTGGTTTTGGTTTTGTTGTTGTTGCTTGCCTATTTGTTTTCTAAAGAGAGAGAGAAAGAAGTCATGGAGTTGGATGGATGGAGAAGCGGGAAGGATCTGGGAGAAGATGAGGGAGGGGAAACCGTGATTAGAATATATTTTATGAAAAAATATTCTTTTCAAGAAAAAATAAGAGCCTAGACTCTCTTCTGCAAAACAAATTTAAAATACTTAAAAATACATACCTATTGACAAGGAAAGACAAGGCTGGAAATTAAAATGAAAACCATTAACACATATGTAAAGCAGTCAAAAGGGACATTTAAATTTTTCCTTGGTATTGTGATGGTTATAATATTTGAGATCAAGCTTCTGTGTCTTCTAGGATTTATTTGGTTCCCATTTATTTGGTTCCCATTCAAATCATGCAGTTACCACAGTTTAATGTATTATGTCAATTTTCAAGACTGTAAAAATGCATTATGCGCCGGGTGGTGGTGGCGCACGCCTTTAATCCCAGTACTCGGGAGGCAGAGCCAGGTGGATCTCTGTGAGTTCGAGGCCAGCCTGGTCTCCAAAGCGAGTTCCAGGAAAGGCGCAAAGCTACACAGAGAGACCCTGTTTCGAAAAACCAAAAAAAAAAAAAAAAAAAAAATGCATTATGCAGTGTTTATATATATACTTTTATATATTTATATATATTTTTATATATATTGCTCAAGGAAGTCTCCTATCCCACCCACTTGTGGAAAAATGTAACTTTGATGAGAAAGTGTTTTTTACTTTTGAGATAGAATTCCGTGTCACTTTGAGTGGCTTCAGACTTGCAATATAGCTTCTGATTCTCTTGACTCCACCTCCAAAATGCTGAGACTACAGACATTCATCACCCTGCCTGGCTTTGATGAAAGTTCTCTTATTGATTGATCTCTTGTAGGTGACTCAATCTATTCCTGACCAGAGTTAAGGGTAGTCCATGAAACCATCTGTTTCTTTCTTTCTTTTTTTTTTTTTCTTTTGTTTTTCGAGACAGGTTTTCTCTGTGTAGCTTTGCACCTTTCCTGGAACTCACTCTGTAGCCCAGGTTGGCCTTGAACTCATAGAGATCTGCCTGCCTCTGCCTCCCGAGTGCTGGGATTAAAGGCATGCGCCACCACCGCCCAACTGAAACCATCTTTTTCTTAGCTTCTTCTGTCTCCTGTCTAATCAAATCAGACTGAGAGTTTCTTAGTCTAGATAATATACTGCATTAGAACCTCCAAGAAAACCAGATCATTGTGGTCTGTAGGTAGTTACTCCTGTCAGTACTACGCATTTTCTTGAGTAGTAGGTCTGCAAGTATGTGTTTAGTTGGATTTGGCCGTGTCTTTAGTGAACACACTGTTTACAAGGGAGAATGGCTGCCTCGGTAAAACAGTTGGTTACTTATACTAGGCCATGTAGGGATATGAAGGAAGGTGCTGGGGTCCCAGACAAAGCAAACAGAAAGCAAGGGTGAAATCTTTGTTGTTGTAATTGCTACAAGAGAATGGACAGGTAGATAAGTAGATGAGTGGACTTTGGACTGGATCTTTTGAATAATGTTGGCAGACAATGGAGGTAGGTCCTTGGTCCATCACATGGCCCTGGGGTAATTAAGAGAAAAGCTCTTCTAGTCCAGTGGGTCAGCATTGAGTGTGTGGACTATTCATTTCCTTAATTTGCATATGAAAAATTCCCAGAGGATGTGAGTCATAAGTGAGTCCTCACTCTATTTAAGAACTGATTAGACTGGGGAAGGGCAGCCTCTTTCTATTCAGTGAGGTTCCTGTAACAAAGTACCAAGATTATAGAAACTACAGAAATACTCGATCATTGAGAAATGAAGTACTGAGTCTTGCAACTTATTATAACTGACATTTCAGGCAGGCCCTGGTCTCTGGCCTTTGCATTGGCTGTAACCCCTGCCAAGACCACTCTATCCAAATGTGTCCCTTGGCTTTCTCCCTTAGCTGCTTTGTGCTTTGAATCCCTAATAACAATGAACCACTCATTCTACAGCCACCCATTCCCCTACTTAAAGTTGACCTCTCCCCACAGAGACCCTTTGCTGTCACCGACTTTTTTTTCTTAATCATTCCTTTCCAACTCACACACTTGTCTCATTTCTTTCTGTTTTTTTTTTTTTTTAATTAAATTTTTCCATACAATAGATTTTGGTCTTTTTTTCCCTTCCTCCAGTTCCTCCCAGATCTTTCCCACCTTCTTCTTACCCACTCAACTTTATGTTCTCTCTTTCTCTCTTCCATCTCAACACACACATACTACACACACACACACACACACACACACACACACACACACACATCAAAAAATGAAATCAGAGCAAACAACCAATGAGACAAAAAAAATCTAAAACAAAGCAAAATGAAACAAAATACTCACCAAACAAACAAGCAAACAAACAAACAAAAAACCAAAAACCAAAAATAAATAAATAAACCATGGAGTTTTAGTGTGTGTTGGCTAACTACTCCTGAGCTAACTACTACTAACTATTACTCTGAAGTGTGGTTGATACAACTAGTGATACTCCATTGTAGAAAACTGATGCTTATTTTTTTTCCTTTGCCAGCAGGTATCAATTGCATACAGCTTCTTAGTTAGGAGTGGGAGCCTGTGTCTGCTTCCCTCTCTCAGCACTGGCAACCTGTCTGGCTTGAACCTGTGCAGGCCTTGTACATGCTGCTAGTCTCTGTGAGTTTATATGTGCATCAGTACCACATATCTGGAAGACAAGGTTTCTTTGGAGTCATCCATCATAATTGGGTCTTACAATCTTTCCATCTCTTCCAAATAGATCCCTGAGCCTCAAGGCTGGAGGGGAGAGCTTTGAGGAAGACATTCCACTTTGGATTGAGTGCTCTAAAGTCTCTCACTCTGCACACTGTCCAGTTGTGGGTCTCTGTGTTAATCCCCATCTACTGCAAGAAGAAGCTTCTCTGATGAGGGCTGAGCAAGGCACTGATCTATATGTATAGCCATATGTCATTAAGAGTCATTTAATTGCTAAGTTTTGTTAGCAGAATAATGGTAGCAAGTTGTCTCCTTGGCCAATAACCCATCTAGTCTCAGGTTCTAGGCCAGTTTAGCAGTGTCACGTATGGATTCCATCTCATGGAGAAGGGCCTTAAATCCAATAAAAAAGTGCTTGGTTACCCCCTTTTATTGCTGCCTTGCTAACATAATTAGATTGTAAGCTCTATAAAGAGAAAAGGGCTTTATCTATTTTGTTCGCTACTGTGTCTTTTTGATCTTGAGCAACTTCTGCACATGGCAAAGGCAGAAAATTTCTGTAGAATGAATGAAGGAGTAAAGAGGTTGTTTTATTTAGGATTTCATTGCTGTGAAGAGACACCACGACCATGGCAGCTCTTATAAAGGAAAACATTGAATTGGGGCTGGCTTACAGTTTTAGAGGTTTCGTCCATTATCTTCGTGGTGGCATGCAGGCAGACATGGCACTGGAGAAGGAGCTGAGAGTTCTACATCTCGAGCCACAGGCAGCAGAAGCAACTGTGTCCTGGGTGTAGCTTGAGCAGATATGAGACCTCAAAGCCTGCCCCCACAGTGACACACTTCTTCCAACAAGGCCACACCTCTTAATAGTACCACTCCCTATTGGCCAAGCATTCAAATACATGAGTCTATGGAGGCCAAACCGATTCAAACTACCACAGAAGTGATATTCAATTTTAAGCTTAAAGTCACTTTCTGTTTTCCATGACTCTGTTGTTTACAAGACCTTTGACAGTGACTCTTGGTGGCAATGAACCATTTGCGGCGCCCAATTGAGAATGAAATGATGCTGAGAGAAGGTAGTAGGTAGCCGGAAGGGAAAACCACTGCTAGGGATCAAGAATTAACTCAAAAATGAGAGGGTTTCAGGATAGGACGCAACTCTTTGCTACTTCTCAAAAGAACAGAGGGGTCTGGATTTTCCTACATTATGTGGCATAGAGAAGCAAATCATTTTGTCTGAACATTCAAAGAAAAAGTAGCCTGAAATGCTAGAGAACCAGACCTATATGGGGTGCAGTGACATTGTAGAAGAGCTTCAAATAAATGACAGAACCATTTAAAGAGAAAAACCTGAATAAGAGGAAGGAAATTGGGCTCTATTTCTCAGGTTAAGGGACCATCACAGAAGAAAGGAAACAGGTTTAATTTTGTTGAAGAGTAAAGAGACAAGGTTACTATTTGGCATTGTTCTTGGTATTTAATGGATGACTCTGTCTGTATTTTCTTGATAAATAAGAAACACATAACCTCAGCATAATGCAGTATAGTTTGTGAGTCAGCAGTGCCAAAATATGCATCACAACACACACCAGCTTTGCATAAATAAAAACACCGCTTGAGTTTCTAAGTGCCGGCAAACTTAACTTATTTTGCACATCTTCAAGATTCCATTTTGGAGATAGCTTTTTATTTTTTTTTTCCTAGTTAATGCAACATTTGCTTTGTTTGCCACCTGGTTTTTTTTTTTCTTTCGGTAACTTACTTGTAGCTGATAAAAAAAGAAATGAATAGTATCCTCGGTGTTTGCTCGAGTGTCCGTGTGTGTTATGAATGGTGAGAACTCCTGGTACATAATAATGTTGACCATTGCTTTAAAGTGAGGCTAATCCATTGGTTTTGTTTGGGGTGTGATAAGCCTAGAGTGGCCCTGTGAAACAAGGAAACACTGAATTTTATGTAAAGCCTGCTGATTAGACACTCTATATTTCAAAGACAGTTTAGCAAACCTGGGTAATTTTTTTTTCTGTAAGTGATACAGAGAAAATATTTAAATGTTGAGTAAGTCCTGTAATTTTTATGTTCACCACTTTGTGAAAAGATGTTATTCCCAACAGCATCATGTTATCAGGGATGTGAACCTTAAAATCAACAGCTGCTACACCTCCAGAAAGTTATGAATTTTTTTCCTGATTTATAGCAATCATTCTTTTTATTTCTTTTCTAGTCAAACAGAGAAATTGAGGTTATTCTCATGTAAAAGATACACAAATGGTGGCCTAACAATTCATGTCATCTTTGCCTCTTGCCTTTTAAGTTCAATTGATGTTAAATGTGATCTGAGGGCTCATTTTGATTAATAACAGAAACATTGTTAGTAAATAGAAAGTAGAGGCAACATTATATACATAAAATAAAAATAGAAAACACAGGCATGATAGGAGAATCATTTGTATGATTTTTGTGACTTGTATTACACAGATAAGACACAAATAGAAGCTCAGGAGGTTCATGAGAACAGAGGAGGGGAATGTTGTATTTTGTTGGCTTTAAGCATTCTTTTTCTTTTCTTTTTTTTTTGTTGGTTTGTGTTTGTTTTTTGAGACAGAGTTTCTCTGTGTAGCCCTGGCTGTCCTGGGACTTGCTCTATAGACCAGGTGGGCCTGAAACTCACGGAGATCCACCTGCCTCTGGCTCCTGAGTGCTGTCATTAAAGGTGTGTGTCACGCCGGGCGGTGGTGGCGCACGCCTTTAATCCCAGCACTCGGGAGGCAGAGCCAGGCGGATCTCTGTGAGTTCGAGGCCAGCCTGGTCTCCAAAGCGAGTTCCAGGAAAGGCGCAAAGCTACACAGAGAAACCCTGTCTCGAAAAACCAAAAAAAAAAAAAAAAAAAAAAAAAAAAGGTGTGTGTCACAACTGCCTGCGTCGGCTTTAGGTATTCTTGTTCTTCTCTTTTAACAATACATTTCCTTAAATAGAAAAGGTGGCCTTTTGGTGAATTTAGGTAAACTGTACATTGAAGCTAAAAATTCAGTTTCATTTGACAAGGGAAACGTGACCTTAAACTTTCTAAAATTGCAAAAATTAGGAACCACTGACATTCACTACATACAAAAATGTTCCCCCGCAAAGACCCTCACTGTGATACTGGTAAATATAGAGCCAAAGGCCCTGACACTATCTGTGGGCTTGGGCAAGGACTGTGAAACCAAGCATTGGGCAGAAGCTTACACAATGCAACAGAAATGGAAACCCACGTTATGTCACTCATGGGGAGTTTTCACATGCAGACTCTAAAACATGATGTAGCATAGCCTCAAAAGGGGACGGCTCATGCCTGGTATTGGGGTTTTCGTTAGTCTATGGCTCTTTGGGGCCACTGTACCCCAGGTGGTGAAACTTTACTTAACCTATATATGTATACCCATAGACTTCCAAACATTATAGGCTATTGCTGTTACTTTTCTTTGTCTCCCAGTGGGGAAAGGTAAGTCCCCATTGCTAAAGACAGCATGTACTTTGGACACAAGACCCAGAAGATCTGAGCTGAAAGCCTCCTCCCTAAGTACTCACTTGCATGGTACCAAAAGGTTCCATGCAAGTCTCTCCAAGGGAGAAAAGTGACTAATAGTCTTACCCAGCTATGAGGCCTATGAACTACAGCAATATCCGGCATGGCACAGTAGCTCTAATGATGTAGGCACATATAACATTGGCTGTAACCCACAGATCTATAATTGGAGGCTCTTCTCAACAAAAGGGAAATCATGCCTGGTACTGGAAACTTTGCCAGCTACCCAAGGCTACTGAAGTCTTGGATCTTGGAGGACATACAACCATGGGTTTACTATGACTACTTTATTCCTACTGCATTCTGAATATTTTTTTATGCCCACAGAGAAATGTAGCTCTCACCTCTTATCAAAGAGATTGCAGTGTTTTATATATATGTGTACACACACACACACACACACACACACACACACACACACACACATCTCACAATTCCTGCACTTAAGGCTCAGGGGACATCATAGAAGAAAAGCAGAAAGATTATAAGAGCCAGAGAACCAGGAAGTCTGCATTTTGATTGCGTCTCCTAGGAATGTAAGCAGAGCTACACCCATGGAGTCTCATCAACATGGCTGCCTAAACAACATCTGAACAAAGACAGCACCAACAGACACGCTAAGACAGAAGGGGGAAATACCACAGGGCCCCAACCTTAGACAAAGAACTACAGGCAACTAAGAAATGCTAAGAGAAGGAGAAATAGTCTTCCCCAGGGAAGGGACTCCCCAGTTGGTTATTCAATAGCAAGTAATCAGCCCTGAAATTGTATACATACAAGTAATATTATATGGACTGAGAAGGTTGTACTTATATATTTAGGGATACACACAACAACAACAATAGCAACAATAACAATTAGAGAAAAAGAAGCCTTGAATTTGAAAGAGAGCAAAGGGGTAAGTGGAAGACTTTGGAGGGAGAAAAGGAAAGCAATAAATAATGTAATTATAGTTTTTTTTTTTTTTTCGAGAAGGGTTTCTCTGTGTAGTTTTGGTGCCTGTCCTGGATCTCACTCTGTAGACCAGGCTGTCCTCCAACTCACAGAGATCCACCTGGCTCTGCCTCCCAAGTGCTGGGATTAAAGGCGTGCACCACCACCACCCAGCGTAATTATAGTTTAATGATAAAAAATAATAACTATTTTAAAAATTACCTGGATTGGCTCCATAAGAGGAGAAAACAGTAGGGAGCATCATTTGGAGGAAAAGTCTTAAAGACAATTCTTACATTTTCCTAGAAATAACGCAGATTAATAGAATCAAGTTAACCATATATTAAAGATAGCCCCATTACCACAAGCTGGTACCAACCCATACTAGTGTTTATTAGTTATCAAATTTGATTAGCCTCAACAACTCTTCAAAACTACATGGGATATTTTTCTTCCTTCTACAACCCAAAACAGTTAAACTTACTCAGGTAGTTAGTAAATGACAGATAGGTTGTAGATATTTGAACCCAGGCAGTCTGTGTTTAGAGTCTTCTCTTGACTGTGTTTGCATAGCTATAAAAACTTGTCTACACATAAGGACATCAGGGCTGTGCTTATTGTTAGAAATGTAATGCAGCCTAGCGATGGTGGCACATGCCTTTAATTCCAGCACCCGGAAAGCAGAGGCAGGCGGATCTCTGTGAGTTTGAGGTCAGCCTGGTCTACAGAGCAAGTTCCAGGGCAGCCAGGGCTACACTGAGAAACCCTGTTTAGAAAAACCAAAGCTGGGGGTGGGAAACTCAAAAGAAATGTAATGCAATCAAATTAAATAAAGATCTCTGCCCTAATAAAACAAAACAAAAAACAGCAAAAAAGCAAAACCAAACACAAATCTGTAGCATAGGCTCAGATTTCACAGACGATTGTCTCTGGAGCCAAACAATGATGTCCTTAATAGAGGCTTCCAGGTGACCTACTGTTGGACAAAGCAAGCTGGACCCTATACATTGTATCCTGCTGTGCCCATTTTCACATCTTTCAGAACTTGGTCCTTAGCATGCTGTTGTTAAGAAGCAAGACTTTTTTTTTTTTTTTTCTCCAAGACAGGGTTTCTCTGGGTAACAGTCCTAGCAGTCCTGGAACTCACTTTGTAGACCAGGCTGGCCTCCAAATCACAGAGACAGAGAGCCCTGTACCTCTGCCTCCCAAGAGCTGGGATTAAAGGCATGTGCCACCACCACCAGTCCAGAAGTGAGACTTTTTTTTTTGTAATGCGATTTTTTTAATTAAGAAATTTTTTAATTCATTTTACATACCTATCACAGATCCCCCTCTTCCCTCCTACCACCCTCCAGCCTACCTCATAACACCCCCCCCCATTCCCTCCTACAAGAAGATAAGGCCTCTGGCCAAGCTCCAGGAGTCCAGTTGAAGAGAGAGAAGAGGGATTCTATGAGCAAGACATCAAGATCATGGTTTGGAGACTTACAGAGAAGTGAGACTTTTGAGAGGTGGGTCCTGGTGAGAAGTCTCCTTGTCACTGGGAGAGTGGCATTGACACCCTGTGGAAATGAGTTGCCAGAAGCGTGAGCCTGACCCTGACATTTGGAACATTCTCTGACTCCTTGTGATGAGCTACGGCTTCTCCCTTCTTTGTGGGCCTCCTGTTGGGAAGCATCCTACCGTGAGGTGCTCGCCATAGCTAGGCTGTGCTGACACACCCTGGAGTTTTTAGAAATTTTAGTTAGATCTTTAGATGTTTTGTTACAGTCAAGGGAAACAGATAATGCTGTGGTGGGAGGCACACAGCATCAGTAGGTATGATCTCCTCCTGGTGGTAGGAAGAAGGCAGGCAAGGACTCCTGAACAATCATTCAACCTGTCTTTTTAAAATCCCTGGTGATCATTATAAGATCATATGAAATATAAAATAAAGAAATAAAACAAAGGCAAGTTATGAGAATTTTCCAAGCAGACAAAACTAGCTAGTTCACATAATGGAAAATAACCTATGTTTGTTTGGAATGCAGTTTTTTTATTTTTTTATTTTTGGTAAGTATTCCCTGTACATAGTACTGGGTCTCAGAGGGCATTTACACACAAGTACACAATGGACATTGATTGCCTTCATCTCTCCCACCCACCTCCCTTTATTAGCCCTCCCCTTCCTCCCTTAGAGCCATCAGTCCCCTAGACAATTTAATGTCTACTTTTATGTCACATACATAATTTTAGGAAAAATCTAGGCTCTGGAAGTAAGAGAAAACATGCAATATTTGTCTTTCTAAGTAGGACTTATTTTGCTTAATATGATAATCTCTGATCGTATCCATTTTCTTGCAGAGAACACAATTTAGCTCGTCTTCACGGCTGAGTAAGTGGAATATAAGTGATTTTAGGTGATTTCTTATAAATGCCTCTCAGCACCACAAAGAAAACAATCATAAAATTTAAGCTACTTCCCTGAAATGGCTTAAGACAATCACTTTTAACCAACCCCCTACTGCAATAGTTAATCATTGCAAAAACAGATATCCTCATTTCTGCTTTATAAACCATGGGCCTATGAGTTCCTCATCACTTTCATTTGGTGGTCTCCAGTATTGCAATTCATAATTTTTCTTTTTCATCTATATTGGTGTGCGATGTTCATGGACATGTGTGTGTGTGTGTGCGTGTGTGTGCGTGTGTGTGTGTGTGTGTGTGTGTGTGTGTGTGTGTGTGTCTGTTTGTCTGTCTGTCTGTCTGTGCACATGCTTGAAGAGGCCCGAGGTTGATGTAGGATTTTTCCTTGGTGACTCTCCACCTTTCTATCAAGATGGAGTCTTTTTATTGAACCCATCACTCACTGGCAGGGTAGTCTATTAACCAGCCTGCTCTGAGCGCTCCTTGTCTCTGCCTCCCTAACATTGGAATTACAGGCAGTCCACTACTCACCTGGACCCTTAACATGGGTTCTAGAGAGCCAATTAGATCCTCATGTTTGCTGCATGTTCTGAAATCATTTTAAGTACAGAGCTATCTCTCCATTCCGATTTACGATTTCTTACATGACAAGTTCAAGTTTTTCCTTACTTTAACCAATTTTATTCTTGACACTATTAAACTAGATTAGGAGCAGGGAATGTGCATTATGGAAGTAAACTCTGGCTGCTGGAGTGTAGAGATCTCAAATCTCAACAGTTTTACATGATAGGAATTTACTAACCTTGTGTTGTGGGATGTTCTCTATGCTGTGAATGTGTTGTTCTGATTGGTTAATAAATAAAGTGCTGATTGGTCAGTAGCCAGGCAGGAAGTATAGGCAGGACAAAGAGAGAAGAGAATTCTGGGAAAAGGAAGGCCGAGTCAGGAGATGCTGCCAGCTACCGCCACGAGTACCAACATGTAAGATACTGATAAGCCACGAGCCATGTGGCAAGGTATAGATTAATAGATATGGGTTAATTTAAGATATAAGAACTAGATAGCAAGAAGCCTGAGCCATTAGGCCAAACAGTTTAAATAATATAAGAGTCTGTGTGTTTATTTTATAAGTGGGCTGCAGGACTGCCAGGGTTTGGCTGGAGCTGGAGAGAAACTCTCTAGCTACAGCCTTGCTCATACCCATAGAATCTGGCCATCATTTATATATCCATTCATGGACTCAGCTAGACCCTAGTATATCCTATATTCTTCTACTTACTTTAAGACCTCAGAGACTTCTCCATGCCAGAAGCAGATGCAAAATTAGGGTGGAAGTTAAAAAAGAGAAGATTTCTTGTGAACAAAGTCAGGAAGTGACATTCATTGTTCCCTTGCATTCTATTGGCTGTCACCCTTACATGGCCACTCCAAACTAAGAGGTTTGGGAAAGATGCTAGGAAAATATGAACTCAGAAACAAAGATTGAATGAGAGCACATTGCCTATTCTTATAATGGATGGCAAAAATACTTTAGAAAACAAGTAAGGCATTCAAATAAACACAAAACAACACATGATGATCTGAGCTTGTGTTTTGCTTGTGGAAGGATAGCCCAACTGAGAAGATGATAGTTTTAGCTTATCTCTGAAATGAAGATTAAAAAAAAAATAAAACAAACCTTGGCATGAAGTCACAGGCTTACAGTACTTGATCCTCTTAAAATATTGGCTCTGGAGATGCTTTGAGGTCAGGGGTCAATTTTGTGGATACAGGAAACCATCCATAGTGATTCTGCCACAGATTTCAACCTGCAGAAATAAACTTAGAGTGGCAAAGACTGTAATTTGCAGTAGAGTCCGGTAGTTGATTTGTATAAATAAGAAAGTGTTAAGTATCAAGTCAAAGGGAGTCTCCTGAAAAACTATTTTGTGATGCCTTGATTTTCTCGGCGCCGTTTAGAACAGACATTTCTCACTATTTTCGTGAATGTATACTATCTTTATTTGTGGTTTCAGAAAAGTCACACCTTCCAAAATTAGGGTTCATTATTCCATGGGCCATGACCAGCTAAAATTCTCCATCATCAATTACCTCATGTTTTCCCTTTTATCTTTGTATGTTTAAAATATACAATTACTCAAAAAAGACAGAAGATGGAAGAGTAAATCTAGTCTTCTATGGTGCCAAATTGAGCCCAATTTAGAGGCAGAGTTGCAGCTATACTAAAAAAAATAAGTACTCAATTAAAGGTGTTATTTATGCCATGACTCACCAATTACTAATACAATTGTTATAAGGTTTGTTGCAATGAGTAGAAGTTCAATTACATTACATAAAAATTACTATTAAATGCAAAATTGATACTTCTCACCTTTTCATTTGTTGGAGCTTGAGGCTTTTAAATCGCATCGTGTAGCTGTCAGTTTTCAATCATTATTTGTGTCAGATACGTTATTGACTGACAAGAGCCAGGTATTCCCCGTTCTCCTTAAAACACTCAGCATAGCTGCCTTTGTATCTAGCATTTTGACAAGTATTTTCTGCATCAAAAACATATTATGTCACAGCATAAATCATTGCTTCAGGCCTACCATGCATGATTTTCTAAATGGAGATAAAATCTTCTAGGTCCCTTTAAAGTGAAACTCCCACAAAACAAAACAAAAACAAAACAAAACACCACCTCCAAACATTCTATTATCTACCAACCAAAACATTTTAGTTCAGCTTATGTTTTCCTTATGTAAGTTATCCAAATTTGCCAATGTGGGTGAACCATTTTTGTGTCAATAACAGAACTGTAGCAGCAACTCCACGAGAATTCTTACTTTAACTGATTTTAATTTCTTGGGAGTGACTGTGTCTTGTATCTTAACCAAAGCAATCTTTTTGCAGTCTCTACACCCGATGTGGTGTTCAGGAATTACAGTTTGTTTATTTGGCTTTGATGGCTCTGCGAAATATTTATTTTTCTGTCTCTTTTTTTTTTTTATCTTTTGAGTGAAGTTATTGGTTGATGGGGCAGAGCGTTCTCTGGAGTTAAAGCAGCCGTTGTCTCAGTATTCATATTTTCAAGCTGAAGTAGTGTAGTGACATCACCGTGGGTAGAAAGAAGGGGATAAATCAGCCTAGGAGGTGCTATCATTCACGTGCATCATGAAAAACAAATACAGCTGTCACATCCTAACATTCACCATAGATAAAGGGAAGATATATACAGTTATTTCACATAGCAAAAGAGAGGAAAACAGCATTTATGGTTAAGGGATGTGTAGTATTTTAGTAATATGTCTTATTAAAGCAAAGTAAATCAGTTACCGGGTAGGAAAATTGCAAAGAGCTTATCAAAATGTGGAATCAGAGCCTCAATGTGTGGAAAAATACACACTTTCAGTGAACAATGTATTGGGGTAGACAAATGTTTTCAGTAAATTCAGCATCCTGCAGTGTTTTTTTTTTGGTTTGGTTTTTTGTCTTTTGTTTTTTGAGACAGGGTTTCTCTGTGTAGCTGCTTTGTGCCTCTCCTGGAACTCACTCTGTAGACCAGGCTGGCCTTGAACTTACAGAGATTCGCTTGCCTCTGCCTCCCGAGTGCTGGGATTAAAGGTGTGCTCCACCACCGCCCGGGTTCTGCAATGTTTTATATATATGTGTACACACACACACACACACACACACACACACACACACACACATACACACACACACACACATAAATGAAATATGTATGGTTGGCAATTTTTTTCCTTTCTTTTTTTTCTTAGCACCATTTATTTTAGGAGAACTTAGCTTATTTTGAGGACTGTTTCTCTCCTCTCCTATTCATGTGGGAAGGGACCAGGATTCTAACCACAGTGATTGCTGGGGACAGGTAAGGAGAGAAGGACTTCCCCATGCTAGGTACTGCTCCAGATGCTGGGACACTGATGGGGGAATGTTTTCTGTATGCTGTGAAAATATGTTGCTCTGATTGGTTGATAAATAAAGCTGTTTGACCAATGGTGAGGCAGAATAAGGTTAGGAGGGGCATTCTAAAGAGTGAGAGGGGAAAGTAGAAGACAGAGTAGAGGAGACACTGCTGGCTGCCAGAAGAAGAAACAAGATGTAAAGGTACCAGTAAGCCACAAGCCATATGGCAAAATATAGATTTATAGAAATGGGTTAATTTAAGATACAAGAACTGGATAACGAGAAGCCTACTATGGCCATAGTTTAAAAATAGTATTAGCCTGTGGGTGTTCATTTGGGTCCGAGTGGCTGTAGGACCGGCGGGTGAGAGACATTTGTCCTGACCGCGGGCCAGACGGGACACAGGAAAACTTTCAGCTATGGGACACGGTACTGAGAACAAAATATTCAAGTCATCTATCCTTGGGGGAGTTTATGTTTTTGTGACAGAACACAGGAAATAAAACACAATGAAAATAAAGCAATGGAGCACAGCTGGATACGGGAAGCACTGAGGACAGGGAGTGTGAAGTGGAGAGAAGATGATAGCAGTGCCGGGCTGGGTCCTGTTTCTACAACTTTAGGAGTTCAGAGTCCTCCATGAGGGATGAGATTGGGCAGACCTGATAGACACAAGGCCGTGAAGCATGAGTAGGCTGGTCACGTAATAGCATCTAAACCGGCATGCTTAAAGGTCCGTGCTTAGCATTTGGGGATAACAGGTGTATCAGGCAAACCAAGACAGATGCTCAACCTCGATAGGAAGGATCTGGAAGAAGCGCTCTCGTCAGAGGACAGTTAGTGCACAGGCCTTAGGCGGCAGTGTGTCTTGCTGGCACAATCAGGCAAAAGCACTGTGGATAGAACCAGTGAGATAGGGAGTATGTTGGGAGGTTGAAAAGAATGGCAGTCCTCTCATCAGGGGAACCGAGGGCTGTGTGAAGACTTGGATTCTGAACAAGTGAGGAGCCATTGGAGGGTTTTCTCAGAGGAGGGCCATGACTTGAAAGGATAGTGAGGGTGTGTGGCCTAGGCAAGAAGCAGGGATTTCCTGCAGAGGCTTATTGTAGAAAGCTGGGTGAGAAAAGCCTGGAGTGGGTTAGAGCAATACCCGTGGAAAGAAGGGCCAGATAAAGGGAAATTAACCATTTGTTGGGTGGATTTTCTCACGGTGTGTGAGAAAAGAGAATGAAGAATGACTCGGGATGCTTGACTGGAACAAGGCGAGGATTCAATTGCCATTTCCTATGATGTTAAAGATACTCGTCTGAGCAGGTCTTCTGGGGGAAGCAGTGAATTAACTACGGGATGTGTGAAGATGGGTTTATAGGCATGAGGAGTCTTACAAAATAACCAATATATACTTCCAAGTAAAATTGAGGCTCTGTGAACTCTGAGAGAGAAGATGTTGAAGATGGAATGTCTGACATCACAGCAGCCATGGTTGGTAACTCTATCTACGAAAAAGAAATGAGGTGTGCCTGTCGGGACTTCTTTTTGGTTTAGACCATCTATTCTCATCTTGATTACTATAATAAGCCCAAGCTGGGACCCCAATGCTTCGTCTTTCCTGTGCGCTCCAAATGTGTTCTTTAAATAATTAAGCATAGATTTTTGCTATATTTTTCAGCATCTGACTTCATGCCTTTTTTGAAGATTGAAGCCATGGATGCATGTCTTCCATTCTCCCAAAGTTCCTGTAGTGCTCTGCGGGTGTAGCTAATTGCAACTCATAAACTCTACATGTTCTGTGAAAGTTGCTTCATTTAGACCTTGTCATTTCTTCACGGTTTCTTTACCTTTTTTTTTGTCACTTAAAACTTGACTTATTTGTTCTCCTTTATTTCAAAAATAATATGTGTGAACTGCAGACTATTCAGGGAGTACATATGTACTGCAAGATGAAAATCTTACAGCGAAAATATAAACTGCTTGTATTTCAGGGTGTGTCATGCTCATTGCACATATACATACTTTTTAATTAAATGAAATTACATTGCACATTTTTTTTTGGTGACTCACCATTTTCACTCATTTAAGGTCATCTGGACAGATTAACGGAAGCATAATAGCAGTGAGATTGTTCCACGTCCCGTCTGTCATCTGTTAACCTTATACCATCTGCCCTTAGCAGAGGGCTTATTTCTTCTTTGTTTCTGCTCCAAGTAACTAAAAAAAAAAACAAAAAAATAACAACAAAAAAAACAAACCCATTTTGGGGGAACATTATTTTTGGTACATCTCAATTCAATCTAGAAGTTCATCCATTGCCATGACTGCTGGCAGGTCTAAGCGATTTGCTAACATTCATTTATACTTTATTTCAAGCTTATAGTGGTCATTTCTGGTTGTCTACCTCATGCCCATTCTCTCTTCCTTCCTCCTTAAAGATTCATTTTTTTGGTTTAATAACTGATGTCTGCTCCCTTTAGCCAGCCCATGCATCTATGTGCCTAAGCAATTCTGACTATGCTCTCTTTCTTCCTTCCTTCCTTTTCTTTTTTAACTGTGTGGGTAGTATGCATGCATATGTATATGCATGCTTGCATGTGTGGAAACACATGTGTTTATGAGTGTGCATGCATCTAGAGACTCAAAGCTGATGTCAATACTCTTCACTCTCTCTTTACTTTATTTCCTGAGGCGAGGTGTGGTAGTTTGAATGTCATTGGCCCCCATAAGCTCATAGGGAGTGGCACTATTAGGAGGTGTGGCCTTGTTGGAGGAAGTGTGGCCTTGTTGGAGGAGGCTGGATGACACATGCCTTTAATCTAGACCTTAAGGCTGGAGGGCACACCTTTAATCTGGGCCACACCTTCTGTTGAAGGTATGTCACTCTGGGGGCGGGCTTTGAGGTCTTTTTCTCAAGTGTGACAGTCAGTGGACTTCCTGTTGCCTGTGAGATGTAGCACTCTCAGCTTCAGCACCAAGTCTGCCTGCATGATGCCATGTTCCCCTTCATGATCATAATGGACTGAACCTCTGAAACTGTAAGCAAGCCACCCTCAAATGCTTTCCTTTTTAAGAGTTGTGTGGTCATGGTGTCTCTTCACAGCAATAAAACCCTGCACAAGTTTCCTCAGCTGCACCTGGGGCTCACTAATAAGGCTAGTCTGGCTTGTTCCAGGGATCCCCTCACCTTCTGGGCAAGTGGGAATTATAGGCAGGTGGCCACATCCACCCAGCATTTGTGTGGGTTCTGGAGATCAAATATTAGTACACGTGCTTGTGTGGCGGGTGCTTTGAACACTGAGCAACCTCCCCAACCCTAGTGTACCATTCACAATGAATGTGCTTTTGAAACTTAGGCGTGCACAATATCTACACCCACTGTAACACTTCTGTAGATCCATGTTACCACCAGTTCTAAAAACCTTCATTGTGCTCCCTTTGGTAGCTATACTTGCCCTTTTCCTCCTAACCCCTGGAAGGCACCGATCTAACTTTTACTGCTGCCGTATATATACTGTATACACATACAGTAATATAGAACTTAACCTTTAGAGGTGGGTCTTGGGGGTTGTGGACTTCTGCTTCTGGGACTCTTTTTGCCCTGCCCTTTGTGCATGCATTGTAGGTATTCTTTCGGAGACCTTTATCCTCACCAATGTCTGCCGCCAATTCTTGGGTTTCATGGAAACCAAGATAAAGAAAACCAGGGCTGTGGGGGATGTTCCTCTCCCTGCTATCTGAAGGTTGATCTGAGTCCCAGTGTTGTTTCTAGATCTTCCCATCGCTATTCACTTTTTGCTTTGTTTTGCATTTTCTTTTATCTTATCTATCTATATCTATCTATCTATCTATCTGTCTGTCTATCTATCTATCTATCTATCTATCTATCTATCTATCTATCTATCTATCTATCTATTTTTAATGTTAAGATGCTCTTTTTTTAAATTTAAAATATAACTGCATTGTTTTCTTCCATTCTCTTTCCTTCCAACTCCTCCCATCCTTCCTCCCACCTCTCCCATGGCTCCCACTCAAATTTCTAAACGTCTCTTTTTTGTTTTTATTGTATTATTTGTTTGTCTGCCTGTCTGTCTATCATCTATCTATCTATCTATCTATCTATCTATCTATCTATAAATATATAAGTAAAAGCTGCTGATTACATTCAGTGTTGCTTGCATGTGGGTCAACCACTTGCTATTGGATAGCCAGTTAGTGTCCTCATCCCTGGGAAAGGGTATCCCACTCACAGTCTCCCTGGGTAGCCTGTAGTTTTTTGGTTAGGGATGGAGCCATTCCATGTTAGCACGCATAATGGTATTGTCCTTGTTCAAGTCTTGTTTAGGCAGCCATATTATTGGTATGTCATAGTTAAAGCTTCCCAGCCATTTATAGGAGACATTTAAGAACACCAAGTAGACACTTGAATTTAGATCTGTGAAGTTTATCCAAATTTTAAATTGCATCAGCAAGAGAGACAGGATGCCAAGTGCCAATTTGATATTACCCAGTTCTGAGATACCAAGTCATGTCTTGACACTGGTAGGATAAGGATCAGCATTAATCTCAGCTCGGGCCAGTGAGCTAGGAAAGGAGTCCTGTAGGGGCCATCGCTGAAGAGAGTTTTCTCCCAAGAAGAGACATAAGTTGTGATGCTCTATTTCTTCTTCTTTGGATTCCTTTTGCATCAAAGTGTGACAGCTGGGGCTGCTGATGCCCAGACATCAGTCCTGGGATAAAGGCAACACACAGATAGCAAGAGGGAAAACATGAAAGCCACCTGTCCTTTCGTGACATGAGTGACTCTACTCTAGTTCAATGGGTGGGACCTGCATTCCCCTTTAAACCTGTTTGCAGTATGGCGTTTGAGGCTTTGGATTGCTGTGTCCTAAAGTGCTGCACTCTTCGTTTTATATTTTGCACAAGTTTTTTTCTTTGAACCTGAACTTCAGAGGGGTCTTTCTATCGGAATCTCTTTTCTTTACACCCCAAAGAGCCACCAGTATGATAGCTTGCTGTACACTTAAAATATGGCTATTCTGAACTGAAATGTGTACGGTGTGAAATATATATACTTGGCTTGGAAGAATTAGTTAAAATAGAAGTAAAATTTTTTTGTTTATTATTTTTATATGTATTACATGATAAGATAAAATTTTAGAATTATTGGTTAATTTTATTGTATTCAATCAAACTTGTTTCTTATAAATTTAAAAATATGGTTATAGAACTTTCAGTGACATATGAAGCTGGCATTGTACTTTCATGGAGCAACACTGGTTTTTATAGCTTTCCCTTTTCATGTTCATTGGAATCACATAATTGGATTTATTGTAGTAATTACTCAACCATCCTCATCTATGCTCTGCTCTAAAGCTCAGTGATGAATTTTTTCCTTTGAAATTATAGAGATCTCTTTTCTAGGTGCTGAGTGGTTTAACACATGGCAGATTGAGTGGTCAGCCCTGAGACCATACGTACAAGTAACATTACACAGAACCGGATGTGTTTAGGAATATATATGTATTCTCATATATACACATGCGTGTAGCAACAGTTAAGGAGAAAAGAGGCCATGAAAATGAAACTGAGCAAGGAAGGGTATGAGGAGGGCTTGAGGGGAGGAAAGCAAAGGGGGAAGTGATATAGTCATAATCTCAAAAATAAATAGAACATTTTCAAAGTATAGAAGATCGTAAGTCCGGAATTAGCACAAACAGTTTTCAAGCCTATCCTCAGAGACTCTGACTAGGCAGGTGGTAAGTGGCATGCAGGGGTCTGAGTTTTGAATCACTCCCTCAGTGTGACAAAGTATGTAGGATATGTATGACAGATGGTCCTACTTGTTCTTACCTCGACTATTTCTGTTTATTTGGAAGCCTCAGCTTTTCATCATCTCATTTTATTTATTGTTAGTCATGGTGTTCTGTGTGAGGCTATGCCAGTCACCGATGATTTTGGATCCACTGTTATTCATTATGTGCACATTAGTATATAGCTACTGAGGCTACACTCTTACTGACCTCCTTCTAGTGACTTCCTCATGTGGCCTATTGGACATTCATCATTGTTTGATGTCATCCTGATATCTTCCATAATAGTGATCTTCAAATTGGAGCACAAATAACCCTGGAAGTCAATGGTCCTTTGAGTTAGGTAATTTAGTATAAACACACTGCTCAGTATATTGTAAATGATGCATTTAATAGAACCATGAGTGCAGCTCCTAATGGTGGTAGAATATCTTTCTTCTTTGGCAGTTAATTTCCACTGGCCTTTCATCATAGATTAAAGATAATAATTATCCATGACTATGTGAACTAATTGGAAAAAAGAAACACCACCATTTCAATAAGAAATGAATTGCCAATGAAAATTTTATTTTTGCTTCCTAATTACAATACTTCTACCTATATTTGTATTTTGATTGATTATTTTAATGACAATTCAATTCAGAAGAAATGTTGTTATACTTGTGTCATATGTTAAAAATTAAATTTGTATACATATTTATTAAAATTAACATGAATATTGATCAATAAATTTTTTGAATAGCACTATATTACATTAAGATAAAATTCTTTGAAGGCTGAAAGATAAAACCATGAGTTCAGATAAAGGACCTTGTGAATCAAAAGCTTCCAATCAGAGCTTATAGATACATCCTTCAAGTTTTTATGGCATTTGGATTAATTTTTCTCACATTAAACACATTAGAACAATTCTATATAAAATCATTATTTAAAATATATAAGAAAGCAGATCACTTGTGACATTAATACTAGTATTAAAATATGTAACTGTTAATCCAAGAAAATGGAAGAAGTGTCAATAATTTTCAAATGTTTTTAGGAGATAGGAGAAAATTACTGCCTTAGAATAAAAATTGCCTAATTTTATTTTTTTTGTCCAACACATCCAATTCAATATACATTTTCTTAAAGAAGCCAGATATGAGCTAGCAAGATAGCCAATCCTAGAAAGTACAGGATTCTGGAAATAGAGAAACAACCCCACAAATGGTGTCTTGACCTTCATGATGTGCCATGGCAAGTGCCTCCTCTATCACACACACACACACACATACACACACACACACACACACACACACACACACACACACACACATACACACACGAATGACAATAATAGATGCATATTTTAAAAAGAAGACAGATATTGTGTGTGTTAATACACCAGGTGTGTGATATAAATATATTCCTAATCCACCACATTCACGGGTTGGAAATCCAAATTTCAACCTTTGATATCCCCCGTCCCCTCCCTCCTTCTTTCCTTCCTGTTGACTCCGTCTCTCTCCTGTTCTCCAACTACCTACTTCATGCATATTACTTTTCCCTTCCAAATGTCAACCACCACCTTTCAGACGGAAAACAAACAAACAAATAAATCAAATCATTCCACTATCCAGCAGTCCTAGAAGGCTCAAGTCTGTCAATTATCTTTCTGGGATTTCACTTCTGCTAGAAGTTTCCTAAGTCCTGACTTCAGTCCCATCCAAGTCTTTGACTCCAACAAGCTATAACAGTATATTGATTTGTTTTTCAAGAGGTCTAATTTGATTCATGGGTATGTTAAGCATAAATATATAATTTAATTTAAAAAATTATAAATGTTCAAAAATGTCGGTATACATAGAGGGTTTTTAAGGTGCAGGCGTGTGAATAGGTGTATGAATGTATGTATGATTATACATATTTTCTCTCTTAACTCAGTTCATCTTCCTCTACTAAAGAAATTATACAAAATTTCCTCTATGTATTTAAATGTTTACACAAAATGTCTATCTGGTTGATGTATTTTTATACATCTGGGAACAAATTATATATTCTGATGTTCCATGTCATTATTGTTAACTGGCACCAAGTACAAAGTACTATGGCATAGTTAACCCTACTTATGTCATATTTAACTATGTTTACATCATGGCCACAGAGGTTCCTAGTGCTTTGTTTAGTTGTTATCAACCATTATAGGAAGAGCATACTTGTGATTATATTTTTCTGCTTATGGTTTATTATTTCTCAAAGATAGATCTTGTAGGTGATATCTCTCAGTCAACAAATACACATTTTCACTTTTTATTCTTATCATCTACCAGTATGCATTGCACATTCTGATAAAAACAGAAAAAAATGTATGTCTCCTTGTGCTTTCATAAAGAAATGCAAATATTCAACTTTAGCTATCAAGCAGGTGATGATGTCTTGTGAACTTTGCTGCCTCCGACTTCCGGGATGTTTTGGCGTGCACTTAAGTGAGTTGTACCAATGCTGTACTACTTTTTCACCTTTAGGCTATCTTTACCTTCTTAGTATTATTGGGCTCTGCTTTTGATTCCTCTTGGACTCCTAAAAGCCATGTTTTCAGTTTTCATTTGGATCATTTCCTCCCTCTCTATTTCTGTCTTCATATTTTTGGATAAACTGAATAGTGAGGTCTTCTTGAGGCTTGCTTGCCTTCACCTTCAGCCTTGATTCATTTAACATAAATGGCTGGATATTGCTTCTGGCAAGAACACAAGCTGGAGACACTCCCCAAAGGCTGAAGGAATAATAATCACCTCACCTTCGATTCCATTTGCTTTGACTGAATTTCTAGCACTCTGTTATCATGTGTTGGAAAAGTTATTTTCCTCGCTGTATGAAGGTTGTGCTTTTGAAACTTTTCTCATCAAATTGCTAAGCAGAGAAGAATGAATTTGTAAATAATGATCTGTTTTCCCCATTCCTAACCCTTGAGTAAAATTAAAGGTGAGGGAATATTTGTTTTCTTTAGTCCATTCTTTTATTCTCTGGCCAAGGGTATCCTGTTTGAGAGCTCTGCCTTATATTAGATAAAAGTAAGATAAGGCTTAACTTACTTCAATTTTATAAAGCATAATAGTTCTTGTTTAAAATTCTATCTACAATTATGTGGGAATTGCAAGTCAAGTTTTGTCAATGTACATTCCAGTAAAACTCTCAGGGACCTCTGATGATCATTGCACCACACTTTGAAGACTGCTAATTCAGAAAACTTTTCTTCATCTGTCTGAACAGGAGAATCATGGGATTCCAAAGTTTCAGAGACTTCTACTAAACAGTTTTGAGGAAGGTCTAGCCATTAACACACACACCCACACACGCAGGCACACACACACACACACACACACACACACACACACGAACATGCACACATACACACACACACCCAAAAAACAATTCTATTTTAGCAAGTAGTCAGAATTCAAAATCCTTGCTGTAAAACATAGTGTGATGTTTTTCTTTGTAGATGCAGAGTCTATTTTGGGATTGTACTGAACTGATGTGAAAACAAAACATTTAAAATGTAATAGAATTATGTTTTATAATATTAGGCTATACTGTGTAGATTGCACTTCTTTTATATGAAAACCGAGCCAGACAGAACAGTTTCAAGAATTTCTTCATCATGATTGTAGACATGTGAGTGATGGTTTAGAACTTCATTTTCATTAGGTTTAGAATACTAGTTCTACTGTTGATTTATCTTTTATTTATCATATGTTATCTGTCTATGTATCATCTATCTCTCTATTTACTTATATATATACATATGTATGTATAAATACAAAAATATACATGAATATATGTGTATCAAACTAATAGAACCAAATATTTAAACCAAACACTAATATGCTTATTCATGTGTTTTCACATGAATACATAAAAAATATTGACCTCACAAAATTCTTTTCCTAAGTCACTATGGACTTGCTTCTCACATCTCTAAAGGCCATTTCATTACAGGGAACAAACCATTGGCAAAATAGTGGAATATTAGGAAGAGAATGATAGGAGGGAGTTTAGAATTTACTTGTGTATCAGTGTCATGAGCTTTTGAGCTTGTAAGGGGCGTCACTTCCGTTTTGTACAGTCTGCTGATATATGAACATTTCAAAAGTGGGAGAGCCAAGGATGGAACCGTTGGTAAGAACAGGAGTTCTTATAGTCAATACTCTTGTCCTGGTAGGTATGAAATATGTACACATTGTTAAAAAGAAACCCAAGTAGCTGATGCATTTGGACTCTTCATCGATAGATCAGCGTGTTTTTACATTGTCGGGTAATTATTAGGTTCTAAACAAAATGGATCTTCAATAAAGTAAATTCAACATTAGTGGAGACTGAGGGAGCTGAGTTCTAGCTTGTATTATTCTTTAAGTTAAAGGAGCTTTAAACTGCATCATAATCCTAAAGATGAGAAACGAAGCTATAATACATCTAGACAAAAGCAGGAGAAAATAGTCACGATTTGAGGGTAGGAAAGACAAGCAGACAAGATACATAAAGAACAAATAATAAGTTTTTTTAAAAATGATAAATTGCATGTTTTTAAAGCTAAAAATTACACTCTTCCAAGGTATTCTTAAATGAAATAAAAATATAAGCATGGATTAGGGGTAATGTTAACAAGAATGTCCCTCACAAAGAGCTTTATCCAGAGCATGTAAGCTCAGTATTGTGTAGAGAAGCAGTGGGTAGACATAGAGCTTAGTGATGGAGCATTTACCTAGGATGTACTTTCTGAGGCCCCAGGTTCAAATATCAGAGAAGGGAGAGGGGGAGGGAGAGAGAGAATTTAAAAATTATTTGAGAAAGTACTTGAGGACTAACAAGCAAGATGTGGAAATCATTATTCATTAGTACCAAATTATATATGCCACCCACTAGAATGGATAAAATTAAAAAAATAAGGAAGACTGTAACTGAACTCTATATGCTACTTATGAGAAGGTATGATAGTCTGGAAGTTACTTATAAAGTTAAGTAAATAATCAATGGGTCTTCCTATCCCATGTAGCTATCAGAAATGTATGTGTGATTCCATATAAAAGCATACAGATGGATGTTCAGAGTAGTTTATTATTTTTTTTGGTGTGCATGTCTGTGGTATTTGTGGATGCACACAAACCTTTGAGCATGTGTGGAAATGGGGGATTGGTATGGATTATGTTCCTGAATTGCTTTCCTTGGTTTTGAGACAGAATGTCTCACTAAATGTGGAATTCATTGGCCAGCAGGTCACCAGGATCCTTCTACTTCCAACTCCCAAGGCTTAGATCTTTTAAATTAAATTTAATGTTTTTATGTTTTAGACTGGGTCTGATTGGGTATCCCTGACTGGTCTGGAACTTGCTATGAGTGTGGACTGGCCTTGAACTTACAGAGGTCAACCTACCTCCTGAGAGGTGGGCACCATTCCCAGCCAGACCCAACTTCTTTTTTAAAAATATTTTATTACTTATTTTTATTTTATGTTCATTGGTGTTTTGCCTGCCTGTATGTCCATTTGAGAGTGTTGTATCCCCTGGCACTGGAGTTACAGACAGTCATAAGCTCCCATGTGTGTGCTAAGAATTGAACCCGGGTCCTCTGGAAGAGCATCCCGTGCTCTTAACCATTGAGCCATCTCTCCTGTGAGTTTTAAGGCTCCAAACTCAGGCCGTGGTGATTGTGTAGCAAGCACTTTAACCACTGAGTCATCTATCACTGCCCCCATTGTAGCTTCTTTAATACTTTCAAACTACCAAATTTATATAATGAGGTAAAATGACTTGATAATATGAATAATTACTAATAAAAGTGGATAGATACATTTAAAAAGCAGTATGCCGAGTCAAAGAAGCTAGACCCAAAAGAATATTCATTTCATGTTCCCCTTAAAGTGAAATTACAGGACATGCAGAATCAATAGTGATAGAAAACAAACCGTTTCCCTGGTCTGGGAGCTGGGGAACACGACCCAGGGAATTTCTTGGCAGTGGTAGTGAGTTCTGTGTCAGATGATGTCCACGCAGAGGTGAATTTATTTGCCAGCTTGCATTAAATTTACTCTTAAAATGAATGCTTTTTATTGCATAAGTATGCATCAACTTCAACACATTGTTACAGGTTGCAGGGTTTTAGAGCCGAGAGAATGTGTTAAACGCTGGTGGTTGAGCACGTACAATGTCAGTCCTGGGCAGAATGTTATGAAAAGTGGTTGAGAACGTGTGACGATCACCCTGTTCTGGGAAGTCAGATAATCCAGCTTTGAGAAAACTTCTCTCATTAAAATTTTATTATAGATTGTAAAGACACTAAAAGATGTTTCTCTGTCATGTTAAAGGTCAAAGAGTGGTTGGGAATTGGATCAAAACAGAACTTTCTGCCTGTGATGAGAAAACAACTTATAAAGACAAAACAAAAATCTTTCTGTGAAGTTGCAAAGACTCCAGCAAGTGCTTGAAGAATGTTTGGAAGGCAACTGCCTTGAAAAGCTAACAGGCTCCTCATTTGAGACTCCAGAGCAGCTCTGAAGAGTATTTTCCTCTTGGTCAGAAAAAAGGCGGGGGGTAGTCTAACAGATGCATGTTAAAACCCAAAGCAGGAGCTAATGCACAATGTGCTTCTTTGAGTCTTGCCAAATGATGAGGTATAGCTCTTAATATAATTCAGATGTATAATTTTATACAATTATACATTTGATGTATGATCTGATTTTTATTGTATAACTTCCCTGTTCAAAGCATAAGATGGCTCAAAATGCTTGAGATCTCCCAGAAAAAGCACCCGCTTCCTCTTTTTTCTTATGTATTCAACTTTTTATTTAGAGACAATTGAGACTCACATGCTGTTATTAGAAATGATATAGAAAGATCTTGTAAAATTAACCATAGCTGAGTTTCCCACAATATTATCATCCTACATAAAAACTAGAAAATGCATTGATCATATTTATTTAGATTTCTACAGTTTTACATGCAGTAATTTGAGTGTGTGAATGAATGTATTTGAGTGTTAGTTATATATAATTTAATCTTACTACATGTGTATTCATGTAATCAATGACAGGGTCAAGATATAAATTGGTTTCATCACCACAAGGCCCTCATATGTCTGGTCTTTATTTCTTTTTCTTTTTTTCTTTCATGCACCTGTACCTGTGTATTGACTTATTATAGAACTCTGTTCCACCATAATAAATAAATGGATGCACTATCGTTTGATGAACCATTTACCCACTGCAGGGTATCTAGATTGTTTCCAGATGAATAACACCGCTGCAAATAATTTTTGTGTTTTTATATAAACATAAATTTACATTTCTCTGGAGTAAGTGCTGCAGGGTAGAACCATTGTGTTGCACTGTATCTGAATGCTTGGTTTGTTTGCTTGGTTATTTATTTCCTTTTTTGAAAACAAAACTGTCAATAATTTCCCAGTGTGGCTTTATCAGTTTACAGTCTCATATCAGTGTTGTGAGTGCCTCACTTTCTCTACATCCTTGTTGATATTTGGTGTCTGTGGTGGTTTGAATGTAATTGGCCCACATAAGCTCACAGGGAGTGGCACGATTAGAAAGTATGGCCTTGTTGGAGGAAGTGTGTCACTATGGAGGCAGGCTTTGAGCTCTCATATATGTTCAAGCTGTGCCCAGTGTCCCAGACCACTTCCTGTTGCCTGCAAATCAAGTTGTAGGACTCTCAGCTACCTCTCCAGCACCATATCTGCCTGCATGCTGCTTGTCCCATGATGAAGATAATAGACTGACCTGTAAGCCATCCACATGAAATGTTTTCCTTTATAAGAGTTGCCATGGTCATGGTGTCTCTTTACAGCAGTACAAGTTCTAAGACAGTGTCCCCACTGATAGTTCCCCTCATTCTGATATGATTATGGTGGTAACTACTTGTAGTTTAATTCACATTTCCTTAATTGCTCATTAAAAGGAGACTCTTCCTCTGGGCTTATTTGTTATGTGCATATCATGTCCAGTCACATGCCTGCTTATGTAATTTTTCTAACTAGATTATCTGGTTTTTTTTTTTTTTACTATTGAGTTTTAAGAATTTTTCATTAATTCTAGATACTAGCCTGTTGCCAGACATGTAGCTTATAACTATTTTTCACTTTGTAACTGGTTTTTAACTTTTCTTAAATAGGCTATTTTGCATAATAGAAGTTCTTAATTTTTATAAGAACCTATTTATTAATTTTTCCTTTACTACATTATGCTATTTTTCATCTTATATATCACTTTTCATTTGAATTAAAATTTTAGGTTAGCATACAAACCAACGACACCTTCATGAACATCAGTCACTCTATTTGTTTCTTATTCATACCCCTCTCCTACTGCCCTCCCATGTAGCTCTTCCTCTCTTCCTCTGGCTTCCCAGTTAGTCCACTCTTTTTCTTCCTTAATGCATACATCGGCATCCCTCTCTATTGTCCACCTCCTTTGTGATTTCTTCCTCCTCTCGTATAATTCCCTCTCTAGTTTCATCACACACACACACACACACACACACACACACACACACACACACACACACACACTTTAAACAGATGTATTTTTCATTTAAGAGAAAATATGCATAATTTGTCTTTGTGAGTTTGATTTATTCTGCTTAACAGTATACTTTTGACATGAATGCAAAAATTCTTTGCTTAGTTCTAGACCTGAAGATTTTCTAAAAATCATGACTTTGTATTTACACTTATGACCATGACTACTTCTGGCGAATTTTTTCTACATTAGATTAATGTCAATGGTTTTTTTCTTTTCCTTTTGCTTCTGAATAGCTACTGTTCTATCATTAATTGTTGAAAAAGCTATTCTCAACTTCATTTAATTACTTTCTCAAAAAAAAATCAACTAGAAGATAACCAGTTGGAAATATTTGTGTGGGTCTGTTTCTAGGTTTTCTGTTCTGTTCAATTGACCTCTGAGTCTCTCCCTCCATCAATACCATACTACTAGTTGCTGTTACTTTATAAAAAGAATCTCAGTATTATGTTCTGCAGGGTAACCAAGGGCATTGACAACAACCTATAATGTTTGGGGTCTACAGGACTTGATTGGCCAATGTGGTAGTTTAAATGTAAATGGCCCTGATAAGCTCACAGGGAGTGGCACTATTAGGAGGTATGTCCTTGTTAGTGTTGGTGTGGCCTTGTTAGAGGAAGTTGTCAGTCTGAGGGCATGCTTTGAGATCTCCTATGGTCAAGCTATGCCCATTGTGGACACAGACTCCTTCTGAAGCCTGTGGAACAAGATGTAGAACTCTTAGCTTGTTCTCTACCCCTCACCAATTAAATGTTTTCCTTCCTAAGAGTTGCCGTGGTCATGGTGTCTCTTCATAGCAATAGAAGCCCTAACTAAGACAGTCAGCAACTCAAAAAAAGGATAACACATTCCTGGTACTGGGGTTTTGCTGAAGATGTGACATATTCACAATTTGCATCATAGAACGTGAAAAACAATCAAGCTGGTACTTACCTGGAAGCTTATTTCTACTGACAAGCTTTCACAGTGCTGGCAGGTGCTATACAGGCTACCATGAGGAAAAGGTAATCAGAAGTCTCCGCAGCCATGACTCCTGTGAGCTACAATAAGGACTGACCTAACAAGGCATGCCAGTGATGCAATGTTGCTATAAACATTACAAGAACAACCCACCACTTTCTGATTGTGTCTAAAGTCAACTCCATGAGATAGAACCCATACATATTGTTAACAGGGACAAGAAACATAATACTACTGTCCTAAGTGGACAGACACAGCACTAAAATGGCTCCTGACAAGTTATTGCTACACTCATAAATGAGAGTATCTCACAGCTGTTCTCAGAGAAGGTTCTTTGCAGTAAATGCAATTAATACAGAGACTGGTCTTGACTAGTCAAAGTGCCAGAGAATAAGAGACTGTGCTTAACCCTGAATGGGATGTACACATCACAGCTCTCTGTATCAGGCTCAAGGATACATGTTGGGTTAGAAAGATTGTAAGAGCCAGAGGTGGTAAATACCTTCAAGGAAATAGTGTTTTCTGGACACAGTTGTGGAGATGCACATATCAACTCATAGTGATTATGTTGGCATTCATGAGTGTAAGCTTAAGACAGACAAAAACCTCAGTGTGGAGTTGGGGGTGGGGTGGTCCAGAAATCTCATAACCACCTAAAGAGCTATTGGTATTAGCTGCGGAGAGAGGGAGAATCAGTTTTCTTTAGTGGTGTGATCCTGGTAGGTGAACCATACTTCAGGGCAGGCCTCGCTCCCAAGAGTAGTTGGGCAGCACAAACAGGACTTAAGTTTAAAAATAAATATGAGAAAATTCTAAGATGGGTGGGTAGGGACATGAAAGTAGATAGGGTGGATCTGGGAGGAATTGGGGAGTGAATATGATCAAAATGTGTTGTATGAAATTCTCCACGAATTAATAAAATGTTAATATTGTTAGGACAAAAATGATCAGGAATTAATATCAGCTACAGCAATCTCTCTCACTTTATATTTCTTTTAGGATTTTCTTAGCTGTTCTAGTTTGTGCTTTTGATATATCTTTGAGACTAAGCTTGCCAATCCTTCAAAAAAATCATGCTTGAGTTTTGATATGAATTGCTTTAAGCCAGTAAATCAATTTGTGGAGAATTGAAAACTTTGCTATGTGGAGTTTTCAAACCTATAAACGTGCTATTTCTGTTTATTTCGGTCATCATTGACTTCTTTCATCAGAATTTGCGATTTTCAGAGTTCAAGTAGTATATAAGCTTTGCAGACACATACCCAAGCACTTCACTTTCATTGGACTGATTGTAAATATGTTTTAACTTTGATTTCTATATGTTCACTGTTAATATATATAGTATTTAGAAAGCACTGAATTCAATCCACAGCATGCAAAAAACTGAGCATGGTGGCATATACCTGTAGTTATAACACTAAGGAGGTAGAGAAAGGCAGAGCTGCACTTCAGTGTTACCCTGGGCTAGATCAAAATATCTGTCTATCTATCTATCTATCTATCTATCTATCTATCTATCTATCTATCATCTGTCATCTATGAGATTGATTTTTTTGTACTTATCTTGTATTCTGTGACCTTACTAAAATCACCATTTAGGTTTTCTATCTTCAGAATCTACAAGATTCTCTAATTAGAGTCATGTCACTTAAAAACAGGGACAGTTTTAGCTCTTCCTCTGAATCAATATCTGTATCAGCATATGTATTTCATTTTCTTCTCTTATTTCAGTGGTTAGAACTTTGAGTACTATGTTGGAGCAGAAGTGGAGAACTGAATCATTTATTATTCTCTGTCTTATTCTGGGATTTGTCATTAGTATAATCTCGAAAATGAAATAGAAAGTACCTGGTATGTATATCTTTCTTTTCTAAATGAGGTAATATTGAAAACTGGGACATTAAATTCTATAACATACACATTTATTAAAGGATTAACTTAAAAGCATGCACTGTATAAATGTATGCAATTACCAAAGAATAAATACAAAAATAAAGAACAAGGAAAAGAAAGAATGATAGCTGTCATCTTTTACACAATGGCCTCCATGAAAGGGAAGTTTTAGCACATGGGAGAATAAAATGGAAAAGACTATGTTTTCCCATATAACAGCTTTTCCCACGAATGCATGTCCTCTCCGACAATCCGCAACTCCTGCCAGAGTGGCATACTTGTTATAAATGATTAATCCAATTTGGAGTTTTACGAGAACCATTTATAAAACCGAGATAGTTCTTGTGTATTACTAACTTGCTGAGAGGCTTAATAATGCACAAGTATTAAACTTTATTAAATGTCCTGTATGTATTAATTGATATGTCCATTTTCTTTAGCCTGAGAGTTCTCCTTCCTCAGTCCATTAACTGGGGACACATTATAACAAAGTTTGCCATGAAAATGGAAGGGCTTTTAGTGGAAAGCCAAGAGTCAGTAATAGTGGATTTTGAGAAAATAAAGTTCAAAGGAGTAGATTCTTAATAGTACAGTAATTCTCCACTGTACATTAAAGCATAGTGGTAGTCAGTAGTATCAAATATTAATTCTTAATAATAAAGAATAGTACAGAAGAGATTACTTGTACACGAGTTATGGACCAAAGAAGACAATGTTGTTTATGGAGATACAATAGCCACTACTTTTTAGGGCTCACTGTGTTTTGCATGTAGTGACCTTATTTTAAAGCTAACAGCATTGATACTTCATCAACTTTACTAGGACATAAAATCAACTCATTGTTCTTTATTTGCTTTGCCTCTTTTGTTTTGCTGTCTTTAATTACTTTTATTTTTGGGGGTTATGATTTAATTACATTACTTCCCCCTTTCCTCCATCCAGGTTCTCACATATAACTCTCTTTGCTCTTTTACAAATTCATGACCTCTTTTTAAATTGTTGTTGCACACATATGTGTATATGAATACACACAGAAACACACACACATGTATGTATACTCCTAAACACATATACACAACCTGCTCAGTCCGTGTGTTACTTGTCTGTATGTTTTCAGGTCTGACCATTTGGTAGTAGCTAATCCCCTGGTGTGCTCTTCCCTGGGGAAGACTATTTCTCCCACTCATTGCCTTTTATCCTCCACTCTTTCACATCCTTGTTTTCTTATCTATCATTTTTTTTTCTCATTTGGTCCATTTAAATAATTGATCCCTCCCCCAAATTCTGTATCTCCTTTGCCATATTCTTCTACTTTCACAATTACTTCAATCCCATTAAATCCAACTCTGATTACTCTAGGCCTACACTCACCCGGGAGATAGTGGTACCAGAGAAAAGTTAATTCTGAGCCCCTTAGGTTGTATAGACACCTAGGCTTAATGATCTGAAGGTCCAATGTTTTCGTTTTTTATTTCTATGTATTCATCTAATTATACCATTATGGTGACTCTTTTCCCCTTTTCCTCAAATCTTCAAACATTTCTCCTAGCTTTTACTCAGTAGATGACCTTGCTTCTTATTTCACTGAGAAAGTGCAAGAGTGTTCACATCACCCACTAACATGAATTCTCATGTAACTATGTTCCGACTGGTTCCTATGGGTGAGTTGTTTGACTTCAGACCAAGACCCACTCTTTAGATCCGGTGCCTATTGCCTCACAACTATTCTAGGCTGAAGAATTACCAGGATTTGAGAGCCCTGTGGACAAATCATGCTCACGTGTTATAGAAATTGAGTCTATTACTCATAGATAAGCAGCAAAGAACAAAAGAAGCCTAGGATTCATTGTAGCTGTTTACCAAAGCTCAGGAAAGTGGCAAGGGGCTGATGAAATCAGGATTTCACAGTTGAAGCGCCCTGGAAGGCAGTTTGTGCTGGGTTATAAACCTAAGGGCAGTGCGGCTCACTGGGTGGTGTTTTGAAGGACACCTGTTCCCATAAGAGACAGGAATGAAGTCTAGGCCATCCTAGGTAGCTCCTCCCCATTGCAAGAAGTTACAATACCTGGGAAGAAAGGGATCAAAGCTGGGGCTCTTCACACAGCGGCTTCCAAAGCCAAGTGCTGCATTTCCAGTACATGTTACAGGAAAGTGCTCGATATTTCATCTATAAGTTGATAGATCAACATAATTGTGTTGACTATTTTGACCTGAAATTCTAAAAGAATTGTTTTTATGTATTTTGTCTGCATGGGTATCTGTGCACCACACGCATGCCTGGTGTTCATGGAGGCCAGAAGTGGGTGCTGGGAATCAAACCCAGGTGCTCTGCAAGAGCAGCCAGTGCTCTTAAGTGCTGAGGCATCTCTTCCCACTTTGTGAACAATTTTTTTATTTATAAGATAATACATGAATTATAGTAAAGAAAACTTACGTATGTTTTGCATGTTAAATATGTCTTGTGGCATCCCAAATTATTTAGTTCATCCAAAGCCAGTTATTCTTTTTTTTAAATTAATTTTTAAAATTCATTTTACATACCAACCACAGATCCCCTTCTCTTCCCTCCTCCTGCCCCCCAGCCTTCCCCTCCAATCCACCCCATTCCCTCCCCCCAAAAGTTAAAGCCTCAGCAGAGCACAGTACATTATGTTGAGGCAGGTCCAAACCTCTCCCCCTGCATCAAGGTTGTGTAAGGTGTCCTACCACAGGTAATAGGCTCCAAAAAGCCGCTCATGTACCAGGGATGGATCCTGATCCTCCTGCCAGGGTCCCCTTAAGCAGATCAAGCTACACAACTCTTGCTTATGCAGAGGGCCTAGTAGAGTATCATGGAGACTCCACAGTTGTTGGCCAGTTATTCTTAAAGATGCATATACCTTTAGAGAATGATGTACAGTGTTCGAATAAATTGAAGTATACTAAAAACAAGGTCTGAGGGATAAATATTGGTAATTAATTGAATAAAAAGAACTATAGTCAAGAAGAGAGAGAACACCACTCGGCCCAAGGTTATCTAAAGAATGTTCCATCATGAATGTCAATTCCATCCTTTTAGCTACTCAGAGCAAACATCCTGGTATTAATCCTGAGACTTCTTTCACATACCCATGTTTAATTCTTCAGCAAAACAGGATCACATCTCAGTCCCCCTTGGGCTACTATTTTATTTCAAAAATCTCTTGTGTGGATTATTTTAATTATCTCACAACTCTTCTTTCATTTTTTAAAGTGGCATTTATTCAGTGTCTGGGATGGGGACAATGTATGCTATGGCATGTGTAGACCAGAAGACAGCTTGCAAGAGCTGATTCTCTCCTTGCATTATGTGGCTCCCTGGGAATTGAACTTACATTATCAGCCTTGGCAGCAGGCTCTTTTACTCACCGAGCCATCTAACTGTCCCCCGCCACACCCCCATTTTTTTTCTCAATTTTATCTTTTAATAAATCCTCATCAAATTTATCAGAGGGCCTTAAACTCAGAACATATTATGGTGTTCCTCAGCCTAAAATGTTCCAAAAACTTTCTACTATTCTAAGTAAGAAGAGGGGTTTATAATGGCCTCTCAAGAGGCTACAAAGTTGTCCCCCAAATTTAGCTACCTGTCATTTTCTACACTACTTCATTTTTCTTTCTCCCTGACTTACTCTGGCTACACAGGCCTACCTCTGTTTTTCAGACACCATGCACATGCTTATCTCAGGGCTGTTGCTCTGTCCTCTCCTTTTAAGGTATCTGCATGCACATGTTATACAGTTATTTGTTCAAATGTGACACCTTATCATCACCCAGTTATTATGTTTAATATTGTAATCCCCGATCCCTGGCTCAGCATTCCCTGGATCTGATTTCTTTACTTTATTTAAATGTGCTATTGGTTCTATTTGACTAATAAGTCCCATAGGTCAGGCGCTTTAATGTATTGTTCACAATGCCAATGGCAATACCTTGTTCCACCTGTTGCTTAATGAGTAGTTGATAAATCCATGTACTAGAAAATACCTAAAAAGCTGAGGTGACAATCGTAGGACACGTTTCAGGAAAGAAACCTTGTATTTGAACGCTTACATTAATAGATGTGCTGGGAAGAGAGCATATGAGTTGGGAAACACTTCCCAGCTCCTCTCTGGGGAAACTGAGGTCTGTTGAAAGGCGTAGAGCAGATTCTGGGACCGAGCATTTGGAGCTCTCGTCGACACAGAGGCGTGAAGGCCTGAGAGCAGCTTCACTGCATGATCTGAACTCATCGCTTCTATCAGCTGTGCTTTACTATGGCGCCACGTGATCAGTAACTGCGATGTGCAGTTTAGGCTGCAGCAATTCCTGAACATGGTGGTCTTGAAGGAAATGACGATACCAACAGGGGTTCTCTTGAAGCCGCGTATAGTCTTGTCTTAGTTGACATTTTTTGGTCATTATCTTCGTGACTGTCCTCATTGTCCTTGTCATGTTCGCCATCCTCACTGGAGTGATATGGAGAGGACAAGCAGAGACTATTTACTATATTCACCAAGTCTCAAAGAGCCACATTCAAGCACAAGAAGGAAACTACATCTTCAGATGCAAGTCAGGGCCATTTCTTCTCAGCCATTTCTGTCAGGATTATTGCTTCGGATTATAGACAATCCTTTGTTGTTACCTTCTTTCCACCTCACTCTTCGTTACCTGAGTAAGGTGGCTATTTTAATTGTAGCGATGGTGATCTGAATTTAGATCTTCTGAAGCCTCTTTGCCTGTAACAATGTCTCGCATTCCTGACAAGTGCTGTCTAGAGTGGCAGACTGTTCGTCTTCCCAACTTCACATAGAGGAAGACAGTTTAGAAAATAGAAACATTTTTAAAATGAGACGCTTATGTCCTGGCTTTCTTACTTTTCATGCTTTAAGTGGGGGATTTCCATCTTGAGATTATGAGAGAAGAACAATTGCTGGAGGTCCCTCAGTACCTTAATTTCAAGAGCAGTGTTACATGTCTAGTCCAGAGAATGGAAAGCAATAGTGATCAAGAGGAAGGGAGAGGAGAGACTGCTGGATGGATGATGAAGGAGGCTGAGGAGGTAAATTATTCTTCTCTTCCCTGTCTCACTGCATACTGCTTTAATTATCTGTCATGGTGATGAGCAGAGTATGGAAAGATAGTTTATATTTTGAATTAAGTCCTCACGTTAGGGTAGATGGTACTTCCCAACATGAAATATGTAGAGGAAGGAAGAGAGAAAGAAAAGAAATGTAAATCAAAAAGTAAAAGTATTTGCTGTATATAGTCTCAAAATTCATTGTTTATATTCTGTTTAAAATGGGCACATGAGCTACATGAAAGGTAAAGAGTGAATGGCTACCCGATGGATGTAAGATGTCAGAAGAGCAGATCGCCCCCTCCCCGTAATGTAATTTTTATTAGATCTCTGAGAATTTTGTGTCAAGTGTTTCATTCATATTCTTCCCTTCCCTCTCCTCCAAGACCTGCCCCGCCCCATGAATGATTGACATCATGCAATTAGTTCATTTTATCTTCCACTGCTGATGCTACTCTTATTAATTTCAGTGAATGTTCCTTTTCCTGCTTGATTAACCTTGGACATCAGGAGCTTAAAAAGTAATAATGAACACAAAATTGATATTTTTTTTCAACGTTTCATTTTCAAATCATTTCAAACTTAGAGGAAAAAACCTGTCTGAGCAGGATGGTGAACTGCTGAGCGCCCTTCTCCCAGAGACACGACTCAAGTTCTGTCTGTTGTTCTAATGATATTCCGTATGGCCAGGAGGCCCACGATTGTCCTCGGCGCTGTTCTTAGTGATGCAGAACTTACTGCAGCCTTGAAGAAGTATAGTGGGAACAGCAGCAGAGCTCGGTTCTAAAGCAAAGAACTGTCAGTTTGCATCCCTTGGCCCTGTTCCGACCACACTACTAGAGGTGACCTTTCTTTTCTAATAATGGGTAGTCTGGGGAAGTCAACTGAGTACATGTTCTCCTTACTCATCCTATAATTTTTGTAAGAAAAGAAAAGCCAGTTCAGATTCACACATGGCCATTTTTTCCTATCTTCCTTTACTCTGATGGAGATCATCACACTTTACTTAGCTTCATGACCTTGATGATTTGGAAGGTCATTTATTTCATTGAAATTTCCTAAATCTCTATTATCTGATTCTTTCTCCTAATTGTAACCAGGCTATAAATTTTTTGTCTGGATATTGGAGAATTGATGTGGAGTTCTCTGTCCATCAGGTGGCCTATAATACTGACTGGTCTTTCCTGACTAGAAGTGGTATCAAATGATCTCTTGATTCAGAAGGTGTCTGTTAGGTGTCTCCATTATAACTTTACATTTTCTTTCGCTTAATCATTAACAAAAATATTTGTAGGACAATTTGAGACTATAAAACCTTAATCTCCACCTTCCACTAAGCCAGTGATTTTAGGATCATCGATGACTTACCTGAATTTATCGTCATTAGTTAGAAACAGGCCCTTTCTGCTTTCTGTTTATCTACTTATTTATTACTAGTAGGAATTCATAGTAGTTCCCGTTTCTTAAGTGGTTTATAAGTCATTATTTTCATTACTTCTTTTCCATTTTGTGTGCATGTGCAAATGTGCATGCACATTTGTGTGTACTAGTGCAGGTGAACATGTGTGTGTATATGTGAGGAGGCCAGAAGACCACTACAGGTGTTGTTCATTTTCAGGACCATATCCACCTGGGTTTTTTTTTTTGTTTTTTTTGAGACAGGGTCTCATACAGTCCTAGGCTTCACTAGTTAGTTTAGGCTGGCTGGCCACCAACCTACAGGGATCCCCATGTCTGCATCTTCCTCGCACTGGGATTACAAGCAGGTGCCAGCACATCTGGCTTTCTGCATGGGTTCTGGGGATTGAAGCCAAACCTTCACACTTATGCAGCAAGTGTTCACTGACTGCGTCATCTCCCTGACCCCCTCACTATGAACAGTGATGCTCAGACTGTTTCAGGTTTGATTGGTGGGAGGCTTTTCAAGATACTTTCCTATGCCCTCTGCCAGCTCCCCATTATCCATTGAGAATAGTCTTACTTTTTGCTTTGTCAGATGAATATATCCAAAGCTCATTTTGTGAACGTTTCCTGCTCACTGTTGACATCTCTGCAGGGCTATGGTTTCTTCTGGTGGAGAGATATACTTAGAAAGCAAGACTTGGGCAGTAAGTTTGATCATTGCTGCGTAAGTATCGGTGTTGCTGGTTGTCCCAATCTGCACATACATGTACATACATGCTTACCCACAGATATCCGGATTTATTTGCATGTTATGCATTTGTCTGTGTAGACATACAAAGAAACAAACCCACAAATGGGCTACTCAACTTACAGTAGTGTTATTTCCTGATAGATTCACTGTAAATTGAAAATAAATTAAAAATGCGTTTTCTATACTTAAACTACCAAACACCCTCAGCATGGCCCTCTGACAGGGTGTCAGCTGTCTTCTCTTGTATGTGGCTGACTGGGAGCTTCAGCTCCCTACTGCGGTTCAGTATCACAAGAGTGCCTTGTACCACACATGCCAGTCTGAGAAAAGATCAGGACTAAAAAGGATTTCCACTGAATGGGTGCTGCTTTTGTAGCATTATAAAGTTGAAAAATCTGAAATTGAATCATAGTAAGTGGGGTCTGCCATCTATCTATTAATGACTTCTTTATCATCTATCTACTATATCTCACCTTATCTATTATCAATATCTATCTATCATCTATCTACTATATCTCACCTTATCTATTATCAATATCTATCTATCATCTATCTACTATATCTCACCTTATCTATTATCAATATCTATCTATCATCTATCTATCTACTATATCTCACCTTATCTATTATCAATATCTATCATCTATCTACCTGTCTATCATCTATCTCTCACCTTATCTATTATCAATAGCTATCTATTATCTATCCATTGTGTTAGATATATACCATTTATCTTTTGTCTATCATATGTCTATCATCTATCATCTTTCCATTTATCATATATCTAGCAACAGTTTTAAACTTACTCTTCTGATGCCATAGGGTTCATATGATGAGCCCACCCCTTCCCATATTTCTACCTTTTCCAGCACAAAATACTGTGTCACCACACATACCAATTGCCATCTTTCTTAGCTTCTAACTTGTTTGGGAACTTTCCCTTCGTAAGTCCTATCTCCATGGACTATTATGCAGAATAAGGCAGGAACTGCCATCATTTTAAAACTGAACCATAAGTGCTGACTGTCTACACAAGCTTCGTATAGACATAGGAATTCAAAGCAGTGTTATTAAAACAGCAAAGTCACAGTGTATGAGGATTTTATTTATTCAACTTCAGCTTAGAACACTGAAAATATTGTCTCTGGGGTACCCACTTTCTACCTATCTGTGTATACACATTGCTGTGTGGACAGGAATACACAAAACTGTGACTTACTGCATTCTGTGAGCGTGCTAGAGTATATTTTAGGGCAGATTTGACCATATGTGCTGCTGCTTTTACATGCGCACGTCAGAATCCAACCTTTCTGTGAAATATGGCTCTAAGGAATGGTCTAAATTGATTCCACATCTAGTCAAATTATCCCTCCAGAAGAACATATTATTTTGGTTTTCAGAATTGAAATTGAAAGGATCAGATACTGAGTCTAAAACTTATTGGTGTATTCAAGGGAGAAAATGATATAATTAAAAAAAATAATCTGTATCTTTTACAAAGGCCAACAGATGCTTTCAATTAACACTGTGCTGCAAAGTTTTTAAGCCAGGACCCAGAAAAGTAAAGTCTGATTCTGGACAAATAAGAAATAAATGTTTCACGGGCAATTTACAGGAGCCAAGGTGATGAGCAGGCTTCCAAGGTATGCTAGACCCTAAACCCTCAGTACTGGGCTGAGAGGGAGGTAGGTCTTAGATCAGGAAA
Source organism: Peromyscus californicus insignis (assembly GCF_007827085.1). Taxonomy (NCBI): domain Eukaryota; kingdom Metazoa; phylum Chordata; class Mammalia; order Rodentia; family Cricetidae; genus Peromyscus; species Peromyscus californicus. The sequence goes on along the minus strand of NW_026294535.1, from coordinate 31,868,250 downwards.
GGCAAAGTGTTGTGGAATATTACTTTAACTATGTAAAGGTGTGTTTCATTTGTTTATGCTGCATTTGTTTAACTGTGTAAAGATGTGTTACATTTGTTTATGCTGCATTTGTTTAACAATGTGCAGATGTGTTACATTTGGTTTCCCTTACCTGCCTAAGACACCTGATTGGTCTAACAAAAAACTGAACGGCCAATAGCTAGGCAGTAGAGGGACTGGTGGGTCTGGTGGGCAGAGAAAATAAGTAGAAGGAGGACTCTAGGCTCCAGAAAGGAGAAGAGAGAATGGGGAGAAAGAGAGGAAGTTACCACCTGCCACGGGTCAGCCAGTCAGGTAGCTGCCAGCTAGACACAGAGTAGGACAGATAGAAGGAAAGAAAGGTAAAAAGCCCTGAGGCAAAACGTAGATTAAGAGTAAGAGGATAATTATGGCCGAGCATTCATCATTAATAGTAAGTCTCCATGTCATGATTTGGGAGCTGGTTGGTGGCCCCAATGAAAGCTTGCTACAGGAAAGCCAATGACAAAACTGTTGAATAGAGTGTTCATTCACTCAACATATCCCTGGGAAAGACTTAATACAGACATCCCTGTGTATCTATGAAGGACTGTTCTCATTTCTAGGACCCATGGTATACTCTGTCTGCACATATGTAGACTCAAAGATGCTCATTATAAAATGCTCAAAATATAATATGCTTATATAAAAATGTAGTATTTGCATAGAATCTATGACTACCCTTCACATGTTTGAAATCATTTGAGGATTACTTGCAATACTTACTGTGATAAGTCCCTAGGTAATTAGTTGCTAACGCTGTATTTTATAGGAAATAAAACAGGAGAGAGCCTATATATATTCGGTACAGACATATGCATTTTTGCTTCCAGTAGTTTTGAGTCACTGAGGTTGACTCTGTCAATGAGGGCCTATGAATATAGAGGGCTGAAAGTACAGTTAGGACTTGCATCTTCTATGGACGCATAAATGAATACACATGCTCCTGTTCTGAAGAAGCTTCTATTGTAAACAAAAGAGCCATGCCAATTGTTACAATACAGACGGACTCAAAAGCCTCCCTATAGATTTATCATTTTTGATAGCTGTGTTAAATTACATACTATAGGGTTTATATCAGTTTATAGCACTGGAAAGCAATCACTACATGTTATTTTAAGGCCCCCTTTCCAATAATATATCACACATTTGAAAGGCACAATTTAAGAACTACTTATATAAGAATTGGATTTACTTAGGATATCTTTCATCATTTTTTGCTCCTCTTTGTTGTTAACCAACAAGGAAGTGGACACCAATTCTTTGAGAAAAGTCTGAAATGCCTACTACTAGATTTTTCTAGATATTGATGGCACAGTACTGGACTCTAAGGGCCTGGAAAACAGTGAAGTGTTATTCATTAGCTCTTCTGTTTAGTGCTCATTAACCGTAGACATTTGGTGCTGTTTTGGGGTGAATGACAAATCTTTAGAATCATGGAGGATCATCTGAACTTCACAAAGTCAGATACTTGCTTCATAAAGAACTTCTGAGCATTACCTGGCTAGCAGAAAGATACTTTGAGAATTTCAAAGAAATTACCAGTTACTCTCAAGTAGTGAAGTCCCACCCTTAGCTGAGAAACTATTGGTGACTGTTAGCCTCTGGGAGGAACATGAGTTTTCTCTAAGTGTGAGGGAGGTGGATGGATGTGGTCAAATCATTCTCAGAGACGTAATGGATGGGGTGTGGGGTAGGATGGGGTAGGGTGGAGGGGGGGTTGGGGGTAGGAGGAAGGGAGGGAGGGGGAACTGTGGTTGGTATGTAAAATGAAAAAAATAAAATAAAAAAAATGAAGTGAGTACCCTAAGAAAAACAATAAAAATATAAAAAAGTAAAAAAATTCTGATAATTATTTATAAAGGGAAAGAGATACATGAAACCTATAATATTTACATTCTATAGTGTGCTGATTTTGGTGAGATAGCTGCTTTCTCTTTATATTTAGATTCCCTACTTTTTATTGGTGAGCTAATAATTGGTGAGGGTCCTATTTCATGGACCCTCATAGCTGTTGACATACTTTTGGTTCTATACAGTTCTCGGCCAATGGGTGCTAGGAAAACAATAAACCCTCCTGATGATCTATATGTTGCCTTCACAAGTAATTCCCTGTGAGAACTCTAGAGTATTAATGAGAACCATGTGACTAATACAGAGCCATTTTCTTTCCCAGAGCTGATTACTTGTGTCTTGAAAATATCAATGTACCTTTTCAGGGTGCTATTGTTGGAATTATTATTTTTAAAACTTTTCATTCTTCTTAGGCCTGGTATTGTTTATCTCTTTAACTTGTACTCCTGAAGAAGAAATGAAGGAGACTGACTACATTTCTAGAAAAATTTAATGAAGTCAGTTCACCACTGGGCACCCAGGCCTGGTCCTCTTTGAAAGTGTGGAAACAGACAGGAGGTAAGAATCAGAAATGCTGAAGCTCCCTTGTAGGCAGGCAAAGCAGGCAGAGACTGATGGAGTGTGACTGAGGTCCAGACCACAATTCATTCTCCCGTTTTAATGTAATTTCATTCAACTAGCTAATACATACAAGGTGTCTCGGCGGCATTAACATTTGAGCCTTAGGCAATCAGATCTGAGGGCTCATTCTCCTCAATTCATAATGTGGATTATGTTTTATAATATTGCTAAGACTTGATTATTTGTACATCCTGGAAGGCATAGCTCCTGCACTGAACATTTAAAAGAGAATTGCTACAGAACATTGAACATTAAACAGGGAGCTACTATAGGTAAATCTCACCAAAATAAAGAAATGATCCTATAATTGCAGTATGAGAGTTATCTATTTGGATGATTATCATATCAGCGGTGTAATTTGACCATCCTGGCAAGCACTGAAAATGAAAGAGTAGCAGAAAGAACTACTTGTGCATTTTATTACAGTCCGGGGTAGACAGAGACCGCTAAAGCATTTGTTTTAAATATAGGAAGCACACATGTCTCCCACTCTCATCTACTTGTGTCTACATCTTCATAGATAGATACAGATAAGTAAGACGGCATACATCCCCCAATACTACACAGTGACCATAAAACGTGGTTGTCAGCATTCAGGGGACATACACTGACTTAAAACACATCATTTGCTTCAAATAGGTTTGATTTTATGTCTAGAAGATGAAATAGAACATGAATAGCCATCTAAGTTTACCTAGTTGAATGTTAGTACTTCTACATATGAATCGATATTCATTACTTCCCTACATTGGAAGATTAAAGGAATAAATGATCCTTCGAAACTGAAAATGAAATCCTCAAGAAATGTCAAGAAAAATATTTGCTGCAGTCTCATTTTAAGAAGAACTGAAAGGCGATCGTATGAGCCTCTTGACATTAAAGGAAATGGCTGTTGGTATCTAACGTAACCCAATTAATTTGGATCTGCTTAATTTGGACTCTGCAATGGAGTAAGATGTAATGTGGTTTTGCCTCTTGGAATTTATTTTAAAGGCCTCATATATAATAAGAATGTTATGACAGTATGAAGAGGATGAATTTATTATTGGAGTTAGGCAGTGTATGGAGGTATCTCTTATTTGTATTCACTGTGGCTGCTGTTCCTCCAACAACTGTGCACAGGACCACGGGATGTTCTAAAGGCAACTATACAGAAGTTCATTCAACTTATACTGAAGGAAGACATACTTTTATTATTAAGGCTAAAATTGAAGTATGAAAGAAAAATGAGCAATGTATTTGTATGGTCCTCAGGGTAGAGAGCATCCCTCTGCTAGTGTATTTGTTTAGATGAAATGCCAAGTAAAAAACACCTGCTCAGTGATAGTCATTCAAAGGTTGAATGGAGGATGACAGATTAACTACTGCCATTCCAAGGCATCTTTTGGGTTGTTTCTGAACCAAATCCATGGGAAACAAAGTCTGCATCAGAATGGAAGAGAGAGATCAAATATCAAAAGACTTCAAGATTAACAATTACCTTTCCTGAGTTGGAAGTAACAATATATCACTTACAAAGACAAAACTTGAAAGTCCTCCATGTTGAAAATAAGCAGAGTGAAATTCTGGGGGTTTGGCAATATTTTTGGTAGAATCTGACTACCCTCGTTCTATAATTAGATTGTAGTAAGTCTATACAAATATGTAATTTTTTGAGGTTGTTGCTTATGTGTCTCCAGCATAGATAACATATATTTTATGACATTTAGGTTATAGGTCAGATTGGAGCCTTATTGTCATATCAAGGGAAAATTACTTTTTGAATAACCCATTACAACCTTTAACTCTTCAAATAAGTTAGGAGTTTAATACAAACATTTCCCTATTCAAGGTGTTAAGGTGACTAGATAAATAGACTTTTAAAATGTGTTTCTCTACCATACTGCATGCACATGTACACAGACACACCACACACACACACACACACACACACACACACACACACACACACACACATGCACGCACACCCTGTTAGCAATAAAAGCAGCGTGTTCAGGAAGATCCATTCCTGTTTGTCTGACTAGATAAAAGATTATTATAGCATCTCTAATACATAAGGGATGTTAGGGAACATAACATATTCCCCGTGTTTCTCAATTAAAAAAAGACATTGCGACACACTATACTGCCTTTTTTACCTTATTCCCTTTATAGCTGCAGCATAATTTTAAAAGAAATTGAGCAAGGTAACTCAATGCAAATTCATCCAGTCTGATGCCAGAAGTAAGTGCATATTGCCAGAGTCAGATATGAGAGGTTTTAAAATACAGGATTAAGCAGCATTTCAAATCACCTAGAATCAATTCCCACAGGACACCATTGTAGAAATGATGATACTGAGTTAAGAAAAACATTTTTTTCTTACAGAAAAAAAAACACAAGTTAGAGCTTGCCACTTATGCTATCCTAGATAAGTTTGATGATTATCCTGTAAATGAACATCGATTTTTGTGTAGACTCCAATATTTTCCATCTCTGAGAAATTGTTCTGGTGTCCTGAATGGACAATTGCAGAATTATGGCAAATATCTTTTGGTGAAGTGGTTGTTTCTTTTAGAAAAAAAAGAGAGAGAGAGAAACTGTTTCACATCATTTACTATGCTATTTTCTAACACCAGCGCGTGTGCGCGTGCGTATACACACACACACACACACACACACACACACACACACACACACACACACACACAGAGAGAGAGAGAGAGAGAGAGAGAGAGAGAGAGAGAGAGAGAGAGAGAGAGAGAGAGCCAAACCCCAAACTCACACCTCAATAGTAAATATTATGTTACTGTCTAACCCACAAGGTGGCAGTAAAGAAAAAAAGCGACAAAAATGAAGATCCCAGGCAAGTGACTCACTAAATCCATTCTAGTCTCTTAAGAGAATTAATCCTGTTTGATGAAACGACGGTCATCCACATTTTAACATGGCAGTAACTCCAAATGTCTGTCTTCAGGTGGTTGTCTTTCACATGCTGTCGTGGAGCAGAAAGTTTCATTCCGTTCCAGAGTTAGCCATTTTCTTTCTTTCTTTCTTTCTTTCTTTCTTTCTTTCTTTCTTTCTTTCTTTCTTTCTTTCTTTCTTTCTTTCTTTCTTTCTTTCTTTCTTTCTCTCTCTCTCTCTCTCCCTCTTTCTTTCTTTCCTTCCTTCCTTCCTCTCTTTTCCTCTCACTCTTTCCTTTCTCTTTCTTCTCTCTTTCTTTCCCTCTCTTTCTTTCATTCATTCTTTCTAATAATAAAATATAATAAGGTATATTATGGATATAAAGTATATTAAGATATAAAAATGGACACATCAGAGTTGGTCAAAACAAACTCTCAGAAGGGAAAAGGCACAAAAATCAGAGATCTGCATCACACACCCAGGAATCCCATAAAGACACTAAACTGGAAGTGGTCATCTACATGCAGAGGACCTGGTACAGACCCATGCAGGCCCTGTGCATGCTGCCTGAGTCTCTGTGGGTTCATATGAGTTTGACCAGGTTGATTCAGAGAGCCTTGTTTTCTTGGTGTCCTCCATCCCCTCCGACTCTTACAATCTTTTTGCCTCCTCTCCTGAGGAGTTCCCTGAGCTCTGAGAAGAGGGATTGGATGGAGACATCCCATAAGGGCTGAGTGTTCTAAGGTCAGAGCTGGTCGTTTTCAAAAGCAGCAGTTCCTAAGCTGTGGATGGTGACTCCTTTGGCAAATCTCTATCTCCAAAAATATATACCTTATGATTCATAGCACTAGCAAAATTGCAGTTATGAATTAGCAATGAAAATAAATTTATGGTTGGGGTCACCTCAACATGAGGAACTGTATTAAAGGTTAACAACATTAGGAAGGTTGAGAACCACTGTTCAAAAGACTAATTTGATTGATGTTTTGTATATAGTTATTCTGTGGAAAATTTTTATTCTGTTTTTCACCTGGGCATAGATTCCACAACTACTGTTTGGTCATAGACCATGCCTAATTCATTCTCTCTCTCTCTCTCTCTCTCTCTCTCTCTCTCTCTCTCTCTCTCCCCCTCTCTCTCCCTATCTTGTATAGTGCCTAGCATTTAGTGTTCTTGGTATAAAGGTTTTAAAAACTCAACATGTTTAACCTTAGAGAATTTCTACTAGAATGCTACATTTGGGCTTTTAATATTTATACCATTATAACATATGAATGGTGTTTTTATTTATGTATTATGTGTGTGTATGTGTGTGTACATGATGTATATGGATGGGCAGGTATGCCTGGCATGTCCGTAGAAGTCAGAGGACAGCTGTATGGAGTTGGTCTCTCTTTCCCCCTCTATGAGAGTCCCAGGGATCACATTCAGATTACCATGCTTTCATGGCAAGCACCTCTACTTGAAAAGCCTCCCCCTTTGCCCTAAATAATATCTTTTAAATGATCAAGAAAAAAGGCATTCTAGTCAAAGTGCAGTTGTTTGAATTTCAAGAGTAGCTCCTGGACCTAGGATCTGAAGGTGCAGATACACCCTCCCTTTAACTTCAGAGCAGGACAAGAACATCCCCAGGCCTGTGTGGGGGAGTGAAATAAGGTGCTCTTAAAACAGCCTGTACAGAGAAAGAAAAGAGAGGCATTATGCTGACATAGTCTTCATGTGTAATCCTAAAGTTACAGAATGGAGAATCCGTGTAATTATAGGACTCTGGGATGGGCAAGACTGGGTGTTTTCTAGTTTGTTTCTTTGAATATAAGGGAAAATGATGGGCCAGGAAAGGATGCTGTTCTTTACTGCATGATAAAAAGATGCACAGGCTAACATTGTATATGTCGTGATACATCTTTCCCCCTGAATTTCAAAGAAGTTCCTTGAGGTTTGAAAATTAAGCAAGATTAATTTTCATCACTATTATATATGTATACACGCACGACTGTACTTTTGACAAGAATATTGATTCATCAAACCTTTGTACTATAGCTTATGTTATTTAATGTAGGAAATCACTGTGGTTAAAAGTCAGCTTCAAGAACTCAAACACAGCTTCTGACTCAAATACCACTGATATTTACATACGGGGAAAACCTAGATCACAGTCTAGCTTCTCTTTATTAGCCCCTTTATAGTGATCACTTGCTACTCAAATTACAAGAACAAGGCATTCACCTTGCTTAAAGAGCTATACTGATAAACACTTAAATACCCTGTGAGGGTCAGTCTGTGATCAGGGAAGGATTTAAACAGATAGATAGGATGTTTTATTAAATTAAAGAAGAGGGAATGAATCATTTAAAGAGCTGCATGTGTGGCATAGGAGATGCAGGCAGAAGAAATAAATCAGGACATTTTATATCTTTATGTGACTTTACATTCTTACCTATGGAAGTGTGTCTTTGAAGCAGATACTATTCGTGGTTTGAAAGAGGTCAGACACCCTTTAAGCCACATTTTGAGCTGGACTATAAATCCAGGTTAAGGATATAAATTTGATGCATTCAAGTGTCAAGATTTCAAAGATATAAACTGCTTATTTTGTGTGAAAACAAATTCTAGTCAACTCTCCCACCATTTTGTTCTCAATCCAGGATGAATAATACTGTCCTTTACCACCCCACCGCCGCTTCCTCTCATTGCTTCACAAAATGACTACTTTGCTCAGGGTCACATTGTATTATAATTTATCTATTTCATTTAATTTAGCAAACACTCCAACAACCTAAGTCAGAAGCAGAAACTGTCTGCTCCCATAGGGCTAGAGACCAAGATTGACTGGTCCCATTCCGAGGTCTCTACTCTTGGGCCCAACACTGACCTCATAATTTATGTAACAAATATCAGTTACACAACTGGATAGTTTGCATTTGGCTTACCTTACACGAAACAGTATGCCACAACGTTAAATGTTCAGGTAATGGAGGAACACTGCTTGGTTTTGAATTCCAACTCCTCCATTTACTAATTAAATGATTCTGTCCTCAGATGCTTGGTTGGTCTGGGCCTCAGTTTCCTCATTTTTCCAAATGGAAGAAGCAACAACATTGTCTACATGGTAGCTATTTTCATGATTACATGAGCTAGGACAAAACACTTAAACAAGTAACGTGGCACAAAGCAATTGCTAGCTTTATTATTATTATTATTATTATTATTATTATTATTATTATTATTATTACTTTCCCTCCCATATGTACCTAAAAGCAAGCATTTGGGAAACTTGTATTCTGAGTGGCTACTGTATTTTCAGATTTGCTATTCTATTTCTTCAGCTACTGGACAAATGGAGTAATTCAATGGAAAAATCTCTAGAAAGTTAACCAATTTCTATTCTGTTTGTAGACTTTGGTATATATTATCTTTGCAGCTCTCATGAATACACTATAAACATTTCCATGATACATGCTTTGCTTTTTATGGAGCTTTCTTATAGAGATCATAAACCAAAAAGCCCAGAGTGAACACTGAAGAGTTTAAACCTAGCAGTAGAAACCCCCAAAGAAAAATAGAACTTTCTTGAATTCTTCATACTCTCTCGTCTGCTTATAACACTGAATGCTGGGACTGGGAATTTTATCATAGATTATAGTCATACTTTTTCTTATATTTGCCATCTAGAGAGGCTCATTTTGTGCTGAGACTTATTCTGTTTTCCCTTCAGCGTAACTGTAAGACTTCCCTAGGATTCATAATGTGTGCTAATATATTGGTACTTTAGGCATTTGTTTAAAAAAAAACTTCAGTGGTTTGAGGTGGCTTAAAAAGACATAGGCAGATTCAGATACCATTTCCATCAGGTTAATCCCTTTAAATAACAAAAGTCACACAACTGACAGTTGAATTAAGGTTTTAATTTTAGTTAGCAAACTGTATACTTCATGAAATATCACTATGTTTTTGAAAAATCTTATCCTTTATCTTCAAGATCTTGAGAAAGCTTCTACTAGATAAGTAGATAAGCGACTTTTCTGTATGAAACTCTTTAGAAAAGACTCAAGTCAAATGTTATGAAAAATTTGAATTGTACAATGTAAGATTATTAATAACTTTGACACAGTATGAATTTGCACAATTTAAATTTTTCATCAAACGATCACTATTTTGGATTTCAAAAATGCTGTTTTTCTGTTGCCACATGGAGGCACCACTTCAGCTGGTAAACAGGGCTTTCTTCTGATTTCCATGGTCAGAAGGGTCTTCAGCTGTGTGAGGTCTTCAGCAACCTAGTTCTGTCCGAAGCCCACCAGTCTTTTTCACTGCCTGAACAGCACAGCAGGTTGGTTTGTGTACTGACTCCTACGTTTTAGCCACTACAGTGTTTTTATAAAGTCATTTTACTACCTGAGGTTGTTTTCCTGCACGTGCGTGCGTGCATGCGTGTGTGTGTGTGTGTGTGTGTGTGTGTGTGTGTGTGTAGGCATGCACATGCATGTGAATGTGTGTGTGTGTGTGCATGTGTGTGGGGACCAGAGGTTAATCTCAGGTGTTGTTCTTCAGACACCGTTCACCTGTAGGTATGCTCTTTTTTTATTTCTGTTTCGTGAGACACTGTCTCTCATTGCCCAAAAACTTGCCAAGTAGACTAGGTTGAAAGGCCAGAGAAGCCCTGGACTCCCTCCTCTCTGCTCCCTTAGCACTGTAATTACAACTAGGAGCTACCATGCCCAGCTAACATAGTCCTGGGGATCCATCTCTGGTCTTCATGCTTGCAAAGAAGGCACTTTATTGACTGAGCTTGTCTCCCCGGCTCAAATTTTGTTTGTCTTTCATGGAGAAGATTCAAATCCTCTTGACAGTGTGAGAGCTACAAGACCTCCAAGGCTACCTCCTCCTCCTCTCTAGTATTATTCACACATCAGGAAGTGGAGTTGGTGAAGTAAGTGGGCTAGGATAACACAAGGTGGGGAGGGTTGAGTGGGGACTTAGATGTTTCTTCTGAGTCAAGCAGTGTTGGGACATGAAAACGCTAATCACACTTTCAGGAGCTGAGTACACAAGGGCACTAAAGCTGTGCTTGTACATACCAATCAGTGTGAAAGGAAAATATGAGCAGTTCAAGTTTAAACAGTCAGAGAGTAGAGGACCCTGAAGCCAGCGCTCCATGGAAGACAGTTCATTTTGATTATCCACAGGACCAAAGTGCAGATTTCATTAAAAATCAACTTCTGGTTGCCTTCATGAATTTTAAACATTCAGATTGTATTCACTTTTGCAAGTCCCTGGGTCAAATATGGACAATTTTTTTTAAAAAATGACATTTATTAGCTAAAGAAAATAATCATGAACTTCTTACAATAAGTATATGGTTCCTGCTGAGGGTGAGACACTTTGGGAAGGCGTTTCCCTTATGCAAAGCACTGCATGGTTATAGCATGTGAGAGCGAAGAATTTCTCTAATCAAGGGGCTTAAACACTAAAGTCAACTTTTAAAACAAGTATTAGTGGTTGATTACTTCAGTATTCCTCTTAGGTACACAACCTGAAACTTTGCCTCCTCCTCATTGTTTTCTGGATTGAAGTAGAATGAACATTTTCTAGGGAAATAATACAAGAATGTATCCTGCCAATGCTAATTTCTCAGATTCTGTCTACTTTCAGAAATTACAAAAGAAAAAGAAATTACTGTTATATTAATAAAAGAGGAAGAGATATTTACTTACTGGATCTTTGATACTGAGTTTATCGAGTAAAACGACATTAAAGGGTAATCAATGAGCTAATAAGTTGTGCCCACTTTATGTTAATAAACTTGAATTTGCTTCACTTGTGTCTCAGAAGCAATCCATTTGCTAATTTAATCAGTCAGGAGAAACTTTTCTAATTGGCAAGCGATTTTTTTTTTTAAATTGCAGTGTTTGAGAGTTAACTTGCAGTAATATTCACAAGTACAGAGACTTTGATGAGTTACATGCACAGTAAAAGCCTTCTTGGAGTCTTCATGAGTAACATCATATTAGAGGGAGAGAAAGGCTTCCAAGACCCCTTAGATGGTAGACTCTTCATTAGGTAATAGTTCTTAGACTTCCAGGGTCATTCTAGAAGTTGCTGGTAATCTGTGTCCCCTAGGTCAGTCATCCTGAATGACTAGAGTAGATCCCTGAAGTACAGAGGAATATGGTGACCTCTTTGAGGGTCAGATGCTCTTTTGGCTTGCTAAACTATGTTTCCTCATTCTGGGTAAACAACCTAACCCCTAAGCCCTTGACTCTTAAAATGCACATAGCCAGATACATATGAAAAAGCAAGAACAAAGATGCTTAAAAACGGAGCAGAAAAAGTAACTGGAACAGAATGTGGCATTTCCCTTGGTTTGTTACTGACGGCCCACATACAACATGCTTAAAAATACCCACCCTGGCACCTATTTTCATCATCATTTATGATGATGCCAGTGGACATTTAGAATACATGGTATTGAGCAAGTACTCCATCTAGGGAGAAAGGGAAAAGGGCTTCCTCAAGCAAGGCTGGGCTCCCTGTGGCTCCCCGATTAAAGTTCATGTTGTATAATTGGACTTTTCTTACTGACCAGGTTTTGAAATAATATTTTAAATTTTTTTCCAGTATCCCAAAGCCAATAACATTTCTTTTTTATGAGGAAAATAATGACAAGCAGGACTCCTTAAGGGAAGTCTGGATTTAAGGAGACAAAAGACACATGTCAAGAGGAATTTCTTCATCTTCTTTTGACTGAGCCCCATACTTTGTTAAAAATCAGAGACGACTAACTGTTTGACTGTCGCCTTCCAGGTGGCTGTCTTCTGAGCATTGTTCTGGTTACAACTTTTTAGACACATTTTGAAGTTTGGAGAGCTGACTACTCCACTATAATCCAGAACTCCAACAAACTCACGAGTCCAAAGCCAGTCAAGCAGGCTACGAACTGTGCTTTGACGCTTCTTTCTGTCAATAAACACTGGGCTTCGTAACTGCTGTCATGAAGTTTACGGATTTTCATGATAACACAGCGGAGTTGCAAAAAGTAATTGCGGCTAGCTGAAAGTGACAAACTGACCAATCATGGGATGCATTTATTCACTGCTCTAATAAAACCCACAGTCATGGAGCCTCCACCCCCAGCTTTCCTTACACTCGGTTTTTGAATGTTGTACTGTAGGCATTTCATCCTTTTCCCCAATCTAAAAATAAAATGTATTCCATGGGGCATCTGTATCGTTTCTTTGGTCTCTACTTATGTAGGACTCTGCCGCTTCACTGCTAGCCGTTAGTTCTGTCGTGCACACCTGGCCACACTACACCATTATAATATATGCAGTCAGGCTTTGGAGAATTTATTTCAATTTACATACAATCTTCCAAATCCTCTGGCGAGCTTGATGTGTGATCTGACACTACCTCTTCTCCCCAGCAGGCTCTTCCTTTGCTCTTGATGCTAACAGCCTAAGGCTCCAGAGAGGTCCCTCTGGGGAACCGCAGTGGGGCTAAGGAGTCGGAAGAGGGGTGACTGCCGGGCTTGTTGCGCGGAAGATTTACAATGTACTCTTGCAGGCAGTTCAGCAACCCCCTCTGTGGCTGTGGGTGTCTGGTGTGACAGAGCGGAGAAAAGCTTCTCTAATCTCCCAGCGCCTGCCTCTGCCGCTCAACCTCTCCCCTCCCTCCCGCCTTCCCAGCCTTCTTGCTTGCTGTCTCTCTCGCTCGCTCTCTCTGCTTTCTCAGGGAGTTTTAGTCCCTGAACGCTGCTGGAGTAGCTTTGGCAATCTAGACCCGGAGCCCGTGTACACACACACATACCCGCACACACCCGCGCACACACGCGCGCACACATGCACACGCGCTGACACACACGCACTTCGGTTCTCCCCCCCCCCGGGGGACACGGCTCAGACCTTCATCTACCTGAAGTGGATGCCCCGGCGGGACACTTCTTCACTTGTCTTCTCCGGAGGGCAGAGGAACAACATCGGAACGCGGGAGGCTCGCTGTCCAGTCCGCAACCTCACGCCTTTTACCGCCACCACTGCTTAAAGTGTCCAAGGTGGAGAAGGCTTCTCCAGGACGGATGCTCCGCGGCCGTGGGACTTCCTCCGGCTGGCTCACTCCAGTCCTTCCCTCCGTCCTCTGGTCCATCCTCTCCTCTCCCGCTGCGGGGTGGAAGGCTCCGGCGCCTTCCGGGCTGCCACCGCCGCAACTGTCTTTGCGAGCACATCCCACCCAGAAGAGCAAACGCTGCCGGAGTGCGGGGAGCTGGGCGAAGCCCTAACTTGCCTGCCTGCTCGGTCGCTCTCCGTCCTCCCGGCCGAGGGCCGGTGCGAGAGTCGCCGCAACCAGCCTGGGAGAGTGCGGCGCCCGGGAGGACACGCGAGCCGCAGGCGCGCAGGGGCGGGGGCGGCGTGTGCCCGGGCACCCGGTGCCAGCCCAACGAGTAGCGCGCACCCTGCGAGCGAGCGACAAGCTCCCCAAGTTGGGCGCGTCCCAGAGCTGATTGCCCCGCGTTCCGCCGCTGGTGTCCGGAGAGAGGCGGGGCTGCTGGGGGGTCGTCGCGGGCCGTCGCCGGCCACCAGAGCCTGTCTCCGGAGAACCCGGGCTGGCCTCCCTAGGGTCCCAGCCGGCGTTGCGCCCTCCGCCCGCGTGCGCTCTCCGATGACTGCGCTGGCGGTGGCCCGGGTGGCCCGCCCGCTGGGGGTGTCGGAGGGGGCGGGGGAAGAGGAGGAGGCGGTGTGATGGCCCTGGACGGCGAGAGGGGGGAGCAAGAGGAGGAGAAGAAAAAGAAGAAGAAGAAAAAGAAGAGGAAGAAGAAGGAGGAGGAGGGGGCCGAGAAGAGCAGCTCACCCTTTGCAGCCACCATGGGAGAAGACGATGCCGCCGCCGCGCTCCGGGCAAGCGGCAGGGGGCTCTCGGACCCGTGGGCTGACTCGGTGGGAGTGCGACCCCGCACCACCGAGCGCCACATCGCGGTACACAAGCGGCTCGTGCTGGCCTTTGCCGTGTCCATCGTGGCACTCCTGGCGGTCACCATGCTGGCGGTACTGCTCAGCCTGCGCTTCGACGAGTGTGGAGCCAGCGCGGCGGTGCCGGGCTCCGACGGTGGCCCCGGGGGCTTCCCTGAGCGCGGCGGCGGCGGCGGCGGCGGCGGCGGCGGCGGGGGCAACAACAGCCACCCAGGATCCGCCCGGCGCAACCACCACCACGCTGGTGGGGAATCCTCGCAGCGCGAGACCGGCGAGGTGGACACCCCGGGGACCCCGTCTACCCTACCGCCGTCGGAGGAAGAGAGGGAGCAGTGGCAGCCTTGGACGCAGCTGCGCCTATCCGGCCACCTCAAGCCCCTGCACTACAATTTGATGCTCACCGCCTTCATGGAGAACTTCACCTTCTCCGGGGAGGTCAACGTGGAGATCGCGTGCCGGAACGCCACCCGCTACGTGGTGCTGCACGCCTCCCGGGTGGCGGTGGAGAAGGTGCAAGTGGCGGAGGACCGGGCGTTCGGGGCTGTCCCGGTAGCCGGCTTTTTCCTCTACCCACAAACCCAGGTCTTGGTGGTGGTGCTGAACAGAACCCTGGACGCGCAGAGGAATTACAACCTAAAGATTATCTACAATGCCCTGATAGAGAACGAGCTTCTCGGCTTCTTCCGCAGCTCCTACGTGCTCCACGGGGAGAGAAGGTATGGAGGGAGGCGGTGCCCCGCGCTGCCCCACCCCGCCAGGCGGCTCGCACTGCTGAGAAAGCGCAGGCGACCTGGGGACCCCGTTGGCTTCCAATATCTAGAAACCCGGGGTTGGGGGAAGGAAGTCAAGGTGAGGGTCCTCTGGAACCCTAGGGGTCTTCCTGATGTCTAGCCTCTCACTGTTGCCAAGTCCACAAACTCAGCAATACTAAAAGATGATGAATGTTGCCCTTTCCTGTAGTTCGAATCTTGCTCCTCTTGACCTGCCCATTTGGGCTTTTGCCGTTTTCCCCTTAAGATTGCTGGTTATCTAAGTTAAAAAGAAAATCACCACCACCACTACCACCACCACTACCACCACCACCAACAAAACCAACAACTTTGAGCAGGTAGCAGCTTAACCCAGCTATCAGGCCAGGACAGACACGCCCCCTCCCCTGAACAGGTGCACCTCCCTTGGCTGTGAATAAGTATCTCTCTGTCCTCCTGGGAGACCCAGAACACAGCCCCGGGTTTGGCTTTGTGAAGTTTTACCAAATTGCAAGTTGAGATTTTGAATCACAAAGAGAAGTTCGAGGGGAAAACAGGACGGGGAGGCTGGGACCTGGAACTGCAGTTGCCATGGTCAAAATCACAGAGAGAGGGACTTCTAAGGCACTGTGATGGCTCCCGGAGGGCTCCTGTCTCCATTAGGTTCCTCAGCTGCTGCCAATAGAAATGACTACACCCAGAAGGGAGAGAAAGCTAGGAGCCAGTCTCCAGTGCCTTTGCTGACTTTAGATGTGGGTTACATTCTCTTTGTTTTTGTGAGGCGGGGGCTTTCTTTAGAACAAGCAACTCTGTGTCCAGATCTTCATAGTTCTAATAGCTGTGGGAAGAGTTTGAGGAAAGGGTCGAAGTTGACAGTGCTTGGCAATGATTGACAGCTGCTCCTAGCGTTGATTGTGCACTCCCGGTGAACTAAGTTTCACCAGATCCCTATGGGGTTCATGTAGCTGTCAGTGCTCTCTGTGTTACAGGTGGGAAAACGGAGGAGCAGCAAAGTCATAGCTTGACTTAGATCACAAAGTGAGACCTAGATAATTTGGCCCCAGAGCTCATATTTTAAAGTCTAACTTGGTGATAATAATAGTCCCACTCTCCATTATAGGATCGATCAATATGGCCTTGAAAAGCACTTCACCCAAGGCCAGGTCTGTCCTATAGTGCTTCAAAGTTCAAATGAGTGTCCTGTGGTCAGCTTCCACCTATACTGTTGAATGAATGTATGAATGAGTCTTGTTTTTCATTGCATTTCAAGTAACTTCAATTAATTAAATGACTGTAGGGCAGATGAACTGTCAGAGTGAACTAGTAAATGAAATCGTTACCTATAGGTAGACTGGTCATTAGTAAGTAATGAGGCAGAGCCTCCTCTTTCCTCAGTGAGCCTCCTAACATCAGGACACTAGGGCTCAGCCCAGCACAGGGCACCTGAGGTCAACGGGCTGTCAACCGAGAACCGGAACTTGAACTTTGGTTTGCCCAGCCAGCCCTGGACCAGAGCTCCTGGTGCTTGGAAACTCTCAGAAACAGTTACTGTATTAGAGACTGGGGAAATCTCCCTGTAGTGTGGAAGTGTACCAAAGTTTTATCATTTGTAGACTGCTGTGAAGGGAACGCCACAGAAAGGACTCCCTATGTTAGCAGCTGCGTGGTAGGTACAACTCTCTATACGTCAATACATAAATTATTCATTTTCTAACACCCAAGATCTGGATGGATAGTTTAAACCCTTCTCCACCACTATCTCTAGCACAGATTACAGCTTAAAAACATTTTTCTTTAAAGCCCACAATGATATAAAATGTGCAGTAAAGGCACAGGAAGCAGATTTGCATGTTATGCTTGGAAACAGGTTCATCATGTTGAAGTGTCAATAGAGAGAGTTGCACATCCTCACCGATAGATACATCTTACTGTGATGAGAAAAAAAGACAAACTCCCTCTCAGATTCTGTGTTTTTTTTTCTTAAGCCATGCCAAGATGTATTTGGCAGAACTCAGCTTGTTTTGGTCAGTGCTTTCAAATTAAGAGGACTCTAAAAGCGACCAGATGTTTCCACTTGCCCTGTCACGGATTTCTTGTACCCACAGTCCATGTTTGTATTCAGACTTCTTTCTTTGGTTTTCCCTAGAGATGTAAATACTTTGGCTGGAAGTTTAACCTGATGCACACATGCTTTCCAACAGAAATACAGGATTCAATGTTTGGGAAATCCCAGGATGGATTTATTTCTAAATACCATCTTAGAGAAAGTTTTTATCCCAACAGCAATGTGAATTCCTGGCTTTTATGTCTGGAGTAGAGAAGGCAAAAATAATCTATTAATTTCATAAGTATACCAACATTCCATACATTAGCTTTTGTTGTTCTTGTTACTATAGTTACTTAGAGGATTTAAAGCTGACCAATATTAGGAACTCAGCCAAGGCTGGCCTTTTATTGATAATGATTTTGTACTAAAAATTCAATGTAAATTGGCATTTAAAAGCCCACTTTCTAAAAGGACACAGATGCAAACAGAATTTTCATTTGATTAATGATTGCATATCTTGATCTTTAGTTAATCATCATTTTTGCCAATTTAATTATAGGATAATTTCTGTAATGAAAACAAATATTTAATCAGCCAACAGTAGTTACACTTAATAACTTGAAATACTTAGAAGAGCCACCCACCCCACAGCTTCCTTACTTTGTTTAGCCTGTTGGAAGCAGTAGTTCATCACTATCTGATCAGTCTCATTCTTTGTCTCCTTTCTCAGAGACCCAGGAGAAGGAATTTCCTTTTCATTTGTTTTCTTGAGAAAGAGTCTCAGGACAAAGGAAAGACTGGCCTGCAGCTCATGGTCTTCCTGCCTAACACTCCTGAGTGATGACTTTTTAGGTGTTCACCAACCTCCCCAGCAGTAAGAAAAAACTTCAGCGAGGGAAGATTAGCCTGTGTGCTGTGCTGTGCTGTGTACCTTTGACCTGGAAAATTTTAACCTCCACTATGTGTTGAGGAGCACCCGGGTCTGCCCTGCAGGGAAGACTGTGTTTCCCACATGGTAGACAAACTTCTCAATGAAACCCAAGATCCCTTAATCATGGGCATATCTTCCATTCTTACTTATTCAGTTGGTTAGAAGAAAGCCTGTCACTTGTTGAATACTGGAAAGAGCAACTTACCTTAAAATTAAGATGTTTGCACACATATAATAAATTATCACCTTTTGTCAGAACGCATACTTACTCTTTCCCAAGTAGATGTGCAGCAGGCAGATAAAAGGGGTGTGTATTTATGCCATTGTCTCGTATAGGAGAATACACTTGCTTAGAATTAGGCAAAATGTTCATTTACCTGAAGTAATTGCCGCTTTTGGGTAGCCAGATGGTGTGCACACCCATGTTCAAAGTAGGGTACCTTAATTTAGATCCAGATGGTCGAATTGAAGGCGGAAATTTACCCCAAGTAAATGAACATTTTATTCACTTTTGGAAAGGAGACTATTTTTCTTTGACAAACTTTGATTGGGTCTATAACATGCCAAAGTGACAGAAGACAGAATAAAAATAGACATTCTTTTTCTATAAAGGATTGTTTACAGAGAAGCCATGATCTCTGAAGAAATGAAGAAATAATTCTGCGGTTCTCAAAGGGAATTGGGGGCCATTCTTTTACCAAAATCTGTGGAATATGATGGATTTTGTTTCTTGGTGGCAGATACTCCTTTGTGATTTTATTGTACATAGTTTGATGCTCTGTATTTTTTTAATTAACAACTAATCATGATATTAGTAAATGACAGGAAGCCCAGGACATTGTTTTGATGTTGAAGAAGCCTCATTCCTCCTGCTCACTTTGGTGAGTTTCACATGAGTAAATGGGAATATATATGACCCTTTCTCCCTCTCTAGAAGTCTGCAGGCTGAAAAAAATCCAGAGGACATTTATTTATTTACTTGCTGAGAAACCATTTTTATATGCTTCCTTGATAGATTTGGCTCAGTGTTTTCCTGTCAGACACATATAGCCATTTGGTAAAACCGAGTCCAGTACTGCATTTTGGTCATAGTTCAACAACAATAACAAAAGCCGTGGTCATTAAATAATGATTCATTCTGGTAGAAAAGTTCTCACCACTGGTCCCCATCTTGTGGCATTTTATTTTCAATCATTTATTTATTTTTTTTATAGTACCATCTCATTTGAACACCTTGGATAGTGAGAGAGTACCCAGTTCCTTTGAAAAAGTTGTTAGTTGGAGTGTGTTTTTATGTATTCAGTGCAACTTGGGACAGATCCTATCTGCTGTGGATGTCTCTCAAATGAAAATGGATCTGTTATTGACTTTCCCAGTATATTCTAGGTTTGTACAATGTGTTGTTTCCCTAAACTAATTTTTCCTACTGTATGTGGATAGACTTGAGGCAACGGTACAGCTTTACTGAGGTTGGTCGATATCATGACAAGAACAGGACTCATCACGTCAAATATGGTTTCAAAGAATAATACAAAAACAATAAGGAACAAATAATTCACTTTTAAAACATAAATGCTCCACAGCCTGCAAGCCAGGCCATCACTCCTTGTCCTTAATGTTCACCCCATTCTCAGCAACAATACTCCTCATTGCTATCAACATAACCATTTCTGCCATTCCCATCACCACCATCACATTGTTATTATTCTCTTAATTTCCTGCATGTTCTTTAATATGTCCAGATCTACAACAATGCCTCCTTTTCTTTTTTTTTTGTTAGTTCTTCAAAGCTCTCTGCCATCTTTTCATCTCTGGAAAGTGGGTGCTCCTGTCACTGATGGAGTTTTGCTAGGCCGGCATCGGTGACAATTTGAGGATGAAAGTGTGCTCCCTGTTCTTCCTGATTTTCCAGACACTCTTAGAAGGTTCAGGAACAAGCACAGTTTGATGATGGTGACAGCTGTAGGGTGTAGTGAGGGGCTGGGTGGGGTGCAGGGCCCAGGCTTCCTGCCCTCTCCAGCTCTAGGGCTTGGTGTGCCTGGAAAGTCCTGACTTATAGGGAGCCCTGTTAACAGTGTGCAGGAAGGGTGTGAGTGAGTCCTCTCTGTGCACACATACATCCAGGATAATGCTTTACTGTAAAGGTATAGAACCTTTCTCGTGAAAAGTGAATAAATAAATATATAAACATCAATCAGAAGAAGTTAAGAAGTACCATCAGTTATCTTTTTCTTTACAGTATTATTGTATTATTGTTCTGCTGGAGAGGTATATATGTATGTATGTATGTATGTATGTATGTATATTTAGTGTGGTTATTCTCCTCAAGCAGGAGACTCCTCAACCTGTCCACTGGACTCTGTGTCCTAACTCTGCTACTGACTGCTTCAGTGACCTTGGCCCAGTTTTCCATTGTGTCTTGTTGGGGGTCCTCCTCTGGAAAACAGGAATAATGGCACTGTTTTATAGGGTTGCTGTGATGACTGCATAGACACTGAGAATCACGTCTGATAGTTTGTAAGAACGTCTGTGGATATTAAATGTTATTGAACCATTTCCATGACTGCTATGCAGGCTGGTACAAGGTGGTCTAGGACTGATATGTTTCTGTTTTGACATTTTTCCACTCTGTGGGTATTGGGGCAAAGGTCACAGTCAAGGAATAGTCACAGAGCTCCTTCCTCTGGCCACTGTTGGTTTTGCTGCCCAAGCAGAGTTCAAGGAGGCAAGAGGGAGAAGAAGCAAAGCTTTGCTACCATGAAAGAAGAGTGACAAGAAAGGCAGAGCAACAGAAACCCAGGCTGAGATAAAAAACAAAAACAAAAACAAAACAAAACAAAACAAAACAAAAACCTAGAGAAGACTGAGGGGGAAAAAGACTGCTCAACTGAAGAAAAGCAAAACTTTTATTATGGCACCACAGTCCACCAGCAGCCACCGAGCACAGAAGCTCGGTATGGTGCCCTCACAGCAAGCAGAAAAATGCTAAGTACCCAAGGAATGGGTCTTGGTCTCACATATTGCTCCCTTCATGTGGGTTTTGACAGTCGCGATGTTTTATGCTACTCACATAATGCTTTGCCTGTTTCCAATCTAAAACAAATGAATCTCAGACACCAGCTTTATTTATTCTTATATAAAAAAAAACTATTATTACAACCTGGGAAAGTAATTTTAGTGCATGATAGTACTCTTTATCAATGGTGATCCATTACTCAGTACTCACTTTTTGATGAGTATTTAGTACTACATAAATGAAAAGCAATTACGAATATTATGCTTTGTTTTTATAACACGATTATTCACATATGCACCACTTCCTACATACATATTGCTGGCATTATTGCATTATGTTTTTAGTTTACTAAAATGGTTATTTAAAAAATAGACTACACATTTGCTTAGAGTATTGAATATTCAGCAGGAGTGCTTCTCCTCTGAAATGGCAGAGGTTTAATGACTCATTGAAGTACATAAAAACACACAGTCTAAACAAAGACCCATTTTGGCTTAAAATGTTTTGTCATTGAGTAACAATTTGCATTTTGATTAACAGCCTAAACTTGAAATGGTGTGTTTGTGTAACTTCTATGACCTTGCAACTTGGTGGACTTTAAAAGGGTGTGTGCAGCTTCTAGGACTTCCTAACAAACTAGCCACCACAGTCAGCAGTACCGTAACTGCTTTGGGGTGGTAGTAGCACTTAAGACTGACCTTGAGCTGTTATGACATTGGAATAGCAGTAGCAGTTCTAATGCCATGGGGTTAAGTCTAAAAATTACTTTTTTTTCCCCACTGCCTGGTATGTGTGGTGGGCCGAGTTGAGGCCCAAAGGACAACCTGGTAAACACGTCCTGCTATGTGTGAGGGTCTTTTGGTTCCGCTGAATTCCAACTGAAAAGTCATGAATCAGTCTCCATGCTAAGTGTTATGCCAATGCTTCCTTCCTCTGCACATTTTACCTTAGGAAAAGACAGAACTGAAAATCAACGGAGCAGGAATTGTTTTGTATCACATACTGTAATTTCTTGGCAATATCAACCAATGTTAATGGATTACTTCTGCTAAATGTTATCCTAATGACCTGACATGAGTAGCTTGCCTGGTGAACTTCCGCAGAAACAAGAAGAAATCAATTCTGTGTACCCTTCAGAGGCAACGCCGAGATTCGAGCCCTCCCTCTTAGCTCAACCAAAATGTCAAATAGACAAATTGTTAGGAAATTCAAATAATTTGATTTAGAAGAGAATTAAAATATATGCACCCTGCTCACATTTTTTTCTAGTTATGCTAAAGTGACATTCTTGGAATAACACGTCCAGAGCATCATTTTGGAGAGTGGAATTTTTATATGCTAATAAGCAGATTCATTAAAAGATAAAAATGACGTTTTTTTTTTTTTTTTTTTTTTTTTTTTTTTAAAGAAAGCAAGAGGAAAATAGAAAATAAGACATTTGTCCCGGATACCTTCTGTTTTTTTTTCTTATTGCTGTTTTTCTGCACATACACATTTGTGTGTATGTGTTTGTGTGAGTGTATATGTGTGTTTATGTGTGTATGTGTGTGTGTGTCTCCTATTTATGCTGTCCTTTAAAGTGGTTTCATCTGTTAATTAATTTCTTGTGTTTCTCATACTTGGCATCCTTCCACTACCTCAAACTCACCTCAGATTAACTCAGGCATCAAAATCCTTCTTTTCTGCTTTAAACCACCCTTTCTTAGAAGCCTCCTTGATGTTTTAAATGACAGGAAACGAGAAAGAAGTCTCCCTTCTCGCAACTGAAGATGATCATGACGCGTATGCAGCAGGGATGAAATTGTGTTTCTAAAGTCTTGCAGGTACTGCTCTCTGTGGAGGGCATCAGCCTGAAACTGGTCCTGTCTGTTGGAGAATAGAGTTATCAGGGTGAAGGAGGTGAGAGATGGACTCTGAAATCGGATAGGACCAGAGCCTGCAAAACAGCTTCAGCGTAGCAGCTTCCCATGGGTGTCAAAACTCTTTCTAGAGGGGCTTTTCTTTGTCCCATACAGTTGACTCCCACTCCACTCACTTCTGATCGTTATACTTCCATCCAAGTTCTCAGGCCTATTCTCATGCCCCTTGTCCAAAGATCCTTTGAGTTATTTGGGACATAGGTTCCCAATGGAGACACCTTGATTTCAGAGGAAAGGTTACAATGTTCAGAGACAGTTTTGGTCATCTGAACTGGGGAGAAAAGATTCTGCTGGCCTCGGTGGCTGGTCAGACTGCTTCACACCCCACATGATGAGTATCCATCACATCCCACATGATGAATGATGATCTTCCCTAAAATGTCAGTAATGTCAAGGTTGAGAAGTCCCGCCTAAGCAAACACAACTTCTTCATATATTTTCCTTGTTCATTTTGGTTACTTGTATAATACCTGTTTAGGCTTATATGTATTTAATTCCTTATAGGAAGGTAGCACATATATTCATCTTTTTCTCCCAAGCTTTGAGCACTCAAAACTGAATTGATCGAGAGGAGTAAATACGTTGAAGAACTTGCAACATCTATATTTAGTGCTAGTGTCCTTTAATGCTTTTTAAAGGAAACTCACCTGATTGGAGGAATATTTTATTTGTAATTGTGTAGTTATGCGATCTTGAGCTTGGACAAGACTTTAAATGCAACCCAGCCTAGCTGATTTTCTTTACCAAGGGACCTCTTTTGATTTTTCTAAATACCGCATTGAAATTCTATTGCAATCATTCTCAGGTGCCAGACTGTGAAATTGGTATTTCCTCATTTAGACATTATCAGAATATATGGTATCCCTCTTTGCATAGATATATACTGTGTGTGTATGAATTCATTAAGAACATTAATTGCAGAAAAAGTCACCAGATGATCTTGATAGCTCTTTTCAGCCCTGACTTAAACTGCTCCCTTCCCTATCATATTTATTTACTAAGTAGGGCAAAAGAGACTGCACAATGTGTTTCCTACGCATACATATCTGGCTTATTAATTTCTCATGGACCCAGACATATTTAGATCTTTACCTCTAATAAATTCCTAATCATTGTTTATTTAATATCAAAGACATCTTTTATTTTTATACTTAAAAACTAATACATATTAATTATGTCTTTGATGATACTCTTACAGAACTGTCAATGTTCTCTCTCTGTGTGTGCGTGTGTATGTGTGCGTGTGCGTGCACACACACATGCATGCACATGGAATTTGATTATGAAGACTTTAGGGACAAATGGCTGCACCCTCTTAAAAATGACCCAAGTACCTAATACAGTGAGAATCTTCCCACGGCAGAGTTTATCAACTTATTCAAAGATTGCAATTGGAGTGCTCAGATACTTGGATGTTAAAAGAAAATGTTTCTCCTCATATATACAATTCATAGTATCTTTTAAATAGTCCCGGGAGAGGAATACCAAGCTCTGAAGTTTTTCCTTTTTAATTAATAAGTGGAAAGATAAGATTCTCATGCATTTTGTGATATAAAGGTGCAGGTAGACCGAGCTGTAAGTGAGTGCATTTTAACATGAAGGTACTGACATTTCATTATGCAAAATTGTATTACTATCAGCAGAAAATAACTAGAAGAGTATTGTGATTCCCATAACATTTTAAAGAATATTCATTATTACCCAGAGCTGAGCTAGACCATGTTTATGTTATCGCTAAAAATTAATTTTATTGCAATATTTTTATCTTTTATTTGGATCAAGGACATGTGAGTTCTAGATCAAGCTTTGGGCCAATTGCCTATGTGTCTTTGGACAAGCTTTACTGGGTGTACATTTTTATTTTAGAAATTTATAGGAGTGGGGTAATTTGTTTCTAATATTTCTCTCACCTTTAGTACTTTGTATGCAGATTTATAACCAAAACTTCTTTATGACATATTATTACATTTTATCATTTTGGGAGTTTGGCAAGAAAGGCCAAGAAAACAATATTTTCTTTTTACAAATGAAAATGTAAGTTCAGGCAGTTAAGTGACTTAACCAGGTCTGGGATGAGGGAGCCTAGTACTGTTTCCAAGATACTCTCAACCCTCCCTGAACAGTCAATTTTTACAAGCCTTCTTTTTGCTTTATTTCAAAAGTGAAACTTTAAAATGTAAACCCCAGTCATAAATATAAACTCCATACTTTTTAAAATTGTGTGAATATTCACACCTCATTTACCTAGAGATAGCTAATAAGATCTGGTACATACAGCAACTTACAGAGATTGGATAGCAAATCGAATTCAAGATGCATGTCTACATGTGATTGGTAGCGTCTTCCTGTGTCCTAGGCTGAGAATTAATTGTGAAGCCAAGTTTAAGTTCTGTATAGAAGTGTATCATGTAACAGTACCCACATATACCCTGAGCAATAGAGAGTGGGGTGTAGAAAGCTATTCATGGACAAAAGAACCTTTGAAAGAAACAACTTGAGAATTTATGAATGTCTTATGAAGTGTCTGATACTGACTTGCCTTACAGCAGATTTTATAACTCAAAACTTCAGCTTTTATTATAAATTA
The DNA here is from genome assembly GCF_007827085.1 of Peromyscus californicus insignis. Taxonomy (NCBI): domain Eukaryota; kingdom Metazoa; phylum Chordata; class Mammalia; order Rodentia; family Cricetidae; genus Peromyscus; species Peromyscus californicus. Next base: position 31,842,623 of record NW_026294535.1, on the reverse strand, counting down.
TTTGTTAATTATGTGTCCTTAAAGTACTTGAATGTCTTCATTTACAACTGCAGATTATAAAAGCGTGGGGCAGCTTCCTCTGATTACTTTTAATAAAATACAGCTTTATCAGAAAGTATGTATTTGATACATATGTGTGTATCAAGCCTATGTATGTATTTGATATATATGGACATGTTTAGTTTATATATTATATAGATAGCTTATATATTTATTTTGTGTGTGTGTGTGTGTGTGTGTGTGTGTGTGTGTGTGTGTGTGTGTGTGTATCATAGTAGTTTCCCATTACATACAGGAAACACATTTTAAGACCCTCAGTGAATGCCTGAAGTCCTGAGCACTATATATTTTATATTTGTTTCAGTGTGTATATACATAGGATAAAATTTAATTTATAAATTAGAAATACTAAGAGATTAACAGCTAGTAATAAAATATAAAATTTGAATACTACACTATATCAAAAACTGTATTAATATGCCCTCACTTCACCATATATTTTAAGTTCTATCACACTAAGGTAATATTTCTGGACTTCAGCTGACTGTGGGTAACTTCACCCCTGCCCCCAAATGAAGCCATGTATAGGGTGAACCATTTTCCTAAAAATCAGTACTCTCTGGACTGTGCAGGGCAAATATAAATTATAGTGATAAGAAAGGATGAAGAGCTCATGAACCAGTGATGGCTGCTCTTTGCCTGCCTGCTGCAGCTATTCATAGTGATAAGGGCTTTATACCCCTTTGATCCCCCATTTAAGATTTAGAAGTGTCTATTTCCTTATTTTGGGGGAGTTTTAGAATTATCAAAGTTGATGTGGCTAAAAGAAGTCTTGGAGCCAAAATTCAGACCACGATTTAGTAGATATCAAAAGTCATTTATTTTAACATAAGTAGATTACAGGGTATAGATTTGAGGATATAGGTATTTTCCAGTGAAGGTCTAGAAGAACCCCCACCCCATTTGAGGAGAGTGTTTGGATTTACCTTTCACTATCTCTATATGCTGGTTGCCCTAGGCTTCAGGAGGAATGTGATATACACAATAAAAGAGCCATTATTTCTCAGTGTTTGCCAATGTGCTTGTGAGTTGTTTCTCTGTAGAGTGTAGTGTGTCATCCAACAAGGATTGCTCTGGGGTTAGAGAGTTTACTTTAATCGAGACAAAAATTTCCCTGAAGAACTTTTATTGTTGGGGCAGTATATTATACATGAACTGTACTTTTATGTTATTCACAGATAGAGGTATAGTTTAGAAAAAAATGTGTATTTTCAGATTTATGAAAATACACCATCTGAAGTATGCAACAGGGCCATTACTTTAATTGAAGCAAAACATGTAATTGGCATGTCATGTTCTCTTCTTCTTTCTTTCTTTCTTTTGTTTTTTTCCCCCCAGATTCCTTGGTGTTACTCAGTTCTCACCTACGCATGCCAGGAAGGCGTTTCCGTGTTTCGACGAGCCAATCTACAAGGCCACTTTCAAAATCAGCATCAAACATCAAGCCACCTATTTGTCTCTATCCAATATGCCAGTGGAGACATCTGTGTTTGAGGAAGATGGATGGGTAACAGACCACTTTTCACAGACTCCTCTCATGTCCACATATTATTTAGCCTGGGCGATTTGCAACTTCACATACCGAGAAACTACTACCAAGAGTGGGGTTGTAGTAAGTATTTTCAGCCTAATGATGTTTTGGATAATGTGTACCCTTCAAAGTAACCAGATTTCTAGGTTCACAGGTACTGCTTTCACATCTGACACAGCCAAAGTCTTTAGTTACTGGAGGGTAAATGTAATCCTTGTTTCAAAGTCAGATGGGAACTTTCCCACCCCTACACTCTATTTTCTATTGTTTTCCTCCTCTCCATCCCAGGCCTGGGTATGCCTAGAACAGCTCTTGACTTTTCTGGAAAATTCCTTGATTCCCCTTCTATTTTTCTATTATGAATTTCTTTTGAAATGTATAGAAAATGTACCAAAGGATACAATGAACTCCACATCCGTATTAGCAAGATCTGAGAAGAGAGTAAACCATAGCGAATAGACTCAAAGCTCTCTAGCACTAGTTCCTGATATCCTCTCCATCGGGAACCCTAACCTCAACTTTGTATCTGTCCTTCCTATGCATTTGATGGTACAGTTACTATGCATGTTGATATTCACTTATAATGCTTAGCATAGTTTAAAATCCAAGAGACTTTGTAGAATCGGTATCATCCTACCTTGTACAGTTATTTCACTTACTTTTCTGAGGTAGTGTGAGGTACTGCAGGCATTGTCTTCATTTCATTTATGGTAAAAACCAAGTGGCTTGTCTTTGGTGGCCCTCCTTAGTGACATTAAGGCATTCCAGGCATTTTTCTATTGCCATGTTGGATGAGCAATTTCTTCCTCGTTTCAATTTCTTCCATGACAACTATGCATTTATTTTAAATTCACATTGATCATAAAGACTCTATGTTTCTCCTTTCCCCACAGGAGTAGTTGGGGTTTAAATAGATTAAGTAACCTTCCCAGGGTCAAAAACCACAAGTCAAATCTGTTGGGGCGTTCCCCAAGGTTTGGGCTTTCTCTCCTGTGCTCGGGGAATCTCTTTTCCCACTTAGCCTGCATGTCTTTGAGAGAATTTGTCTGGTGATCTTCCCCTCCACATCGCTCCTGTATTCCATTTTCCTTGAGCATACCAGAATGAGTGAGTAGAGAGTTACGTTTTCAATCTGTCGGGATTCACAGCTCAATAATAACCTGAATTTTGAAAAATAGTTTTGGCTAAGGAATTTTTTTCCTCACTGTTACTTTTCATTTAAATCACCGTGGAGCCTGCTTAAAAAATAAAATCTGCTTGCATACAAAACTAATGCCATTATTGAAAAACTACTGAGTGAATTCATCTGTGTAATCATTAAAATAATACCCTAAATGCTGAGTATAGAGGGCTAGCAGGCACTTTCCTCTTTGGACTTATAATAATTTGAAATGTTGAATTCCTCTGACGCCTGTTGATGTCTTCTATGGACATTTCAAGACTGAACTCATTGGACCATACACAGAAAAGGAACATGAAGACATCTCATTTCCTTTTGTGTCTTCAAAAGTTGATGATTGACTTGCCGTGGCTCAGCTAGCATAAGTATCCTGGAAATGCTTCGGCCTGGTATACTTTCTTTAAAGGACCATGAAAGTATCCCCAACCCTACATAATTATGCTTGCTGCTAAGATCTCTTTGTAAAACCACTCTAGTTTTTTTTTTTAGATGTGACTTTTTATTGTTAAGAATCTCTAAGTGATCAGTAAATAGTTTAACATTTATGCTTAGTAATGTTAATGTAGAAAAGATAAAATGTAGTAGCAGAGAACATTGAAAGGTCAACTGAAAGAAAACTTCAGACTGTATAATCTAAAAATGCCAAAATCAGTAAAAGGGAAAGCAGAAGTGCCACTGGGAGCCCTTGTTTATCAACTGTGGAAATACAGTTTGCAATTCCGCTCTCTTTCTGTCACCCCTTTGAAATGCAATCTAGTTTCTTCTCACTGACTTTCTCCTTTATTACTGGGGGCACATGGGAATGACATTTCTCAACCCTTAGCAGATGGAAGGAGAAGAGATTCAGCTTTAGAATCCTGGCTGTGGGATGGTCATGTGAGGTCCAGGTGGTCAGTTTAGATCAGAAGCTGCAGCAATTTTGTTGGAGCTATGAGGAAGGAACTTGAGTAGCATATTAATAATACGGAGCTGAGTCCTAGAGCCAACATCATTGCCATTGATATCTGCTTTTCAAACTGCCTACACTCTGTAAAACACCATTCAGAATAATTACAAAGATGAAGGGTCTAAGATACTCCTGGTACAGGGGCTGCAAATGCAAATTAAATAGTTAATCCTAATCTGCAAATGTATTGAGTTTATCCATTTCTAAAACAGCTTACCATCTTTTTCTAAATAGTGTTAATATTTACAAATTGAAAGATTGCACATAAAATCATTTCTGCTCCTTCCTGAAGTATCAAAAGATCTTATATCACTTGACTCACATCTGTATTCTGTCATATTTTCTCCTTCATTTATTCCTTCCACAGACATTTATTGACTGGATGCTACAGCAGATACTGGATAGACTCTGGCTAAACAGCAGCACACAGCAAAACTTTGTTGCTTCCAGAGATCTTGCGTTTTAATGAGAGGCAAGAATCATTCACATATGTAACACGTAAGGGGGTGATTTATGCCCTGAAGAAAGTCAGTGGGCCGATGTTAGGTGGTGACCAGTGCATTTACATTTGACATTTATTTCTCATGGCAACATACTCCAGATTGGTTTTGTTCTCTCAGTCCACCTCACAGTTATGTATTACCTGCTACAGTCCTATACACAATTACAGTTCAGCCTTAATCTAGGAACACAATTCAGGAGGACAATCAGGGTCTGCACATACATAAGGAAAACAACAAATTCACCAATTATGAATTAGCATCATTAGTATGCATTAATTGTGCAGTTGGAGGAAAACAATCCCATGACCACTAGAAGACAGAGAAATCACTAACCGTTGCAGTATAGGCATGTATCTCATGGATGAGAGTGGAGTTAGTAAGACCTTGAAATGATGATTTGGTCCTAGGGAAGCAGATGCTATGTGCACACTGTGCTTGGTTGGAGAAATATTATCAGGAAGAGATATAGAGGTAGGGAAGTCTGTACGAAAACTAGTGTGGTAGGATGACTACAGATGGGGTTTTATCATCAGATATATCTGTTTCTGAGTTCTTGCCCTGCTTTTCTGTGACCTTGGTTTATTACTTAAGGTCTCCCTTTTCTAGTTTGAAAACTGAAAATATGACTTCTTCCCTTATGGTGCTGTTCTGGTTCCTATATTTGCAAAACAAACTGCTCTAAAAGGGATCTATATGATACGTCCAGTGTATTATGTCTAGAGCTTCCATGGTACAAAATTGAAGTGCACAGTGGAAGTCACTTGTCTCTGCTCAGTATTGTCTGGATCTCAGTTGGGGTGACAAGATGACTGACCTCTTACAACCAAGGCCAGAACCACCTGGAATCCTATTTGTTTGGATTTATTAATAATGTTTATTAACAGTCTTCTGAGATATCAGCTGGGGCTGTGTGCTACAGCATTTGTGTGTGGTATCTGCATGGCCCAGGCTTGCTTAAAACATGGTAGCATCAGGGAGATTCAATTTCTTACATGGCAATTTAGAACACTATCTTAATTAGGGTTTGCGATGGAACACCATGACCAAAGCAACTCGGAGAGGTTTGTTTGGCTTATGTATCCCTCATGTTTATTCTGCTTATGTATTAGTTGCAATCCATTGAGGAAAGCCAAGTCAGGAACTCAGATTGGGAAGGAACCCACAGGCAGGAACTGAGGCAGAGGCCATGGAGGACTATTGCTTACTGGCTTGCCTCTCATATTTCTTCTTCATATCCTGCTTTCTTATAGAACCCATGACCATCATTCTAGGGATGGTACCATCTGCAATGGGCTGGGCCCTTCCATATCCATCACTAATTAAGAAAATGCTCTATGGGCTTGCCTATAGCCTAATCTGATGGAGACATTTTCTCAACTGGGGTTCCCTTATCTCAGATGACTCTAGCCTATATCAAGTTGACATAAAATTAGCCAGAATAAACACCAAAAGTAAATACCTAAATGGCTATAATAAATCTATATGGGGCTGTTTCTGACATCACATTTTATTGTTTCTATGACACAGTATTTTTCTTTTTTGTAAGTTAGTTACCAACAATAGTCTAGGCTCAACAGAAGAATGGATACTTGCCAGCTCTTAATGGAAAGAATGCCAAAGAATTTTTGGTCTTACTTTAAAATGAACAGTCCGCTCTCTGTTCACAAACTATTTACACTCAAATCCACATAGAATATATACATATATAAACATACATATATACATATACATACACACATATATACATATATATATATATACATACACACACACGCGCGCGCGCGCGCACACACACACACACACACACACACACACACACACATATATATATATATATATATATATATATATACACACTCTTTAATGAGCATCATCCTGTTAATAATATATGCTAACATTTAAGATCCACAATCATACAAGCCAGCTGAGATTCAGGCGCAAATGTGTTGACTCAGATTTGGTTTCCTTGGCATATCTCCTCTCACTTAGAAAGATATAAAGACCACTAAGTAATTTATCTTTCTTCCCTGTTTCCCAACCCACAGGCAAGGGTGAAGTTGGAAGATGGTTGTAATAGTCATCTGTATTCCAGAATAGAATATAAGGTGAAGATCCAGTAGTCAATGGCCTGTAGCAATTCTGAAATCCAACTGGTCAGTTTTGCCAATTCCTCAGCTATGGTTCAGTGCTGTTCCCTGTGGGTGGATGTTTTTTTTTTGGCATTTGACCTCATCCTTTGGGCTTTTAATTTTGCCTTTGAAGAAACCCTTTTCCAAATACAAAACAGTTTGTGTCTACAACTGGGATAACCTCAGCTCCATTCTGATATGTGCAAAGTCGGATTTCACAGGCTCTGTGACTTTACAATTAAGCAAGTATACTTAATGAAAATCATTATTGGAATTTAATCTATCAGACTATATTCACTCTCTCAGACAACAGTAGACCCATAGATGTCTTTAAGATAAGTCTGTGTCTATGTTGAGGCTTTGTGGAATATAGGTTGTCATATACTCATTGTTTAACAGAGAGACTTCATGAAACATCTTTTTAAAACTTTTTGTAAAGACATTTATCTTTTGAAAAAGCCTTGGGGTGCTACTTCAAGAGAATCTGAGAGTTTAGAGAACAGTGGCTCTTGCTTTTAGCCTCAGGCCGTGTTTCATGATGGTGATCTGTATTATTACTATTTTCTTGAAACTGTTCTTTAATAATCTTCTTCCAATCTAATGAGGCTAAAAAGGAGAAAGTGTTTACATTTCAAATTCAAAGAATCTTAGCTCTTTTATACTTTTTCTAAATTTTGGTGGAGATTAGACCATTTATTCTTAAGCTTATATCTTCTTTTTTTATATAATCTACAGCCAGTGAGAAGTCACTTTCAAGTTTTTGTCTGGAACTCTCTTTAGCTACAAAAATTTAGTTCTGTAGTTACATACCTTATTTTTCTTTGTACCTAAGGTCATCAAGTGTAAACCCTTTGTTATACTATATAACAAAACCTCCTTTTATTCTGCTTAATTTTTTTTCTGTATGGTATGTGTGTGTATGTGCAAGTTAGATGTACAGGTTTGCTCACTCACACGTGCTCATGAGAGGGCAGAGATTGTTGTGTGTCTTTCTCTATTGCTCTTTATTTTTTGAGACAAGGACTCTCACTGCATCTTGAGATTATCATCTCACCTAGAATGTTTGGCCAGTGAGCCCTTGGGATCTACCTGCCTCTGCTAACATGTATAATACCTGGCTTTTAAGTGGGCTATTGGGGACCTGAACTAAGATCTTCATGCTAGAATAGAAAGTGTCTTACCCACTGCACTGTCTCCCCAGCTTTTTATTCAGTTTTAAATAATATTTACCATATTGTCCTGCAAGTCTTTGCTACCCACTTCTTAAGGCCCACAGGCTCTGCTAACGCCTGCTGTCACCAAGGCTTTTCTAGTTGTTGCACACAGTCTAGTCCCAAAGCCAATGCCACATGTTTCTAAACTTTTTTTATTACAAGACTCTACTTCCAACATTTGATTCAAGTTTATATTGCTGAATTAGACATCATTCTAAGTGTTAGCAATAAAACAATTGTGCTTATGGATTCTGTGGGTCAAGAATTTGAAAAATGCTGAACCCGTGATGTCTTCTGTTTTGCAGTATCTAGGGTCTTGGCTCGAGAAGTTCATTTCTTGGGTATAGCTAATAGATGGGAGAAGAGTGAGAGCATCTCTACTAAGTGTCTCTACTTAATATCGACCGTCATATGGAATCTCCATTAGGGCTCACATATGGACCATCTACAATAGAGCCTCCTTGTAGCAGGTGGTCTCATGTTGGTGGATTTGTTAATAGTGATTACACCTCCCCCAAGAGGTTACATGATCTGTTTGTTCCATTATTAATGATTATATTGATCACATTCTCCACTGTCTTTTTTTTTTTTATCTTCCTCCTCTTTTGCAAGACAGGGGCTGAGTGTTCTTTCTGATTCATTCTAAGAATTTGAACAGTGTTGCTTTTGGTGAGTTATAATGTTAATAACATCTGTGATAGTTTTTAAAGGGAACTTCAGATACTATGACACCGTTCCCATTAAAAGATACTGTCTATGTATTAATACCCCAGTTTGGCTTAGTTTAATGAACTCTCAGTTCCAGTTCTCTCCTCCTAGCTACATATATTACACATCATGTGCAAACGAATCATCAAACAATACATATCAAACTGGGGTAGAACAGCAGTTAGAGTTGAAATGGGTGAAACAACAGAAGTGTGAAAGACATTTGAAGGGGGGAAATGGTAGGGTTTTGGTGAGGGATATGAAATAGGAAAAAGAGACCTTGGAGAAGCCACAGATTAAATAATCAAGAGTAATTCTAATGTTTAGGGTAGCACACCTGTACAGTCTGTGATCCAGATTCACTGTGTATTTTTTTTATTTTTGAGATATAATGGAGTTATAATATTTCTCCATTTCCTTTCCTCCGTCCAAACCTTCTCATGTTCCCCTTCCCTTTCCCATTCAAATTAATGGCCTCTTTTTCATTAGTTTTTATTGCATGCATATATATGTATGTATATACATATATATTCTTTCAATATAACCCACTCAGTGTGTGTAATGTTATTTGTATATATGTTTTTAGGGCTGACCATTTGGCACATGAAAACCAATTGGCATGCTCTTCCCTGGGGGAAGACCACCACTGCAACCAAAGAGAGTTTTCATCTTCCAAAATTAACCTTTTAGAAGCATGACCTATATGGCTAAGGTGATCCATTTATTCAATTAAAAATAACATGGTACAGGTGTTTTGTTCTCTCTCTCTCTCTCTCTCTCTCTCTCTCTCTCTCTCTCTCTCTCTCTGTGTGTGTGTGTGTGTGTGTGTGTGTGTGTGCTATCAGCAAGCAATAAAACAACTAAGATAAAGTAAGAAGAGAAATATATCAAAAGCAGATATAGATTGGAGAATACCCTCTTGCTCTATGTCTCTGTCTCTGTCTTGTCTTGAAATAGGCTCTCTTGTGTAGTAGCCTGCCCTTGAACATGCTATGCGTCGGAATTTGACCTTGAACTCTCCATACTCCTGAGTGCTGGGATTACAAGCCTGCACACTCTGACCTGCTATTTTTATCTCTTCCAGGGGACAGGCTCCCTTGAATCTTTAGTTCATATGCTTCAAAATTGTATGTTTTGCATATTGCTGCATCATTAAAGTGACCCTTATCAACTCTAAGACTCGTGGGGGTGCATTACTTCCTTTTGCCTGCATCAGACAACCAAATGCAGATGCTGAGCATAAAGTGCCCATGTGACAAATAGAAACACTGATATCTTCTGCTGCAAGAAAGGGATTTTTCTAGAGAAGGGGTGTTGGGACACCAATATATTACACTCACCCAAAATATACATTTTATTTTTTTTGTTTAGACTAACAACATTAAGTACACACAACATGTCTGTATACATGTGTACATCCATGGAGGAATATTCATGTACTAACAATGCACCTTTCTGATACTCAATGTTCTACTGATGGGATTCTGTGTATACACCTCAAACATGGGACTGTGTAGTGAAAACGAAATTCTGTGTAGTGAAAACAAAATTGGATTTCATGTTAATAAGAGAATTAGAGATGTGTCAGTTAATGTAATCTAAGCATACATTGTAGTTTATTTAAAATACGCTAAAAATGGCAGCTCTGTTATCGTTAGACACTTTGATTATATTGTATTACAAATGTAACAATGGCCCAAAGAAAAAGAAATCGTAACAAAGGAGTTGAACTAAAACCTATTTAGGAATGTAAGGCAAAGCTTTCTGCATACCCCAGGAGAGGTAATCCTCCTCTTCCTCTGTACTCTTAGAATACTTTGTTTGCTCATGTCTTGTAGCCATAGTGCTACTCGTCCTTTTATCTTGCTGGCTGTGTTGTGTCTCTAGAAGGTATTTTACTTGCCTTTGTAGGATCAGCAGTTCCTATTATATGTACAAAACTAGAAAACGGCATGAGCTTGGTAGAATTCTACTGGACACCTAAATGATGAATTTCTTAAGAGCTGTCACAATGTCAAGGAGTTCCAAAACCTTTTTATTAGGTTAATGTGTGGGAACTGAAAACTCACCAGGAGTAATTTTTATAAATATTGGAATGTAAAGAGCAAATGATGAAAGGCAGGCATATCACCCACTGGGATGTCTGCAGGGAAATGTCAGCCAAAAATGTGGGCAAAGAGAGTTGAGAGGCAAAAGAGGAAAGGAATCAAGTATAGACTCTAGGTCCTGGTGAAACTGGTATAAGGAATGAGGTGTCTCACAACAACCTGAAAGCCAGTGATCATTGCTATCTCTACTAGGGAAGCTAAATCAAAGTATTCTTAGTAAGCTAGTGAGAGCTGGGAGGTAACTAGGTGAGCTTGGTGAAATCATATGCATATCTGTCTTGGGACTATGACACACAGATCACTTCTAGATGAGAGAGATGGCTGATCTAGGTTTGGGATACCCAGTCAGTTCTGTAGGGGCATAAGCAGGATATATAGCTAGGGTATGAGTTTGAACACTTAAGAAGTAAAAACATAGAGCTGATGAACTTCCAGAAGTCTCATTAGTGTGGTAGAAGCAGAGCCAACAGCTTTTATTAAGAAATGAATTCACAGTGAAAAAATGGATGCAATCTGTAGAAATGTACATAGAACTATGTGGAGATTCCATCTCAACCTAGTTAAAATGGCTGTCACCATGAAAACAAACAACTAATAAAGAGAAACACTATTCACAGTTGGTGGAAATGTTCTCTGGACATCAGTATGGTGGTTTCTCACAAAACTAAAAATAGCATTACCTTGTGACCCACCTATACCATTCCTGAATATGTACTGGAAGGATTCCAGGTCTGATCACAGAAATACTTGCATATTCATGGTTATTGCTACACTAGTCACAATACCTAGGAAATGGAGCAAGCCTAGATGTCCTTCAACATATGAGTGGATAAAGAAAAAAAAGTGATAGAGCTGGTGGAGAGAGGAAGTGATGTAGCTGGGCTGAGAAAGGAAGTAAGATGATAGAGTACAGAAAGGCATATAGGTGTGAGTATACAGGAAGTAGCTCTCTCTTTGGCTGAGGATTTTCTAGCGGTAAGAACACGGCTGGCTTCTTTCTGCTTCTCTGATCTCTCAGTTTTCACCTCAATATCTAGCTCTGTTTTTTTTTTTAATCAATAAGACTGTTTAACAACTCATCTTACATCATATACATAATGGTTTTTAACTTAACTACAAAGAATGAAATCTTGACATTTGCAGGACAGTGCGTAACATGAGGAATCATTAGGTTAACATCGAACATTGTAAGCCAGGTTCACAAAGATGGTCACCATGTTTTCTCTTATAAAAGTGTCATATAAGTGTTCTCTCTCTCTCTCTCTCTCTCTCTCTCTCTCTCTCTCTCTCTCTCTCTCCCTCTCCCCCCCCCCCCCTCTCTCTCTCTCTCTCTCTCTGTGTGTGTGTGTGTGTGTGTGTGTGTGTGTGTGTGTGTGTGTGTGTGTTAAGAAGCTAGAAAGAGAGCCATGCCAAGGAAAGAAGAGACTTAGGGTAGGGATGGGATAAAACAGAGACGGTAATAAATCGCATGTGGTGTAGGAGCAGAAGGGAGAATATTGTGTGGAGGAAGGGTGCCAGCAAGAAGAGTCAAGAGAAATATGGAGGAGGGAGGGAAAAGGGAATTAATAAGAACAAAGTACATATAAAATGCCACAGTGAAATATATTATTTTGTATGATAACTTTTAAAAAACAATTTAAAACCTTCATTATTTCCATTAAAATAGAGGAAATATGAAGTAGACCAGAGATTTGCTTAAAGAATGAGAGCTGTTGAAAAATAAAGTATATTTATATGGCAGGCAGCATGGTAGGCTGGAGGGATGTGTTAGTAATAGAGGAGGAATACCATACAGGCTGAATCTAGTTAATGGAGAGATTTTCAGGACTCTCCAGCCCCAAGATTTCCACTGGATCTCAGTGTAATGGAGTGTGCCTCAGCAAATCTCCATTCCCTGGTGACTGGCTTGGGCTGATGGTGGATTCAGTGATGGATGTTAATGGGTTTTGTTATACAATCCACTATTTATCAAATGCCCTGAGGTTTAAGAATCTATATATTAAGGGGGCCAGTAGAAGCTAAGGGAAAGCCAAGTAAAAAGCCCACTAACCCTTGGCACAAATAGTGTGGGTGGTATGCAATGTCACTATTGCAGGAGAGTTATATTTACTTGATAAGGTGTGTGATAGGCTGTCTGGTGCTCGGCCAGGTATATTTCTTTCTGTAGAGAGATGGGAGAGGATTTTGGTTGTCGTCTTTTTTTTTCCTGGAAAGACGTGGAGTGACTTCACCTGGTTAATGCCCACAGGAAAATCTGATAGAGGCAATTCTTCAGCTGAGGTTCTCCCTCCCCAGGTGTGTCAAGTTGACAACCACAATTAGCTATTACAGTAACTGTGATGTATTACAAACGATGAGGAAAGCCATCATACTTTAAAGTTTGTCACTCAAATCTAAATGATTCTTACGGGACTTACTGTTAAATTTCAGAAATACCACAATATACTGTTGAGATTATTAATACGTCTAGGACTTGGACTTACAGCTCACAAACAGGATTCTTTTCTGAAGACTGCTGGAAGGCCCTTGTAATCAGATGGATCGTGCTCAATATTCAGAGAGAAAGGAGGAGATATCGAAAGTACTATTAGTACTATCTGTCCTTAGCCACTGCCACCTACTAATGTTTGGTTTCCTTATCAGACCAGATGGCAGGAGAGAAACTCACTAGGTCTGTTCCATGCTGCTGTTTCCTGATTAGGTTTGATTTTGGGAGGAACTGGCGAATATCAGAAACCATTCACTATCCATATGCCCTGAAGATCGTCTTACTATGTCTCCTAAAACCACAGAAAACCATTCTTTTATTCATTTCAAAGACATATAACACTGCTCTGTTTAATAACAAATGGCTACATTAAAAAATTCTGTCCTCATTAAGATCAAAGGGAAAACAGCAGTTCATGCAAATGCCCGGGAAGTTCACACAGATGTGGGACTTTCATTGACAGGAAGGGGAAGAAATTCTTAAACTTTGCTGATGGACTTTGACCAGGTAGCTAACTAATACCCAGTGTCTTCAGTGGGCAAGGCTCAGCTTCCTTTTTTAAGAGGCTTAGTAGCCCATTGCAGATAAACACCCTGCTTGCAACACACTGGAAGGTACAAGGCAGAATTTCAAAACGGAAAGCCATCTGGTCCGATAAAGAGTCAAGAAACATTGGTAGGTGGCAGCGATGGAGTGCAGACGGTACTGTTAGTACTTTTGACGTCTCCCTCTTCCCCTGAATGTTCAGCCTGATCCAATCTGAATATAAAGGTACAACACGCTGTTGCATAAAGGATGAGTAAATCAGTGGGAGGGTAGATACTGGAGCGGAGCAGGAGAGGGTCTCAGCAAGAAGATGGATAATAGTTTTGAAAGCAGTGGGTTTCAGGGGTGGGAGGCAATGGGTAAATAGAAGGTAATTAAAGAGACCCCTTTAGGAGAGGTGGGGTGCTGGGGGAGGGAAGAGCCTTGGTTTTTCTTTAGAGTAAGGTGATTGACATATAAACTAGTTTGAAAGCAACTCAAGCAAAACTGAGCAGAAGAGAACTTCAGTGGTTGAATCTGGAGAAGCTCACATCAGTGAAGAACTAAACCATCAGGTCTTAGGAAGGATTGCTTTGAGCATCCTGAGAGCAGGTACCAATTCAAGTCTTCATAGGCAACATCACCACACATTCTTAGCTGTAACCTTAAGGTTCCAGGGAGGGAGAATGAATGTTTTCATGTAGATACTGGAATTTTTTTTTATTAGCACCTAACTCTGCAGACAGACTTCAGGAGAGATGATTTCCTGCAGAAAAATGACAGGACATTATTAAGAAAGGGGAAAAAAATGTCTTGTAAAGAAATATACTCTAACACACACACACACACACACACACACACACACACACACACACACACACACACAGGTACCATTTATTTATCACTTATGACCTGCAAGGCATCATTCTAAGTACCTTTTTGTTTAATACTTAATTTGACAGTTTGCGGGCATTGACCATTATTAATCTGTGTGATGGTTAATCTTATCAACTTCATTAGTTTGGGAAATGCCTAAGAGATAAGCGAAGCACACCTATGGTGTATCTATTAATTATTTCCAGATCCAAACAGATCTTGAGGGCTTTGACATTGTGAATGAATTAATGCTTTAATAGGTTCAGACTGTGATAGGCAAGTGGGATGTCGCAAAAAGTAGGAGGCAGGACCCATTTGGAGAAAGTAGGTCATTGGGAACCTGTTCTTAGGGGCCATGTGCTGCTCGAGTTCCTTCCTGTGTTTTCTTTCCTCTGCTCTTTTCTGAAACCCCAGCTCTACCAGTCTAACCTCCATGCCATTCTATCCAGGTGTACAGGGTCAAGCAACTGTGGACTAAACCCTCTGAAGCTATGAACCCAAATCAATAATCCTCCCCTAAGTTCACCTATCTTGATAGTAATGAATATATCTGGACTTCAAATGAGAGGAACATAGTGGAGAGAATACTTGTCTTTGCCATGGTTCTGTAGCTTACTAGTGGCAGAGCTAGCATTCGCCTCCAGGCACATACAGGTGCCAGTGTTTATCTGCTTAAGCACATGAGACCCAGAAGAAGACGCTGGGTGGTGAATTGCAAGAAACGAGATAGATTCAATAGAGAAGGCTTAGAAGACAAATGTAGATCAGAAGAAGAAAAACATAAGGACCCTGAAAGGAAATGAGATGATTAGAGTGAGGTTTATGTATTACGAAGAAGTATGCCAAATAATTTGGAAGGAGAATACTGAGGTGTTGGAAGCCCAACAGAGGGGTCATGGCTGAGCATATTAAAGTGAAAATTTCAACCCAGTAATGTTGCAATTCCCCAACTGTCCATTTTCCTTTCTCACACATAGCTATTATGGAAGCCATGATTAAATTACTGAATTTAAATTTGAAAGAGTATTTGTATTAAGAGGATGAAATATCCTATCCTCAGAGCATATTATTCTTCCAGGCAGTTTTAGGTTTCATCTTCTCCATGAAACCGTTGTGAATTGTATGAGGCCTCCATTGTGATTGCCTAATAAGTTCATATTGTATTGTGCACATCTGTTCTGAGTTTCTAGACCGCAAGGCATTGAGGAGAACTATCTCTAGTTAAATAAACGTATATGCACTATATATGTGGATGTAGCTTATGGAGGTTTTTTTTTGTTTTTATTTTTTGTTCAAGGCAGGATTTCTCTGTGTAGTTTTGGTGCCTGTCCTGGATCTCACTCTGTAGACCAGGCTGGCCTCGAACTCACAGAGATCTACCTGGCTCTGCCTCCCGAGTGCTGGGATTAAAGGCATGCACCACTACTGCCGGGCCTAGGTTATGAAATTTTACACACACACACACACACACACACACACACACACACACACACACAACACCATTGTACATAGCATAGTTGTTTGCCCACAGCAGTCATTCAGTAAATATTCGGGTGATTTAAGATGCATTTTGAAGGAAATTTCTTTTCTTCTTTATGAGTACCTTGACATGGGAGAAAGGAATACAGGGGAATCAAAGGAAACTTTCTAGTTCCCTGTTGCTTGATTGAATGATGGTTGTTATCAGCACTTTATTCTGACTTCAAGAACCTTCCTCTTCCCCATTCTCCCATAATGTCCTCTGCAGAGCTCCTGGTCTAGGCATAAGTGTGGTCAGAAGGAGCCATTTCACTCCCTTTTTCTTCTGCACCTTAACACTCCACAATCTTGTCATGCCAGTGAGAGAAAACGAAGAAATAAGGAGTTCTTTTTTTTTTAATATAGCAAATTTATTATACGTGTCTCTCTGATGAAATGTAAATTTTTAAAATGGGAAGTCAAGCTGAAGGCTAGGTTATCTCCACACATGCCCAGAATTAATGCAGAAGTGTCTCCCAGCACTTCAGATAAGGGAGAATAATCAAATGAAACATACTCCCTTTTGTCTGAGTGAGAATTGGGTCTTCTCTCTTCTTTTTCAGTACTTCATTAGACAACGAGAAATTCCTCGGTGGGATTATAAGAGGTGCTCATGGTGGAGGGAATCCTTTTGCTCTACTGTCCCCTAGAGAAGGCAATGAGAACAGTGATAGAATAAAACCGCCCTGTGTACAAGGTCAGCCGAGTGTGTAGGGATTCTATTAAGTGCTGTGTTTGTTATAGAGGTGTCAAGCACACGATGGGCAGGGACCGTTAGTGGAAGTGGCATGGCTATTCAGTAGACTGGGAGAGGGCTTTGGATTCCATCACTTATTAAGAGCAAGTCTCTTGACGGGAGCCACAGTAGTCTCTCGTATGAAATGGGACAGCAATGTGGATGGCAAACGACTTAAGAGACAACGAAAGTGGAGCGCCCATCAAAGTGCCAGTCACACAAGGAGTCTCGGTGCCTGGCAGCAAACGGAGAGAAGGAGCCAGTTTATGTGTGGCTGGTAGGCAGGCGGGACTGAAGGACGGCTGCAGGAGAATGGGCCGAGATGCTTAAAATGGGAACATTTGTCCGGACAGCTTTTAAAAAGTTAGTTTGCAAAAAAAGCAAGGAGGCATAGCAGCTTAGGATGAGGAGACAGGGCCACTGGCATTTTATCTTACCCTCCCAGCACCGTGCCGCTGTGCAGAGCGTTGCAGAAATTTGTAGCATTTATTTTTCTTGGGATTACCAACATTGTGCGAACTAATAATGTAATTATTAGAGGAAGTGAGGTATGGGTTCTCTTCGGTTCTGTTTTATGTGAAAAGATAGAGCGTTTGTATGCTTATGGAAAAATAGCTCCCAGGGAAAAATACTGGGGTAGATGAGTCGTTTGAAGAACAATGGAGATTAAACCAGCAACACAAAGGTGCCTCAAACTGTTATCTGTGTCCATAGGTTAAAAAAAAAAAAGTAGCACCCTGCCAGCTGTCAGACTGTGATTAAAAGTAGGGTGAAAGAAAAGGGCATAACAAATGAAAATGTGGAAAAGGAGAGATCTTTTCTGTTTTATCTGAATGCCATAAAACATTCATTCATTGAATTTTTGTAAGAATCGCATTATCTTATTAATTATTATGTATCAGGTTGTATCCTGAGACTATAGGGATTAGCTATTTTAATTTTTGTAGCTGCATGAAGAATCTTTCTGCAACCCTAATCTCTATAGCGTGCAGACAAGGAAACATTGGTAGAGGTGGCCTTGCTCGCCTGTTGTCAATGCTGGATCACTAGCTCTGCCTCAAGGGATCTGACTGCAGAGCTCTGTTCCTGCTTCACTGCGCTGGCTCACAGAAATGAAGGGTGAGTGTCTAAAGGCAGGTATAGGGATAGAATTGAGAAACAGGTACTGTCTCATCAGAGAACTTACTTCCTGCTAGATGTAAGATGCTTCTTAGAGTGTGGTGATATATTGTGTCCCCCAATATATTGTCTACCCTAATAAAACTTATCTGGGGTCGGAGAACAGAACAGCCACTGCCAACCCCACCTTGCCAATTCCTCATTTGATCTTGTTTCCTCAGACTGAAAGCCTCTGAGTCCTTGCTTGGAAGGGATCTCAACTGAACTGCTGCTCAAAGCATAAACGCTTAAAAAGCCTCTAGTTTCTGGTCCTCACACCTTATATACCTTTCTGCTTCCTGCCATCACTTCCTGGGATTAAAGGTGTGTGTCTTTCCCAAGCAAGACATGAGATCTCAAGTACTGGGATTAAAGGTGTGTGCCACCATGCCTAGCTCTGTTCCCAGGGTAGCCTTGAACTCACAGAGATCCAGATGAACCTCTGACTACCAAATGATAGGATTAAAAGAACGTGTGCCACCATTTTCTGGCCTCTATGTCTAATCTAGTGGCTATTCTGTTCTCTGACTCCAGATAAGTTTTATTATGGTATACAATATATTGGGGGATACAATATATCACCACATAAAGGTAAGTTTTATAATGCAGTGTATTTAGGGAAATATCAATATTTAGGTTTTCTGAGAATCCTTTGGAACCGAATGACTCAGTTTTACATGGTCACATTTTGTGCGAGCTAACACTTTTACTGGGGGTGTCTGTCTTGGTTGTTACAGGATATGTATCAGCAATAGCATACACAGCTATGACACCTGAAAATATCTCCAGACACTGCCAGATGTATGCTGACAGAATCATCCCAGAGGAGAAGCAACTCAGTGGAGAACTATTCTGCCGAGGGTTGTCTTTGGTCTTGGATGTCTGTGTAGTGATGGCCCAGAGGTTGCCCCACCTGGGGATGTGTCACAGATCTGGGATTTCCAAGAAACTACAGAGGGCTTGTTAAGGGTCATGCTATTTACTGATGTCTTCTTGCTTCTGCTGGTAACTGTGGTACATGTGCAATTAGGAATAATCTAGAATCTACCCATAGAGAGTTTAAGAATCTACCCATAGAGGGGAACAGAACAAGAGACAATATATATCTGTGGTAATTATTGTAAATGAAAAAAAAAAACCCAACTCTTCATGTAGGAAGAAAACAAGGATCTTTTCATATTCGTCTCACGTCTAGCAGAAAATAAGTTCTCTGTGTTATATGGTCAAAGATTGCTTGGGTGTTTTAGGGATAGCCTGAGGGTTGTTCATTTTGCAGTGTTTCCAAGGTAGTATTTAATGTTGATTTATCCTTTATACTCTAGATAAATGAGACTTGGTACAGTGGTTCTAAATTATATTGTATTTTAGAAACACTGGGTGTTTTTTTTTTTTTTTTAATTCACATTTAGGATTCTACCCCAGACTTATTGCATCTGAACCTTCAGGTATGGGCAGAGATCTGAGACAGTCCTGATACTCTTAAGTATGTCTCTGGATGTGAAACCTGGGTAGAAGCTTTTTGTTCCATGCTTCCTAGCAGATACTGTTTTCTGTAATCCTGCTTTCTCCTTTGAAGTGTACATCTTGAATATCACATACAAAGTATTTATTTTGGGTTTCTATTTGCTATAACTCTCATACATGTTCTACTTAGCTGCAAAGGATGTTGGTAAATATAGTCTTTATTTCATAAGGTCATGAGTGAAGAAGCTAAATGTGAGGGGAACAGGAGAATGGGCTTTGGATAATGATTAGCAGTAGTCTTTTTTAGGGACAGTTTTAAAAACATAATATCAGCATCAGATCTTTATTGAACACCAATTGTGTACCATGGTAGAAAAAAAGCAATGCTGGGTTGTTACTATTCTCATCATTCCTATTTTAAAGATGGAGAATGGAATACTGTCTCATATTGGATGATAGAATAAAGGGTTGATAGATTCTATACATTTCCATAAGACAGTCAACTGACTACTTTGGTTTATTCAAGTAGCTTACTAGTTATAGGGTTTTTTCTTTTGAGATTTTAGACATATAGAAAATATATGAATCTCTTATTGATAATAGGAATGTCAACAGTCCTTTACACTTCAGATTTTATTAGAATTTTAATCTTCTGTACTTTAAACTTAAAAGATTCTTTGTTTCCTTGGATCTAAGTGGGGAAAGAAGAGGCCATCATAAGTTCAGGCAATTGGAGAAAGTGACTTTGCCAATATTTTGAGTTTACAGTGACCAATAATCCAGAGGCTCACACAAAAGCTAAAGAAGTTTGTGAGTCACACTGATCTTGTTGGACCATGATTCACAGAAAAATCTGTTTGCATTTCTGTGAATATACAGGCCTGTCTCCATGATAGCTCATTTACGTATCAAGGAGAAACATATGCAGTTCAACGTATTTATCATCTTGAGATGACAGAGTCAAACGACAGTTTCTCAGAAGTCAGTGGGGCATGTGTTTCTAATCAAGAGGGATGTTAGTAAGCAGCTTTTTACAGTTAGGTGCTTCTGAGGGGATCATTCTCATCTAGTCTTTCAATAAGCTTGACTCCCAGAGTCACTGAGTCAGAGTCTGTACAAGTGTACAAGTGAACAGGAGGTAGATGAGGAGCTGGTTGATAGAATCCATTTTTCTAAGTCTTTCCTATAATAAGCAATCAACAGTACACTCATCTCTTTAGGGAGGTATTTTTTTTCTGAATAGATTGTATGAGATTGAAGATGATAAGCATAAATCAGTCATATTGTGCCATGTGTCTGTCATTTTATCTTGTGTTTGGATAATGATTTGGAGAGAAAGGAAGAGAGAAGGGAGAGTCATGGAGAGAGGGAGGGAACGAGTGAGGGAGAGGTGAGGGGGGATTGGCTTTTTGGTTAGAACACTTTTCCCTCCTTCCAAAGGAAACCGTAAAGATACAAGTAAATTCCAACAACTATAAAAGCTCTTTATTCTGGGAAACAGTTCCACGAATATTAGATCATTCAATGTTCATATACACAGACCCACACATTACTGAATAGTATCATCATCATAACAATGTCAACCAAACAGCTATGGCAAAGAAGAGGATATATCATATGCTCAGTAGAAAATAATAAACGCTAGTCTATAAATTAGGTTGAACTGTTTTAACTATTTATCTTTCCTCAAGAATGAGTGACTGAATGCCATTGGAAGGCTCTGGACTGGGTAATAATGGACAGCAAAACCAGGTGAAGACAGAACATTGCTGCTGTTCATGGTTTGATTTCCACAAATAAATCATATAGCCATAAATCAGCATTAATGACAACTCCAATAACTAACCACCTAGTGTTATGAATCTAGTAGAACTTTTGGCCACAAGAATTATTTGCCTACACGGTGATAGTCCATAACATATTCAGTGGGATTCACTGTAATTCTGTGAGGACAGTTGTATCAGGAACTGTCAGCAGTTAGAGAAAGTATGTTTTTCTTTTTGTGTAATATATAGGAGCAAAACATTTCTAAGGCAGTTAAAAAAAAAAAGCCCTAACAGTGACTGCTCAAGCTGAAAGATTTATCTAAATAAGTAGGTATAATCAGACAAAAGTAGATCATTTCTTGCAAGTAATTTTATTGACTTCACTTATTCCATGTCTAATGCTCTTTTTTTTCATCCATGGCTGTATTACATGCCAAATATTATGGGACTCTCCAGTGTCTCTCTTCGTGGTCTACCTTCTATGTCTTTGCTATTATTGGCATTTAATTCTTTTGACTTGCACCCCATCTTGTGGGGTTTATAATTAGGGACATAAACTAGTTTCCAGACAGGTTTCATATAGCTTGAATTATCTGCCATCTACCTTTCCCCCTCTTGCCTCATGGCTGAGAGTGTGTTCTGCTGGTGGGCATTCAGCTGAGACTTTTTTTAGTTATTTCCCTTTAATTTGAAATTAGAAAACTTAATGTACTATTTTATGGGAGAAGCAAGAATTTAAACTCATTTTATTCCTTATGAATATTTTCCATATTTGTAGTTTTCAGTGAAAACAAGCTAAAGAATAATATTCATTAGTTTTTCCATCAGTTCTTGATTCCATGTCAAAAAGTAATTACAGACTATGTGTAATCTCTCTGTACATCACAGGCTATTAAGTGCCTTTTGAAAACTTGCATAATATAAACACTGTTAAGTCAAGGAGGATAGGAATAATTTTGTGACATACACATTTCACTACTCAACTGTGTAGGGTTTTGGTTTAATTTATTGTTTATTTTGACATTATATTGAATTATTGAACAACAGTATTAGAGGATACAGATGTAGATACTTCAACTGTGTATTTCAAGAAGGAAGATACTCATTCTTGTGTGCACTGAAGTAATTTCTCTCCTTTATGTAATGTCCTGTAATGATGGTCACTCAACCAATACTTAAGCTTCATGTTCCAGGTACTTTCTCAAAAGCAGTATTCCAGCCAGGCTGAAATGGAGTGGGTGAGTCATGGGATATGCTGAGCAAGAAGTTTCCAGGTAGAGGAAAACAACCAGTACCAAGGGGCCCTGTAGCATGAACCCTAATTAGTCTTAATAAAAACCTGGAGCTAGATATTAGGTTAAATGCTGAAAGATCAGAGAGACAAAGGAATAAGCCACAGCCAGCTCTCACCTCACCAACTCCTCAGCTGAAAAGGAATGAGCTCCCGTCATCCTGCCTTATATTCCTTTCTCTGCCCAGCCATATCACTTTCTATCTCAACCTCCCTAGTGCTGGGATTCAAGACATAGGTGCCTCCCAAGTACTGGGAGCAAAGGCATGAGATCCCAAGTGCTGGGATTAAAGATGTGTGCCACCACTGCCTGGCCTTTATGGTTAACTAGTGGCTGGCTTTGCCCTCTGATCTTCAGGCAAGCTTTATTTGTTAGAGCATACACAAAATATCGGCATAGAGTCCAAGCAGGAGAATGGAGTATTACAGGCATTGCAGAAGTGCTGTGGGGAGAGGAGAAGGGCGATAGATGCTGTACTCAGATGTGTGTACATACGCATGTACACACGCAGAAGAGGTCTTTTGTTTGAAATTTGAGACCTATGAGAAGGCTTGAAGTGGTTGAGGTTTGTAGTTCAGAAAGGTCTTTAGGCTGTAAATAGACTAGTGTGAAGAAGGTAAGGGTGAAGGACAGACAAGTTAAGAAATTACTACTAAGCGTAGACAGTGGAGTTTGGAGAAGTAGTAGGGTCTGGAATCTAGTTTGGAGGTAGAGAGGCTAGAATTCAGGGAATATATGGTTGTGAGAAAATGAGAAAACTCAAGGAACCCTCTTATTCTGTTTTACTCTAATATGATATCTACAATTTTAAGGTTATATGGGGAATAGCTGAGCTGGTTGATCATTTCTGTCAGAGACCAGTTCTAAACTGGCTTAGCTAGAGGTAAAACTGAAATCTTTCCATTGTCTAAATAGGTAATACTAAGTGACTACACTCAACAAAGAATTAAGTGAGCTTTTGAGAGTGTATTTTACAACAACACATATATATTCTGTACGCCCATAAAGTTCAGTTTTTATTAAGTCAGATAAGTTTGGTTAAGGAACTCTGTCATCCATTTCTCTTCCATATAATACTGTGAGGAGCATTTGGGATTCAACTAATAATGGCCAAAAGAGTAGAATCCACACTGATGTCTTCTTGTAGTCTTTCCTCTGGTTTGGGCCAGTAGAGAAGGAGGACCAAAAGAGAATCCAAGCTGGCCTCACAAGGCAGGGCAGCACTGACTACTGTGTAACATGATGTCAAAAGTGGATTTATTTCCCATAGTCTTATAGGTACTCCATGCATACACTGGAGACTGTAAGTACTGATTGCCCATGACCCAGCATTTGCCAATGACTTCTTCAGATAATTGACGTCTGTGAGAAATCATTTAATGGGCTTTTGGACAATCTGCCCCTTGATATCAGTGGCACAGTGGATAGATGTTAAAGATTGACAGATCCTGGAGCTTGTTCTGGTCCCACTATGTATTAGCTGTGTCGAGTAACCACTTTACACAAGTAATCTCATTTCGTCTAAGAAGCTTTTATTATGCATGTTAGACGAAGTGAGATTACATAGATAAAGCACCTGGCATGTGGAAGACCATTTTTCTTCAGTCCTTATCTATTCCTGCAGCGTGTTATATTGTCAGAAAGTAATAAGCCCAATCCAGGGTAAAGCAGTGGCTATAGAAATGCTTTCATGGAGTAATAATCATTACATACTCATTTTTAAATAGAAGGTGATACATAAAATTGCCAATCAAATACTCTTTCTGTATTCTTCAAGAATGTCCATTACCTAAAATCTCATCTGTAAAGACTAGGCAATACATTCTTTATTGAACTGCGGTACCAATTTTCTCTATTCCAGTATTATTTCCCTTTTGACTTGGTTGAAGAGAAACTCACATTTCACTTCAGCATCTAGATGTGTAATTAATCATATTTCACCTTTTAATAACTCCAGTGTACTTTCTTTTACATACTTTCTTTGTTCTTTTAAAAATGTTAGAACTCTTGTCATATTGAGTTTATTTTTTAATCAACTTTATTGAGGTGTAATTTATGTGCAGTAATTGGTGCCCTTTTAAAAACGTTCAAGTTACTGGGTTTTGACAGATAGGAAGTCACCACTATAATTAAGACAGAGACTATTTCCATCACCCCAAAGTTTCCTATGCCCCTCCCTTTATCTTTAGTCCAGGCAACTGCTGCACTGAGTGTAGTTTTGCAAGCTTTTACAAGGTTTTCCCCCACCCCCTTTGGTAGGAGACAAATGCTTCTGTTTGAAAGGAAGGGGAGACAGTGGACCTCTATTCTGTCAGAATATATGTGAAAAAATAGAGGTAGTCAAATAAGTTAAAGAGATTATGCTTTGGAAACTGACAAAAGATTTTAGTATGTGCATGAGTGCTCATAAAGTACTGCAGAAGGAGATTTTCAAGTGATTAGAAAGATGTTTGGCAATCGGTGGTAAAAGGAGAGGAGAGGAGGGAGAGAGAACCTCTGGAGGAACACACTGGAAGCGGAAGGACAAACTGCAGTGTTGGTTCAAGATGAAGAGATGACAGGTGTGTTACTGTGCTTGGAGACAGCGAAAGAGTTCATTTTTGATGGTTAACTTTCCTCAGTCAAGTGCAAGAAAAGTTCACCTGTTGGGAGTTATGATTGAGTGCCTGAAGAAAATGGGGAGGCTTTAAGAGAGCCGCCATGGGGAAATGGGAGCAGGTGTTGTGCTTCTGACAAGGATTATTAAATAGTATTAACGCCTTGGTTGATGTTGGGAGTTTGGAATTTGTGATGGGATCAATGACACGGTGCCCTCCCCCATCTCCCCTCAACCTCCCTGCCAGTTATCTCTTTGTGGCCAGGATAAAGTTGCAAAGAAATACAAATTTATCAAAGTTGGGCAGAAGTTGCAATAGGAATAGAGAAGGAAAATCAGGAGAAGTAGGAGGCTGACAAAGTTGGGCACCCCGACATCTAGATTAAGGAGGGAACTAGTCAGAGAGATGGGCCTGAAGGTAAAGAATGGTGCATTTGCACTGCCAAATCTGAAGCCCCATCAGAAAAGAAGGTGAAACAGGACATTCTAAATTGTTACTTATTTGCACAATGATTTCATTAAAATAGATGAGGGATATACATTGATTCCAGCCAGTCTTATGCTAGCAAAAGAATGATGGAAGATACCCTGATGTAAGGAACCTAATGGCCTGCATTGCCCCGCCTGCAGGGCTTCAACGGGTTCTCGACCACCCTAAGGACGGAATGATAGAGACAGGAGATACAAGGAAACACACCAAGTCTAGATTCTGATCAAGGTGCAACTTTATTTTTCTCCAAGAGGGTTTATATAGTTTCTGCAGGGTGGGGGGAGCAAGAAGCTGTCATCTGCATAAGGTGGGGCAAGCTATCAGGATGTTTGTATAGGATGTTTACAGGGTGAAAGGGTCAAGGACTCTGCCTCAATGTCCTGTTGCTAGGCAACCTGACTGTAAGATGATCTAGTTCCCTGTCTTATGGGGGTCTGTACTTTTCCACTAACTAGAGATTCTATCCTTGTCCCTGACACTGTATTGGCACTCTGGGCTCCTTATTTTATTTTCTAGCTGTGTGACCTTGGGTAAAACACTTAATCTCTGTTTCCTCACCTGTTAAATGATGACAATACTACTACTTACCTCCTGGTGTGTTGTAGGAATTAAGTGCTATAGTAGATGCCACTAGTTAAGTCTAGTTATGATTTACAATAGTCTTAAGGCCTGAATTTAAGATTGACATTCCACTTTAGGTCCAGGCTCTACCACTCTGTGAAAACCATTCAGCCTTTGCCGATTGCTTTTCATTTACCCTGTGTGTAAAACAGGTTTAGTAACTTTGACTGCACATCTTGTAATGACAACCGAAGGGGATAATGTACATAAAGGTGCTCTTTAACTCTGAATGGCCACGTTACCACATAAACACTGTATTAATTACATTCACCTTACACACAGAAGTTACACAAGGTAACAAATGTGGGTGGAAATGCTCCAATGTTCGAAATGTTGCCACAAACTCAGATCAATGTTGAGAACAGGAAATATTTGGATTTTTTAACGGAATAATTTTGGTTACATATTCATATAAGTATGTTGTTAACCTGAGGCTGTGAAGAAAGGCATAATTGTCAAGAAGACAGCAATTTTAAATCATAATTAAAATGAAATTTTTGCTTTCCTTGTGACCTCATTTGCTTCCTTTGCCTTAGTACGTAGGGTTAAAATTTGATAGTTTGTAATCAGTACCAATTTCAGTTGACTCAGACCTCTAATGCTATTGAGCCCAAGATCTTATTTATGTACAGAATGTTGCAAGTTCTTTTTAAAAATTTGTGACTATTAGGCATTTTAGCTTCATGGAGCATTTTTGTAGGAAAAATTATAGCATTTGTTATTTACAATGGGAGCCTCTGCTTTATTTTCACACTTATCCAATTAGTAAGTTTTTTTTTATTAGTTTCTAGTCATAGACATGTAAGTTTTGTGCATGTTATTCATTCTGTTTAGGTGTGTAGTTGCATAGGTTTTGAAAAATGTATGTTGTGGTTTAAATAGGTATGGCCCCCATAGACTCATGTGTTTTAATGCTTAGCCTATAGGGAGTGGCACTATTAGGAGGTGTGGCCTTGTTGGAGTAGGTGTGGCTTTATTGGAGGAAGTGTGTCACTGTGGGGGTGGTCTCTGAGGTCTCATATGCTCAAGCTTTGCCCAGTGTGGGACACAGTTCACTTCCTGTTACCTACAGATCAAGATATAGAACTCTTAGCTCCTTCTCCAGCACTGTGTCTGCCTGCATGCTGCCATGCTTCCCACAATGATAATAATGGACTGAACCACCATTAAAGGTAAGCCAGCCCCAATTAAAAGTTTTCCTTTGTAAAAGTGATTGTGGTCATGGTGTCTCTTCACAGCAAAAAAACAAAAATAAAAACAAAAAACCCAACTAAGACAAAAGTTGGTACTGTGGACTGGGGTATTGCAGTGACAGGCCTGACCATGCTTTTGTTTGGAGGAATTTGGACTGGGAGTTTGGATTAGGAAAGTAGTAGAATGATTTAAATGCTACTTAATGGGCCATACTAGTAGGAACACAGAAGACAGTGGTGCTGAGGGTGATTTGAACTGTGGAGCCATGGCTTAAGAGGTTTCAGAGGAGAAGAACTTTAGTAGGTTGCCTGGAAATTATTCTTGTGATATTTTGGTGAAAGATGTGGCTGCTGTGTGCCCTTTTTTAAAGAGTCTGCCTGAGGCTAAAGTGAAAAGATTTGGATTAATTCCTTTGGCAGAGGAAATCTCAAAAAGCTTAGTATTGACAGTTGCATGGTTATTAGCATTCACTCTTAAGAGGATCTATAATGAAAAGGAATAAGCTGAAAAAGGAAAAATACAAAATGTATAGTTTGAGAAGGAAAGGAGCACCAGGAAGTGGAGTGGAGCTAAGTCCTGTGTTCAAGGAGATAAACAGATTAAGAATTGGAAAAAAGGGATAGGTGACCGCAGAGTAAGACCCCACTCAGCTAAACTTCCAATTTCTGAAAAGGAATTAAAGAAATTTAGGTCCAGGCATCATGGTGCACATTTTTAATCCCAGCACTCAGGAGATAGAGGCATGCAGATCTCTGATTTCAAGGCAAGCCTGGTCTACAGAGCAAGTTCCAGGCCAGTCAAGCTTAGGCAGTGAACAGAAAGCTTGTAAAAATGAAATTGTACAAAACAACCATGTTCCAGCCCTAGCAAGCAGCAGAACATGGCAGTTACAGTCATGTGGTTCTGGCTTTAGAGTCAATGATAGAAGAAAGGGGTTATGGAATCTCCCTCCATAATTAAGGAAAGTCCCTGAGGCCAGGTATGTGGCAGGGTTGTCCTTGCATGGAGGCCCAGAGAGGTCATTGTGAAGTTGAAACCTGGATTATCTTGGAGATCTAAAGATGTTAGAAATGCTAGAGTCATGGGATACCTGTCAAGGAAATCTAATAGGAAGTGGAAGCAGTCCAAGACAAAGAAATGTGTTATAGTCAACAAAGCTGAAAGAAGTTGGAGGTATGAAGAGTAATTTCACATCAGACATGGGATGCAGAGTTTGGAGTTTGCCCAGCTGGTTTTTGGTCTTGTTTTGGTCCAGTATTTCCTCACTATTCTCTTTTTCCTCTATTTTGGAACAGTAATATATCCTGTGCCATTTTTATTGGAAGTATGCAATCTATTTTTTTTTTATCTTGGTTTTATAAGGGATTGCAGTTAAAAGAGCTCATGAATCTCAGAAGAGACTTTGAACTTTGGACTTTTAAACATTGTTGAGACTGTGATAGACTATGGAGACTTTTGAAATTGGACTAAATGCATTTTGCATTATGTTATGGTTATAAGCCCATTGCAGACAGGGAGTGGGATGTGGTCATTTGAATAGGTATGGCCCCCATAGACTCATGTGATTGAATGCTTGGCCTATAGGGAGTGACACTATTAGGAGGTGTGGCCTTGTTGGAGGAAGTGTGTCAGATCCAATTAAATGTTTTTTTTTATAAGAGTTGCCGTGATCACGGTGTCTCTTCACAGCAACAGAGACCCGAAGACATGTGTATTCACAAACTACTGCTGCAGTTAAGTTAGCAAACATTTTCATTCTTCTCAAATGTTCCTTCATGCTTTACTCTCCTGATTCCCAAGCCTGGACAGCTACTAATATATAGTCTTTCCTATTTTGTCTTTCCTCAAATACTCTTATTATGCCAAAGAGATATCTTTCTTTTCAAAAAGTAAGTTTTGGAAATTAATGACTAGATCTCATCACTAATTACATTAATTTTATTCATCCATGTGTGGATATGTGAACTCATGAATGCATCTCTACTTGTGGCTGGCTTTGGGCAGTTGAATGAAGATAGTGCTAATGAATCCACAGATGCAGCCTCCATTCATAACTTAAGGTACCTAAGGCTAGTGCTGTGGTCTTCCTAGATGGAATCAGCATACGAATATGGTTGAAAATCTGGCAAAAGTAAGGGACTATCTTTCTCAGTTGCCAGTTGGTAAATATTGCTGACTGTTTGTCAAAGAAATGATACTTTAATGGAATACTGACTAAATAGTTTCACCTACTGCCAGAGGGAAGCTCAGTTAGTCCAGATGATAAGAATGGCAATAATAAGATCACTAATCCCATTGCATCCATCACACCATCCAATTTGGAATGCCATGGGTGAGTCAGTACATTCAAGTAGATGTTGAATAATACAGAAACTGGAGAAAACATAATTGTCTGCATATGATAAATTGAGGGGGAAGGCAAATTCTTCCCACAACTTATGAAAGCAAATGAAACTCATTTTACTATCATCTTTGATAGTTTCAAATCACATGGTTACTTCTTTTCAGAAAGGCTTCTTTCCTTAAATTATTTTCCCTTTCCTTTCCTATTCAGGACTGTTTAAAGATTTCAATGTTTTGGACCTTAGCATTAGCATAGATGAGGGCTTATATGTATAGCTCAGTGGACCAACATTTGTTGGATTTCTGCCACATGTGAGAGTCAGACCTTGAACAGATCTTGCTTAATCCTTACAAGAGTCACAAAAGGCAAGTATTGCTATTTGTGAGCATGGGCTTGTTCAGGATTATGTAGCTGGTGAGATTCAAAGCTACAGCCACCATACCTCACCTGCCTTATCACTTATACTGCTGCTTATTTTGACCAGTGACAAGCTTCCAGGGTTATTGCTAATGTTCCATTTATCTTCTGGGTAAATGTATTGATATGGCTCATGGTATATCAACCTTGTGATTATGTACAATTGTCTATCAAATAACAGGAATTGCTTTTCATTTTCTATATTTAGGAGGTTAGAACAATTTATAATAAATATGATGACCTTTAGGTCAGACATTTCCTGTAAAGTAATGGCTGGCCCTTCTCCAGCCTGCAATTAATTATGGTCCAAGAGCACTCAGCCATTGTTTTAAAAATAATAAAAAATAATAAATAACACAGCAAATGATGCTTCGGTTATTATATAGCAGTGTGGCAGGTGTTAAAAAGGCAATATTGGTAGCCTACAAGTATTTCCCGTCACTCTGCTCGCGGAGATGATGAACACATTTTCCGGCAGGCCACATTTACCAGATTTCATTATTATTCTTTCAAACACTAACAAAAACATTTACGAAGGTCATAATTCTGTGAACTTTTTAAGGTTATGCCACTTTAGAAAAACGAGGCAAAGAATAGCTTACAGGCAATGAAAAAATATTTGGTTCAAGACTGTATAAGTAATAAAGCAGTGGATTAAACCTCCACTCTTCCTCATCCTCTCCATTTCCTCCTGAATCTAGCAATGTGTGTAAAGAAACATTGTCTAAATGTTGAGGGTCTTAAGCAAATCTTTTCTTCAGTCTTTTTAGTTTGTTAAAGTCTCTCTTGCCTCTCCTGGGTCACCCCAAGCTTTCATCCCCTCTCATTCATTTTCATTCTCTCCTTTCACCATAATCTTACCTTTCAATGTAAGCTTTTAGACCCGCTAGCTGTTCTCAACCTGTGGGTTGCGATTTGGGAGTGGAACAATCCTTTCACGGAGGTCACCCAAGACCATCAGAAAACACAGATATTTACATTATGTATGATTCATGACAGTAGCAAAATTACAGATATGAAGTAGCAGCAAAATAATCTTATGGTTTGGGGTCACCACAGCATGAGGAACTGTATTAAAGGGTCGCAGCATTAGGAAGGTTGAGAATCATTGCTTTAGACGGGCTCTGATTCAATTAGGAATATTAAAATTTCTTATGGCTGTTAAGCTTGTTATTCCATCAGTGGATAATAACTATAGCTTCAAACAACTGAGACACAGAGTTCCATGTTCCTTTCTAAAGTTTGATGCTTTTGTCTATGTTTTAATAAAGTGTTGACTAGATTTTAATGAAGTATAGAACATATCATAGTTTCTGAAATTGACTGTTAATATTTTTCAAAGATTTTATTGGCATTACTGAGCACTTAATGCACCATGTTTTGGATGGTACTTTGGACTGACGCCAGAGCCTTGCACATGCTGGGCAAGCAGAACAGACAAAATACTAATTTTTTTTTCTGTGTTGTGTGTGCATAACTATTGAGCTACACCTTCAACCCTCAATCAAAAAAAAACCCATGTTAAATGCTCAAGTGAATGTTTATTAAAGGCTGTTTTATGAATTTAATGTAATATGTTTATTGTGTTTAAAGTAACTATATCTTCAAGATTTGTTTGTCGATTATAACAGTTTTTTTCATTGAAAAGATATCCTCCTCGAACTAGAATACCACTTTAGTTTGGGTAAAGTGTAGATGTATTTAGGAGAAATGATTCGAGTGAAACAGGAAGGTATGGTACTAAGCTTTTGTGGGAACAGTTTCTGTCAGTTCTTTGACAGTGTCTGTCCTGGAATAGCTGTCCAGGAACACTGACCTACCCAACAGAGTGGAAGATGGAAGAAGTTTCTTCCTGCGGAGAAGAGGGCAGATTTCCATCTTGGTAAGCATAGGTTTCCTTAGGTTAGGAACATTTGCGCGCAGCTCTCTGCAAGCATGGATTTCCCAGACTTGGGATTTCTCAGCCCCATTCAGCAGCACCCACTGGGGAGCGCAGCGCAAGGAACCCATGCACAGCAAGTACCTACTACCTCATTTCCTGGGTTGACAAACTTTGCTTTTCTCTTACTGGGAAATTTGCAGTCTTGCCATGTGGAACTGTGGCAGGCTAAGCTGTCCACTGGAAAGCAAAGTAAAACATCCAGGTTCTTCGTAGTTCTTGGCAAAAGCTGTTTTATTATACGTGTGCTAAATAGTATTCGCCCAAGTACCAGGCCTTTCTTTCCTTTTAAAAGAGAAATAAAAAAACCCTATAAATTGGAAATTTGTACTCCGTTACTCTGAATTTCTGGTTGATTTTGCCAAATATACAGAAAAATAAGCATTCATATATAATACTTGTCTTATAAAACAGTATCCACTGTAGTAGGATTTACTCTAGATCAGCAGTTCTCAACCTGTGGGTTGCAACCCCCTTAGGAGTTGAACAACCCTTTCACAGGGGTCGCAAATCAGGTATCCTACATATCAAATATTTACATTATGATTCATAACAGTAACAAAATTACAGTTATGAAGTAGCAATGAAATAATTTTATGGTTGGGGGTCACTACAACGTGAAGAACTGTATTAAAGGGTCACAGCCTTCGGAAGGGTGAGAACCACTGCTCTAGATACAAAATGTGAACATGAAAATAATTTAATTTGTAGAACATGGAATGTCACAAAAGGAAAAAATGAATTTTGTACTTGACATAGCTACATCCTTTGATTCTATGGTGTTCAACCACTTCGGTCCTACAAAGAACTGCAGAGGAAGTTTATACCTAATTGTAAGTAGCACGTGCAAAAAAAAAAAAAAAAAAAAAAAAAAACAAAACCAAAACCAAAAAAAACCCCTGTGTTTTCCCTAGTGGGGATACCTGGTGACTGATTTCAGTGTCTGGCCTTGACATCTTGTTCTCTCTCTCTCTCTCTCTCTCTCTCTCTCTCTCTCTCTCTCTCTCTCCCTCCCTCCCTCCCTCCCTCCCTCTCTCTTTAACATTAAATGCTGAGAATTAGCTCTGTTGATTAAATTTGGAAAATCAAGACTTAATAATTTGGAAATATTATACTTAACAAAGGTCTTGGAAAAACACTGCACTTAGGAGTTCAGGTGGATGTGATCAGCTGGCACCCCTGCACCATAAATACCTGCTGATACAATTCACGACTTCCATGCAAATGTATCAGATTAATTTGATGCTAAATAATTAAAATTCAGTTTTATTTGACAGATCACTTTATGTCATTCATTTAAAAATCGTGTCCTATAGTTTACTTAGAATATTTTAACCCTTAGCTTTATGTAAAAATGCTGATTTGTTGGAAGGGCTTGCCACAAAGCCTTTCATTTGCATGGCTTATGCGAGGAAGACAAATGTTTACCTTCAACTTTGGTGATATTAGAAAGTATCTTAAAGTGATAGGTTCAGAGTTGCTTTCTATTAATTTTTTATTTTCTTGAAGTTAAAAAAGGAATAAACAGGTCTTATGTAAGTTCCTCGAGTTGGTAATATTTTATGGAACAAGAAGTTTTAATTTTGTAAAGTCCATACCTACTTAAGGTTGTTTTTTTTTTCTCCCTTCCAAGCAGCCATCTGTGCTATAACTCATGATTTCTTGTGCATTTTAATCAGAACCTAGTTATGCATTGCTGGAGCCCCTTCCTGCAGTCTAAACACTCAACACAGTAAAGTGCTGCAGCATATTAAGACACCCGAAGTTATGGCATGCACTTCCTCTTTGTACCGTGCTGATCAGCAAATCAACGCCTCCCGGTGGCACATCTGTACTGGAAATGCGGCTGGCACCAGGAGTTCAGGACTACTGTTGGAGGCTGCCAGGGGGTCCTGACTTCCTTTTGCATGATCTCCCTAAGGAGGGCAGCTTGCCTCCCTGTCTCCCCTGCCTTGCAGTCTGGAAATAAAAGGAGAGTTGGCAGCAGGGCACTATCGCTGTGTCGCCTGATTTTCTGCAGTATTTTAATTGTGTTGCCCAGCCCTGGAAGGATGGTTACTTTAAATGGATATACAACAATTTTTTCCCCCTTTATGTGTCATTTAATGGGGAGGGGAGGAATGCAACTAAATTTCATTTCAAACAGAAATATGTTGCTCCAGCTGCAGATTGAGGCTTGGCCTTGATTTGCAAATTTTTGCAAATTCAAAGGGTGTTCTGCCAGCAACAGTGTTATAGCTGGGATAGGGCCAAAGAGCAGCTTTTCACTGAAATGTATTCTCTTCCAGCTTCCGAGTGCACAAATCCAGGGAACTCTTTTCCTTGAGAAGACACTGATGTATTTACTTGGAATAGCATTATATACACATAAATCAGGAGCTCTGGCACAGAAATCAGCACTTGCAGGTTTTAGTTCTGAGTCATGGATTTGTTATATGACTTTGGGGTAGTTACTTATGCGGCCACATCCTTCTCATTTTAAAAGTGAGTGTATTACCCATGAGCAGACATCACTGGAGCCCAGCAGCTTCCACGGGATATGGATAATGTTTGTGGGTATCATTTTTTTTTAATAAGAAACATTTATACTAAAATATACATCCAGAAAAGTGCTCAACTCATATGAGTATTTTCTCAGTGAATTTTTACAAGGCAAAATAGCCCGGAAGCTGCTACTCAAATAAAATAGAACATCACTGGCACCCACCAAGGTCCTCTTCCAGGGCCCTCCGAGTCACTGAGCTCATGTCCTTCCCCAAAGAAAATGCTCTCTACCTTTCAGCACCTTAAATTTTCCTGTGTTTGTGTTTGTGTGAATGCTTCTGACTAACCTGTTTGTAAAATTCCTTCATGTTGGTGTGTGTGAAAGCAATTCCATTCTATGTGAAGATGTCTTGATTTACCTACTTATAAAGTTAAGAGGCCTATAGTCCAGTGGTTCCCAACCTGTGGGTCATGACCCCTTTGGGGTCAAACGATCCTTTCACAGGGGTCACCTAAGACCATTGGAAATATCGATGGTTACATTGCGATTTGGAACAGTAGCGAAATCACAGTTAGGAAATAGCAATGAAAAGAAAATAATTTTATGGTTGACAGTCACCAAAACATGAGGAATTATATTAAAGGGTTGCAGCATTAGGAAGGTTGGGAAGCACTGCTTTAGTCTATTCTTGGTCAGATTGATTAGAGAAACATGCTCGATGTATTAGTTACCAATCATGTGGTGACTCATAGAGGGATATTTAGTATTTATATTTAGTCCTTGAATTCTAGAGAAAGTAGGTTGTAGCCGCCAATTAATATGGAGATGGGTTTCTGAAGATGCATTATGTGTACTTTGCGATGCCCTGAAATATTCCATTTATTAAGCCTATTCTAAGCAACAGATGCTGTACTGACTGCTTGTAGTTCTCCTGACAACTTCAGGTAGTGTGAAAACCACCATTTTTTTTTCAAGTGGGGAAACTGTCCCCACTTTCAGAAAAGTAAACTTAGTTGTTGATTTTTATAAAGCACCAAAGTGATGGAATCAATTTAAAATTCCCAATTTCACTATTGTGTCCCCTTGATGATCATTAAGCTTCATTGCCAATTGCCTGGGGCTTGTATTCTGGTAGGGTCTGGAGATGTGAATAGGCAAAGCAGACAAATTCACTGAGAATTTTGGGATGGTGAATAGAAATTTCAGTGTAGGCATCTTGCTGTGTCTCTCCCACTATAACAAGGTACCAGACTGGATAATTTATAAATGGAAGCCAATGTCATATGTCATATGACAATATATATGTCATAGGAGTTGGATGGAGCTGGAAGTCAAAACTGTAGGTACAGGGCAGATTCAGTGTCTGTTGAGGGCTCGCTTTCCTCTTCCAACATGGCAGCTTGCTGGATTTACCTCATATTGCAGAAAGACCAAATGCTGTGTTAACATGGAAGAAGCATTAAAAGAGCTGAAGAGGCTTTCTCAAACTCTCTTATGAGGGCACTAAACTGACTAGTGAGAGCTGTCCCTGCCACCTGCAAAACGGCCTACTTCTTAATACTCTTGCAGTGGGATTAACTTTCAATACAAATTTGGAAAGATCACAACCAAATGATAGCAAAATGTATGAGGATTAAAGGTATATTATAGAGATGGATACCAGTGCCAGGATACAGAGTATGGAAGGTTACTAGATAGAACATGTAGAGTGGACTCAAGGAAGAACAACAGCAAGATTAAAGGTATGGAATATCAGGGGAACATTGCTAAAGTGAGATGTTTGAGCTGAGTGGCAGGGTGGAATAGTAGAAGGAAGAATGTGTTAAGAATAAAGCTTGAGAAGGACCCATGGACAAGAGCACGGGAGTACTTGACTTTCCTTCCAGTGAGCAGGGACTTTCTAAGTAGATATTTACAGCAATCAAAGGTTTCATTATGGACAAATCACGGTGGTAGTCCCAACTAGTGTTCTGAATGTCCTTCAGACAAAAGCTACCAGCAACACATCTTTAATGGCTTGGGTTGGATTCAGTGCTTGAGTCAATGAAGGAAGTATCCAAAGGTGTGGGTGATAAGGGTGTGTCCTGGTCAGAGGGTATGAGGAAGGACTTACTAGATTGAGGTTTACTCTGTGTTAAGGTGTATCAGGGAGCAGGGTTAATTCCATCATCTGAAGATGAATGAAGATAATTTCCTTATCTGAAGGATGGAGGACCAGAACAGATGTCAGCCTCCTTTAACTATTAAAGAAGCCACAGGAACTCTAATGAGCAAGGACAAAGAGATGTTTGGTATTTCTGTCATTTGCACACTAAGCAATGAATTTGTGTGAATGCTTAGACAAAATGAGGAGGGTGTCTTGGTGCTGTGGAATAATCCTCTTGTATACTGTAAAGATTTGTCACTCAAATTGATTTAATAAAATACTGATTGGTCAGTAGCCAGGCAGGAAATATAGTCAGGATGATCAAACTAAGAATAATGGGAAAGAGAAGAGCAGAGTCAGAGAGACACCAGTCAGTGCCCAGCAAGCAGAACATATAAAAAATGAGGTAATAAGCCATGAGCCATGTGGCAAAGCATAGATTGAAATATGAGTTAATTTAGGTGTAAGGGTTAGCTAGTAACAAGCCTGAGCTATCGACTGAACATTTATAATTCATATTCAGCCTCTGAGTTGGTTATTTGGGACCAGGCGGTTGGGACAAGAAACTTCCATTGACATCTTGGTATTGACTTTGCTCTGTCACTGCCACAGTGACCTTGGCTAATGCAGATGTTTGCTGAGATTGTTTCTCCCAATAAGAGAATGGCACTTCTCAGCCATGAGTGACATTCCAATTCCCTGATAGCAGAGGCTGATGTTCTCTTTGATAGTGGTTAGATATGCCATGTATGAATTCAGCTGAAGCCTTCCCTTATCCTGGCTCCATTATATCATACCTGAGTGATACTTGAAAATTTTATTTTGTGTCTTAATTTCCTTATTGGAAATTAGGAGTATTTCAAAGGATTGTGAGGACAATATGAGAAAATGTAGTAAAATATATACAGCAATGACTAGCATTGGTAGAGGTTCAATCCATAGGTGCGTGCTATTACTATTATTGCTGTTCTTTCAAGGTATTTATTAGAATGAAGAGGTAGGTATGAAGAAGAAAAGGCAGAGAAGTCTATGGAAGGGAGATGAGAGGTGGGACCAGACTTGGAGAGAAAGCATAGCCCCAGAGAGCTAAGGTGAGGACAGGCAGCAGGACAGTATGCCCTATGTCCTGGGTAGGACAAGTGGGCAGGGAGGTAGGTCATCATTGAGGACTGGGAATACAGAAATAGAAAAACATAGTTAAGGGCAGACATGGCCAGATGGAAATGTTGAGCATCCTGCTGATAACACAAGAATGGAGCTCAAGGGAGTGGTCAAGTGCTGTAACCTTGGTTACTTTCCCATTCCTCAGAGAGGGGCCTACTGTCTAATAGTGCCACTGATCTTGTCCTCTGGTCCTCTCTCGGACCCACTCTTTAGGACTACACAAAAGCTTCAGCTCTTTCATGTGTACTATCAAACCTAGGTCTACCTCAGCTGACTGTCAGAAGTTAGATTTGCTTTAATGATGAACATAAAATATTTTCATCCTAAGATCTTGTTAGGGATTTTTAATCTTACAGTCTTTTATGTAGAGGTATTAATCTGTACCTCAATGGAAAAAAAGTGGTACGCATGAAATATCTAAAAGTTGTGCTGTTAAGATGTTTTCTTAGATGATGCTACTATATTTTATTTATTGATTATCTATCATCAATTGGTCTATTATGTATATATAACTACCATCTATCAATCATCTATGAAATCATCATCTATTAATTGTCTAGTCTATTATTCATCTATAATCATATATTTATCTACTATCTATCAATCATTTATAATTATCTATCAGTAACTATCATCTCTATTGATTAACTATCTATCATCTATATAATTATCTGTCAAATACGTATATTAATCTCTATCTATCATCTACTATCTTTGTATTTATGTATTTATCATCTATATTTACATCTATCATCTATCAGTCTATCACTCTCATCTATCCATTTTTTCTAATCATATTATCAGATTTTCTAAGAAATTGGATTATACTATGTTGGATTTTAGTAGAATGCTTTTACTGAGTCATGATTTGACATTATTCTGTCAGTTTTCATTGAGATATGTAAGAATCATGGTTTATAATTTTATTTAATGTTTTGATACTGTGAAAATCTGTTTTTATATGACA
Organism: Peromyscus californicus insignis; assembly: GCF_007827085.1. Taxonomy (NCBI): domain Eukaryota; kingdom Metazoa; phylum Chordata; class Mammalia; order Rodentia; family Cricetidae; genus Peromyscus; species Peromyscus californicus. The sequence continues at coordinate 31,804,058 of NW_026294535.1, read as the reverse complement.
CAAAAGTTACTTTATGAGGACACTTGGATGAAATATTTTCTCTCAGATATTGATGGCTTTTTTTTTTTTTTTTTGGTCTGGACATGCTGAACTGAATGGCTGATGTTCTTTTTTGCACAGACTGCTGGGAGGCACAGAAAATGCACATGGCTTTTGTTGAAGCAAATAATAACTGAAGCATGCAATTATGGTACAGATAAAGTCTCTAGCTTTATATTATCTGCTCTGCTTTTATTTCCCTGCTCATTTAATCTCATTAGTTATTTTAGTCTTGTCATTGCTAAATTGTTTTAGCTTTTTTTTTTGTATGATGAGTACCTATATATAAACCTACATGAGCATTCACATTCACATGGAGGGATAGGAATATACATTTTATATTTTTGGAAAATTTGAATTGTATTTATTTAAAATATTTTGATAAATTCTTTGAGAATTTTATACAATGTATGTGGTGGTGTGAATGAAAATGGCTGGCCCCCATAGGATCATTTATTTGCATGCTTAGCTTCCTCTTGAAAAACTATTTGTAGAGGATTAGAAGGTGTGTCCTTGTTGGAGGAGGTGTGTCATGGCGAGTGGTCTTCGATGTTTCAAAAGCCTATACCAGGCCCCGCATCTCTCTTTCTCTCTGCTTGCCTGCCTGTGGATCATGACATAAGCTTTCAGCTCCATGCCTGTCTGCCTACCACCATGCTTCCTGCCATGACGATTATGAACTAACCTTCTGAAACTGTAGGACTTGCCTTGGTCATGGTGTCTCTTCACAGCAATGGAATAGTAGCAAAGATAGAAATTCATTCCAGGAGTGCTGCTTGTTGGAGAAATATGAAAAAGCTTGGGACTTTGGACCAGAAAAGTAGTTGAACACGTTAAGTAGGGCTTAATTAGCCATCCTAGTAGGAGCATGATAGACATTGGTGCTGACAACGATGTGGATTGTAGTGTCCCAGCTCGAGGGGTTTCGGAAAGTAAGAATATCAACAAGTGACCTAGAGACAGCTCTTGGGATAATTTTGGCAAAGAATGTGGCTGTTTTCTGCCCTTACCCTAAAAAAAAAAATCTGTTGGAGGCTAAATTGAAAAGGTTTGTTATTAATGGCACTGGCAGAGGAGATTTCAAGACAGCCCAGTATTGACTGTGATCACTCTTAGGAAGATCTATAATGGAAAAGAGCAAACAGAGCAAAAAGAAACACAAACTGCACAGTTTGAAGAGAAAAGGAGCATCAGTCAATGTAATGTTGAGGCCAAGCCCTGTTCTTAATGAGATAAAACCTTTCAGAAAGACCTGTTTTGAAACGAAGTAAAGGGCAAGGTATACTCAGAGCAAGATACCACCTCGCTAATCTTGCAACCTGTGAAAGGAATAAGACTGAGATATTTCCTTGGCCTAGAAACTTTCAACATAAGTCAAAGCTTGCACAAATGCAAGTCATCGGGGACCAGGTATCAGCCCCAGCAGGCAGCGGAACTTGGCAGCTTTTGCCACATGGTTGTGGTTTTGGCTTAAGAATCAAGAACCACAGGAAACGGGTTATGGAATGATCCTCTGTGATTAAGGAAAGCCACGGAGGTCAAGTGATTGTCAGGGCAATCCCATCATGGAGGCCTGGAGAGGCCATTGTATGACACTGTAAAGATGAAATCTGGATTGCTTTGGAGACCCAAAGATGTTGGAGATGCCAAAGCCTTAGGATACCTGCCAAGGAGAGCTGATGACAACCAGCCCAAGAGAAAGAAGTGTGTTGCAATTGACAGAGATGAAAGGAGTTGTATATCTGAAAAACCCTTTGATATCAGACACGGAGCTACAAAATTTATAGTTTATTTTCCTGGGCTTCTGACTTGCTTTGGTTCAGAATTTTCTCACTATGTTCTGTTTCCTCAAGTTTGGGATGGTCATATACATTCTGTGCCATTGTATGTGGGAAATATGTGATCTGCCTTTTTTTTTAATTTTGATTTTATAGGGGGTAGCAATTATATTACCTTGAGTCTAAGAAGAGACTTTGGACTTTGAACTTTTAAACAGAGTTGAGACTGTGCAAACCTTGGGGACTATTGAAGTTGTAAATGCATTTTACATTATAATATGGCTAGAAGTTTATGGGGACCAGGGAGTAGAATGTGGTGGTTTGAATGAAAATGGCTCCTCTATTTGCATGCTTAGTTTCCAGTTGATGAACTATTTGGAAAGGATTAGGAGGCATGGCCTAGTTGAATTGGTGTCCTTGTTGAAGAAGGTGAGTACCTGGGAGTGGGCTTTGAGATTTCAAAAGTTCTTGCTAGACTGGGGATGTCTGTAGCTTAAGTTTTCCTGCCTGGTCCATGGTCAGGACAAATCTCTCTCACCTGCCAGTCCCACAGCCGTCAGACCCAACCAAGTAAACACAGAGACTTATATTGCTTACAAACTGTATGGCCATGGCAGGCTTCTTGCTAACTGTTCTTACAGCTTAAATTAATCCATTTCCATTAATCTATACCTTGCCACGTGGCTCGTGGCTTACCGGCATCTTCACATGCTGTTTGTCATCATGGCGGCTGGCAGTGTCTCTCTGACTCAGCCTTCCACTTCCCAGCTTTATTCTCCTCCTTGTCCCACCTACACTTCCTGCCTAGCCAATAGCCAATCAGTGTTTTATTTATTGACTAATTAGCAACACACTTGACAAACAGACCATCCCACAGCACTTCCCCCCCCCCTTTTTTTTCCAAAAGGAAGGTTTTAACCTTAACAAAGTAAAATTACATATAATTTGGGAATTTGGGCGTAGCTTCTCTTACTACTTCCTGCTGGAGGGGGGTGCTGTATCTTATGGGGACACAAAGAAAATTTTAGGATTATGGAGCAGTCCATGAGGCTGTATTGTCTGAGCCAGATGCCTTCAAACCATTCTGGATGTTGGATCATCTGGGCCTTGGTGTCATCGGAGACCTTTCAGGGGGTCTTGGCTGGTCAAACCTGATGTATCTTAATCTGGAACAAATCCATAGCCTCTGGCTTTCTGTGGGAACAAAAGCAGAGTCTCCTTTCCAAAGCAACACATCCTTGCATCCAAATTTTGAAGTCAAGGTGTCTTTAAAATATACATATTGGTTTAACTCAACATCTTTTACGATCAAATGTTTTTCTGCAGTTAAAAATCCCAAAGACAACACAATCCAGATTCTCTGTGTAATATTCATCTTTACGTGGCTTATTTTTTATATTAATTTTACTGTCTCTTTAAAGACTTTATTTTTTAAAACTATGTATTTGTTTCTATAACTGTATATATCACCTTTTTTGTCTCTTTCAAGCCTACGTATATTTTACACACATTGTAAACTATTACATCTGAATCTGTCTTATTGTGAATCTATTGCTTTAAACTGCAGCAGCTGTGGCTGCTGGCTCCACCCACCTCAGCTTCCCAACATGGCTACGTTTACCACCAGCTCTGGGAGCTATTGTGGGTCTATGCTTTTATCCAAGCAGCGTGTAATCCAGAAACCTCTTTTTTTGTTTTGTACTTGCAAAGGCTAAATCCACCATGCAGCTTAATGTGCTACTTGCAGAGGCCTCATTCCCACCATAGGGCAGGTCGAGCGCACATGCTAGGAACCCATCAGTAGCTCAAACCAGCAGCTGCCGCTCATTTGAGAGAGACAATTAGGAAGCTGTGTTTAGCTCCGTTTTAGAATCTTTTCTCAGGTTTTAGGTGGAAACTCTTGCCACCACATGGGACGCCATTTGTAGCTTAAGTTTTCCTGCCTGGTCCACGGTCAGGACAAATCTCTCTCACCTGCCAGTCCCACAGCTGTCAGACCCAACCAAGTAAACACAGAGACTTATGTTGGTTACAAACTGTATGGCCGTGGCAGGCTTCTTGCTAACTGTTCTTACAGCTTAAATTAATCCATTTCCATTAATCTATACCTTGCCACGTGGCTCGTGGCTTACCGGCATCTTCACATGCTGTTTGTCATCATGGTGTCTGGCAGTGTCTCTCTGACTCAGCCTTCCACTTCCCAGCTTTATTCTCCTCCTTGTCCCGCCTACACTTCCTGCCTAGCCAATGGCCAAACAGTGTTTTATTTATTGACTAATTAGCAACACACTTGACAAACAGACCATCCCACAGCAGATGTCTCTTTCTATGCCTGCCTGTCTGTGGATCATGATGTAAGCTTTCAGCTCCATGCCAGCCTGCCTGCTGCCATACTTCCTGCCACGATGATAATGGACTACTCCTCTAAAACTGTAAGCAAGACCCCAATTAAATGCATTCTTTGTGAGAGTTGCCTTGGTCATGGTGCCTCTTCACAGCAATAGAACAGTGACTAAGACAATGCGTTTTAGACATATTCATTCACCTCATCTTCTTATCTTACCACCCTCTCAACCATTCCATTCCTTTCCACCCAACTTTGAAATTACTTCCTTTATTTCCTTCTTTTTGTGTTTGGTCCAGTTCGTCATTACTGGGCCCTGCTCTGTTGTGTGGTCAGCCTACATGAGGTCATATCATGAAAACAAACTGACCCTCCTTCTTCTAGCAGCTTTGAAATGCTAATAGCTCCTCCACTAGTGGTGGGATCTTTGTATCTACCTGAGCCCTCTCTATGCAGGAGTTTGTCTAGCTGGAGATTGTGCAGGCCCTGTGCATTCTGTCCCAATCAGTGTATGCCCATATCTGCATGTGTCACATTAAAAGTCTGGAAAGCATTGTTTCAATGAAGCTATCTCCCTCCTCTGGCTCGCTTACAGGTTTTCTGTCCCCCTCTGATGCAAGATGCTTCTCAGCCCTACATTATATTTATCTTTAGTGGAAACCAAAATATACAAACTGTATACGTGTGTGAGTTAGCAAGTGAAAATTTGATATATATAGCTGTGTTTGAAACTGGCTGAAGATGTGTGTGTGTGTGTGTGTGTGTGTGTGTGTGTGTGTGTGTACATATGTGTGGGGCACATGGAGAACCAAGGTCATCCTTGGGGGTAGTTATTCAGAAGCTATCCATCTTGTTTTTAAGACAGGGCCTCTTGTTGCCTGGATCTTGCTGATTTGGCTGGGTGTGTTGGGCAGTAAGCATCAGAGATCTACCTCTCTTTCCTTCCTCCTCTGAAATCCCACAGCTCTTTAAACATGGGTTCTGAGGATCAAATTCAGAACTTCATGCTTGTGTGGCAAATATTTTATTGACCACATTTTTATATTTTTTATTCTGTATTGTTATTTAGTTTTTGATGCTATAATAGAAAGATTCATTTCATAGTTTTAAAAATGTGTGCTTTTAATAACAACTGCAGATGATACGAATAAAGAGCTCATTCCAGGGGAGCTGGCGCTTCAGGGTGGAATGTAAAGGCAGGACTTAACGTTGTTCCTGTCATCCCTGAGTTTTACCTTGATGGCAGGACATATTAAAAATGCAGCGTATGAAAGGTGTGCCAGCCCTTCTGCTGATGCACAGACTGTATGAGACGAAGCTCTGGATTTGAAATTAGAAGGTTGGATTCCACCCTTCCGTTAGTATTATGACCCGCTCCTTGGGTACCCGCCTAGCATTCTGATGTCATGTCATGTTACGAGGGAAAAGCCCCTCCCTCCCTCTTTCTCTCTCTTCCCCTTCGCACCTCTCGCCTTCTCTTTCTCTCCCTCTCTCTCTTTCTCTTTTCTTCTTCCCTCCATTCCCTCTCCTCTCCCCCTCAAATAAACTTGCTACATGGATGTCGCGTCTGCCATGTGAATAACATTCCACCATTCACTGCGCCCACATGGGTGTCTCACCAGCCACAGACAACCTTGGTCCAAACCTGCCAAGGCCTCTGGGCACCGGTGCACCTTATCATTACACCTTCTATCTGTCTCAAACTGGATAACTTCATGCAAGCCAATAATCTTCATGAGCTTTGCATCTCTTAGTAGTTGGAGATTGAAAGTACTTGCTTACTTACCTCGCCGTTATTATGAAGATTAAAAGAGATAATGCAGGAGCCTATGGAAACATTAAAAGCTAATGATCAGAGTGTTATCTAAGTTTTGATTTTGTGTGACTATTTTAATTTCTTTTAAAACCTTATTTACTTGATTTTTGTATACCTGTATAAAATCCTTACTGATTCTTTTTTTAACTAATTACTATTTTTATTGTATAAATTTATGGAGTACCATGGTATTTCAATACATGTATACAGCTTGCAATGATCAAATACGGACCATTAACATTTTCCTCACAAAAGTCACATTTAGATAGAGGTAATCAGTTTGGGTGTTCTCCATCATACAACAAGGCTGTAGTTCATATATATATATAAATATATATATATTCACATATATATGATAGATTATATATTATAATACATGTCTATATATAATATACACAATATAATATATATTAAAATATATCATATTTTATATATATATATATATATATATATATATATATATATATATATAAAACTAGAAGAGAGAAGCTGGAAAGCTCCAATCACAATGATGAATATATAAAAGCATTAATTATGCTGCCTTGTTCAGTAGTACATATTGCATACATGTACTGTAACACCATATTGTACTCCATGAACATTTTACTTAAAATTTTAAAATAAATGTTTAACTTGGTTACCAGGACATTTCCTTATGTGTAGAGCAGAAATCAGCACTTCAAGTGAGGTGATCAGGCTGAGAGGGAAAAAAAAAGGGATGCTATTCTTATTTGTTTGTTTCATTTGCGATGTAGGGTATTGGTAAGCAATGAGAATGCTTTACTTATCTCTAAATTTTCAATAGGAAAATGACCTCTGATTCTTATCCATGATCTGAGCTGTGATAGGAAGTTATAGAAAGAGAGGTTGGTGGGAGAGAGATAGGCCTTCTGCATGAGGCAGGGGCTTTTAAGTGTCAGCTAATGCCAGCTAATGGCTTCAGGAAAGAATTGGAGATGGGCTTTATAGTTGATGTTCTCAAGAGAATTGATAGTTAGAGCTATTGTAATTAATTGAAACTTATAAGACTTGACAATTTCAAATGAAAAAGGAAACATCTAGTAAGGATGTCAAACCTTTCAACATTGGAATGTACCATTACCATCTATAAAAAGTGTGGTCTAGCACCTTACAATCAGTCACAAAAGAAAAATCCTTACCATAGTTTCTTTGGGCAAAGGTGTCGTTTTCTTCAGTGGTTTAGCCACTGATAAGTTAGCCTTGCTGCAGTAAATACCCTGCCTCCCCACTCCCCAAGTTCATGCTAATCATGTTGTAGTAGATAACCCTCACCATGCTCATCCAATCATGCTGTAGTAGATAACCCCCCTCTCATGCTCATCTAATCATGCTGTAGTAGATAACCCCTTCCATGCTCATCTAATCATGCTGTAGCAGATAACACCCCCCATGCTCATCTAAACATGTTGTAGATAATACCCCTCCCATGCTCATCTAATCATGTTGTAGTAGATAACTCCTCCCATGCTCATCTAATCATGTTGTAGATAACTCCTCCCATGCTCATCTAATCATGTTGTAGTAGATAACTCCTCCCATGCTCATCTAATCATGTTGTAGTAGATAACCCCCCATGCTCATCTAATCATGCTGTAGTAGATAACCCCCTTCCATGCTCATCTAATCATGTTGTAGTAGATAACACCCCTCCCATGCTCATCTGACCATGTTGTAGTAGATAACCCCCTTCCATGCTCATCTAATCATGTTGTAGTAGATAACACCCTTCCATGCTCATCTAATCATGTTGTAGTAGATAACACCCCTCCCATGCTCATCTAATCATGCTGTAGTGGATAATACTCCCCCCATGCTCAAGCTAATCATGCTGTAGTAGATAACACCCCTCCCATGCTCATGCTAATCATACTGTAGTAGATAACACCCTCCCATGCTCATCTAATCATGCTGTAGTGGATAACCCCCTTCCATGCTCATGTTAGCCACACTGTAGTAAATAACCCCCCCTCCCGTGTTTATATACACATTAAACTCAGCGGGTCACATGTAGGAAGAAGACATGAAAGTTGGAGTGGGGCTTGAGTGGGGGGGGGTGACCTTGAGTGTGTCAATGGGAGAGGGAGCAAGACAAAGAAGGATGACAGAGGCTGACAATGACTAAAATTTGTTACCTATGCATGTCAAAGAATTAAAAAAAAAGAGAAAACCCTCATGTTTTCAGTAGGTTAATTATTATGTGTTGCGCTTCATTCATAGCTGTCCTCAGCACATATGGCTCATGGGCATGATGGACATAGTAGACAGTGAGATAAATTGTTCACGTTAAGTTGAACAGGATTTTTGACCTTTGGTGTCTTTATTCATCTTCTGTTTCCCAAACTCTGTGTTTGAGGTTATGTAGATCTAAGGAAAATACATTTTAAAGCTGTTTTAGAGTGTCAATGTACATCTGTTTTACTCAGTGTTAGAAAGTCCTTTCTCTAGTGAGTATTCATTAAATGTATGCACTGTATTCTAAATATATTCAGTTTTGCTTAGAAAAGAAACCCTTTACCATGAATGCATTGAACACGTGTGCCTTTAAAATCAAAGGTTAATGTAGATATAAAGTACAAAGTAGCAAAATTTATAAATAAAGATTTGTAAATAATGTACAATTTTACTGACTGTTGCTGCTCCCTGCCTGATGGTAGATAACATAATAACATAAAAACCAAAACAAAAGATAAAATCCTCCTAGTTCCTCAGGCTGTATTCCACTAAGATCAAAGGAAGTCTTGCCTGCTCATTTTGTCATTGTGGTTCTTATGGATAGTAGGTCCCATAGGAAAAAAAATGTAATGATCCAGACTATATAGTAATCTTCGTTATTAATGAATCTTTGTTATTAATGAATACCAATTCCTGATTTTTAAAATTCTTCTACTTGTTAAAATTTGTTGGTAATTTCAAAATCAATACTTGTGTCACTCTCATGATCACCTTTTTTTTGAGACAGGGTTTCCTCCGTGTAGTTTTGGTCCCTGTCCTGGAGCTCGCTCTGCAGGGCAGGCTGGCCTTGAACTCACAGAGATTGGCCTCCCTCCCGAGTGCTGGGATTAAAGGCGTGCGCTCCCACCACCGCCTGGCCATCTGTCTAGTATTCTTGTAAGAAAGCTATCTATTATATGTTTTGTGCGTGTGTGCATGCAAGTATGTGTGCGTATGTGTGTATGCCTGTAGGTAAGCTTTGTTCAGGCATGAGTTGCAGTGCTGTTGATTATAACATAATGTTCATGCAGGGACAATATGTCTTAAATTAGTGGAACCACATACAATCAGGATGAGAATCTCAGGCTGCCTAGTGTCATGAATGTCGGAAGGCTTCGTAGAGGAATTGAGAGAATAAGAAATCGAAAGAGGGGGTGGCAGATTAAAAGTGAGACATAAGCTATTGTTAAAGTAGATTTAGAGGAATTACAATGAAAAGGATGACAAGTTAGGGTGGGAAGCTCTGATACCAATGGATACAAGAAAACAACTTGATACTTGTGACATTGTTAGAAGTAGCTGATGGAAACAGATGCAGCCAAACATTAGGCCAAGCTTGGGGAATCCTGATGAAGAGAGGGAGCCAGAGGGATCAAGGACATCACAAGAAAACCCACAGAAGCAACTAACCTGGTTCATAGGCTGTATGGGACTGACCTGGGCCCTCTGCATATATGTGACAGCTGTGTAGTTTGATCTACTTGTGGGACTCCTAACAGTGGAGCAGGGGATGTTTCTAATGCTTTGGCTGGCTCTTGGGAACCTATTCCTCATACTGGGTTGTCTTCCCCAGCCTTAATAGAAAGGGAGGATCTTATCCTACCTTAACTTTATATGCCATGCTTGTTATATGCAGATCCATGGGAGGCCTGCCCCTTTCTGAACAGAAACAAGAGGAGGAGTAGATGGGTGGGTAGGGGTGATAGAGGGTAGGTGAGGGGGGAACAGGAGGAGAGGAGGGGGAAAACTGCAGTTGGGATTTAAAGTAAAATAAATAAATAAACAAATAAATAAATAAGTGGTGGGATCTGTAGATAAATCAAAGTCAGAGAGAATTACAAAATTTTCCACAGAGAAGGAATATATATGGAGGAAAACTTGCTCTTGAAAGATAGAATATTTTTCTTTTTTGAAATTTTAAACACAGGCTTTTATCATATCTTTAGATTTTTGTATCAAAAAAAGACTGTTGCACATTATTTAGTTCTATTTTGTAAGTTCTTTTGTTGTTGTTGAGACTAAGTCTCCTGTGAGTATATGCTGGCCTTGAACTTGAGACCCTTTCATCTTAGCCTCATAGGTGTTGGGGTTACAGGAATTCTCCACCACATCTGGCTTAATTAAGCTCATGAGTGTGTGTTGTCTTAGTAAATTTTATGCTGCTGTAATGGAATGGTTGAGACTTGGGGATTTATAAAGAAGAAGAATTAATTTTTACAGCCGTGAAGGCTGTAAGTCTATGATCAAGGTGTAGGTATCTGGGGAGAGCTTCATTGCTGTGTTACATCATGGTGAAAAACATAAGTCAATGAATCTCTTTTCTTCTAATAGAGCCACTGATGTTATCATCAGGGACATCCTCATGGCATCATCTGACCCTAATCATCTCCTAAAGGTCCCACCTCCAACTACCATCATGGTATGAATTGAGGGACCAAATTCCTGCTCATGAACTCTTGGAAAGGCACATTCAAGCCAAAGTGATAAGTGACTGTACTTAAATGATACTCTCTCATTTGGCACAAGAGTTCCTCTGGGCTTTGAGTATGGCTTGAGTTTTGAGCAAGGTGTTGATAAAAATGGTAGATGTACAACAAGTTGTGTTTCTGAGGCGCTGATTACCAGTTGGGAGACTTTGAGCTGAACTGTTTCTCTCAAGGACAGCATTAGAAAGGAACAAACTGAAACAAAATGAAAATAATTAAAAAAGGAAAACAAAACCCTCAGTGGAGCTCTTTTGATATAAGGCACTGCCCATAGCTATTTGCACCATTTTTGAAACCTAAGGAAGCCCTTATATAGTTCATATGTAGATAATAGTATTGTTATTTCAGAAAAGACTTAATTCTAAATTAAATTAAATTTTCTTCATTTTAAGTCTGCACTCTCCAGTTTCATTCTGTATCACAATTCTTTCTTAACAATGCTTCATGTATTTTACAACACTGCCCACTAAAGAGATTTGTATTTCATCTTTAAAGATTTATGTATTTTACATGTGCATTCAAATCTAGAAAGGGGAAAGATTCTAGGGAAAGTCAGCAAAACAAATGAACAGTGCTGGACACCAAACAGTACCATATAAAGGAAAACTACAGAGATTATGAATTTGATGCTTTAGAAGTAAAAAAACAAAACAAACAAACAAAAACTGTTTGATTACAACAAATAAGAATAACAATGAAATAAAAGATTGTTTTTCCTAGAAAAAATAGAGTTAGGAAAAACAAGAGCAGTATCTATGATCAGAAGTATTTTGCTAGCATTATTTTCAAAATATATTTTAAATTTTGATATGCACCTATAGTGTTTTTTTTTTTTTGCCTTGCCCATGACCTTTGGCTGTATGGCCCAAAGGAAGTAGTGTTTCCTGCCATTGTATGTGACCTCTTATAAGGAATTGGAGAAGGATAACATGCCCCTTCTCCCTGTTCCTGCCTGCGAGGTGGATTAGCTTCTGGTTAGATCAGAGGGCAACTTCTGCTGTCTACTCTCTTCTGTAATCGTGAGCGTATTTCCTCAATTTTTATCTTAATAAATTCTGTTACCCATTTAATAGACTCACATGGATTGATCATAGTAAGTGGCACCCAATGTGGGACACAAGCCCATGACCCTGAAATTTAGAGTCTCATGCTGTACCGACTGAGCTAGCTGGGCATTTTCAGCCTATTAAAAAAATCTTTGGCTTTTTTAAAATGTGCTCTTAATTGACACATATTTCAGTGCTGTGTATGATGTCTTAGTATGTATATATATATATATATATATATATATATATATATAATATAATAATTACATCAGGTTTTTAGCATATATCCTTCATTTATTTATCCTTTCTTTGAAAATACTCAGAACATACACAACATAATATTGTTAACTGTAATCATTTCAGTGTACAACAGAACACTGGGACTTGCATCTCCTATGTGACTATAACTTTGTACTGTTTGGTCAGTCTCTGCATAGCTCATCTTTCTCTTCCTCACCCTAGTCTCTGGTGACTCTTTGACTCTATGTATATGAGATCAACCTCTTTAGATTCTCCAGATGAGTGCTATCATATACTTGTTCTTATTTAACTTATTTTGCTGAACCTTATGCTGTTCAAATGACAGCATTTCATTCTGTTTAAAAATTGTTTCTTAGCTGAAGAGTGGTCTGTGGTTTATGGGTAGCACATTTTCTTTATAGCTCACCCACAGCTGGACAATTTCCACCCAAAATTATTAAGCCTAGGCTATCTATGCTGAGAACCATGGGGAATACTCCCCATTGTAAAGGCAAGTTTAATTCCTTTGAAATGTGGAGCTCTTTGGTGATATTGACAGAGCAAAGCCAGTTTTCTATTAAGTAATAGGTTTGAGACGTTTGTTGAAATTATCAACATATATTTATTTGTTCAATTTACTTGTGTATAAAATTTAATTCTTGGTATATGGAACTGTAAAGCAAATGCAATATATCCAGTCAACTAACTAGCCAGCTGGTTTGAGGAATAAAAGTCTCTTTCATGTAGACCACTCAAAAATTATTGATGTCATTCTTGAAGTTGGTGACATTTATTAATAAACTGCATAAAGACCACCAGAACAGCTTAGACATTATAGGGGCTGCACTTAACCTCTGGCTGCTCCATGTTCATGAACTAATAGCCTGATATTATTTTTAAAGAATGCTTATATGATGCAAATACATCGAGTTGTCCACAAAAGAAAGTAAAAAAAAAAGTTTCAATTGAATAAAATTTTCCAAGCTTAGAGAATTCATACAAAAAAGAAAACAAAATTATTGTGAATCAAACAGATTCAGCAACTTTAGTTTGTTGAGGAATGGCAAGATAAGTTTCCATCATACCACCACGATCATTGTCCTCATTAAATTAAAAGTGTAATTTGATAGTAAAAAATAGCATGTGCCTTCTCAGAATGCAGGCAATTCATTACATTGAACAAACTGAGCTTTGCCAAAATTCACTCCTTTGTCCTTGAGTTTCCCATTTTGGTTCAAATGCTGAGGACTTTGATAGCCAGTGGTGACCACCTTCAAATGGCTATTCAGGAACTTCGAGGTTGGATGATTATACATCTATTTCTGTATCTATCTATCACTATCTCTTTAAGTTCTAAAAAGTTCCTAAATTGTGTGATTCTAAGTTTCTCCCCTTCCTTTAAGGGACACCTTACAGGGCAGAGAAAGAAATTATATCTATTGTTATAATGTGAGGTCTTTTTTATTTTTAGCATATCTTTCTTTCACAAAAATCAAATGTTTTCAGCGAATGGTTTGCACTTCCTCAGTTTTCCCTTACTAGACACCCAAACTTTTGAGAAGGGTAGAGCAGAGACCTGAGTTTAAGTGAAGATTTCTTAAGTTAGTATTGGTTAAGGGAGTAATGAATGAATGATTGTCCTTTTCACATCATTAAATCTTCCTTCCTATTAAAGTACTTAGATTAGATTTATTGCAGAACCATTGCACTTGAGTGGGTCATCTAGCAGAACATACTGACTCTCCAAAGTACCCATAGAGATTTCTTTTTAGAGTTCAATATTGTATTCATAATGACATTGCCAATAGAGAAAACTGTTCTGAGATCACAATTAAGGGATGCCACATATCATTTCAGGGATATGTTTTTCTGCTTGTGGTTTTGAACAATTTTTTTTAAATTCCTTTGAAGCACCTTAAATCCCAGATGAAACTAGTTCTTAGCAGCTGCTCTTTTTTTTTTTGAGGGATTGATTTTGAAAGCAGAAAACAGAGATGTAACTTAAAGTTAACACCTGAGCTATTTGATTACGTATCGGATTGTAAATGAAAGAGAACGTAGCTTTGACTTTTAGATTGTTTTGGAAATTTGTTCAGCTTAGGCTGCCTTTTGTCACTTGTCTCTCACACATTCCATCCTCAATTATCTTGCTAGAAACATGTGCAGGGAAAGCAGCCCAATTTTACTAATTGTCCTTTGCTTGGCCCTTGCCTAATCAGCGTCTGTAACTCAGAATTGTGCATTTGTCTAACCTCCCAGGAGCATTGGTGGGAGAAACTTGGTGTAGTAGGCTTAAGCCATGTTAGGTTATGAATTATAATAGACTAAAGTTAAAATACTCAAATCTGAGACCCCAAGAATTTTTTTTTAAAATCAATTTGATGCTAGTTTGTTGGGCCTACATATTGCTATGTATTGACACATACTTAAATTACTTTCTGCAAAGGCTGGCATGGAGAGGGCAGACTTGGCATTGAAGGACGATTAAATGAAGCATTGAGTGTCCCAGACACCTCATAAGTAATTGCCTAATTTGGACTCTATCTCTTTTTTGGAGTGAGTCACTTTACTAAAACTCAGGGGTTCAAATTTGTATTTGAGCTGCACGTTCTTTACACAAACAACATTCATATTTCTATTGTTCTTTTTATACTTGATCTGAGCCAGGAGGTGGAGAAGTGTTGTCTGCTGCCCTTTGAAATAGTTGTTGATAAGCCTGAAGTGTAGTTAAAGGGATTTTCTTACACCAATGATTTAATTCTTCATGATCCCAGAAAAATAAAACAGGAGAGCAATGTGTATTTTCAGGGTTTGAGGGACTTGTGCGAGCACACAGAGCATTGTTATTCAAGACATTTTTGATATTTTAGTACATTTCCACAATGGTTTGGTTTAGAGAGAAAAAAAAAACTACAATGCACATGCATCCTAAGTGGATTGAGCCCCCAATTTTTGCTGAAGTGGTTTATTTTATGTTGTGTGAAGTAATTTTGGAGAAGAAAAATTTCTTTTCTGTTAACTTTTTTGCTGTACTGTTCGTTTTCAGCTCACACAATCTCAAAGGCAAAATTGGTACAATCAAATTCAAGTAAATAGTTGATTCATTGTTTGCGTATCTCATCAACCTTATCTTATCAGGTAAATCAGACAAACTTCTGTCTAATAACTGTCCTCTGTGTAGGGTAAGGATAATAATTCATCCTTCTCTGGTTCCTCTGATGTACACATCTGTATAAAAAGGCAAGAATAACATTAAAGTTTTATAAAGTTATTATTAATTCTATCACAAAACATTTGCATATAAACAGCCCTATTCATGTCGTTTGCTATGAGTTTTGGGTTTTAGTTAGCATTTTCCAGCTTAGAGTAGAATGCTTAGGAGACAGATAAGAAAATGAATGGTTATTGGGTTGGGGATATAGCTCAGTTGGTAGTGTACTTGCCTAGCGTACACCAGGTCCTAATTTCAATTCCCAGTACTGCATAGACTTGGTATGCTAGCACACACTTGTAATCTCATCACAGGTGGTAGAAGCAGGAGGATTAGGAGTTCAAGGTCATCCTTGGCTTCATAGTGAGTTTGGGGCTAGCCTGGGCTCTCAAACAAACAAACAAAATCAGCAATTATTATTTGTTTATTTATTATAAAATAGAGGGTTTTATGAAAGAGTTAGAAGTGCTCACAGAATAGTAAGTATAGAGTTCATTCCCTTCATTTCAGACAAACCAGTCCTTAAATATTTACATCACAGAAATTCTGTTCAGCAATTAAAAAATAAAATAGGCTGCAAGACAATCTCAGTGACCTTTGGAAATCAGAGCAATAATATAATGGTAACAAATGAACTCATCTTGCCCTTTATGTTAGTAAAGTAATACCTTTTTCAACCAAGTGTATGAAGTTGGTATTATGTAGTGTTTTAAAAGGAGAGGCATCTTATTAAAAACATTGATATCTTTGGTTTGGGGGTGAAATTTATACTTCCAATTTTGTTTGATGACTTCATGGCAGGTTTTGACAGATGGTAGAGTTATGTATGTCTGCTCTAAGAAAGCTCAGTGTGGAATGGACTTGCTCTTTGATTGCCTTCTGTTGCATCTGTATGGAAAAAGAAGCTTTCTGGCTTTTGCCATGAAGTCATGACAGAGCCATCCTACACCAGCTCCCTGAGAAGAAATGGAGCTCCTGGCTCCTGAGACCCCAAAGAACCATTTGTCCTGTCTTCCAACAGTTTATTCTATGAATCCAAGTACACTGACATGACAGGAGGTGGGGAGGGGAGAGGGAGGAACCAAGAGGAACATAAGGGAGGCAGAGAGATGAGAGATGAAAGCTGGATGCCTAGGAAGATAAATGGTTCTGTTGTCAATTCGGAGTAATGAACATGAAACCAGCCTGGGCTGTGTCCATTTCCCTCATCATGCCCAGACCAAACGCTGCTTTAAATAAAACATATTTCTTTTATTTCCCATTTCTTGCTTGCTAACTTAAAGATAAATTACTTGCTTGCAAGTGCAGTGGAAAGGAAATAAAATCAGTAACAGGCAGTGCCCAAAATGCCCCAGCTGCTTAACGGTCTGGCCTTGAGCAATACACAGTTTTTATGGAAAAGTTTTACTGGTCCTGTCGTTAAGGAAACAAAAGCAACTCTTCCCACCCCTGCCTTCCAGTCTCAAAAAATAAAAGTGAAGAAAAAAAATCAAAAGCCAAAAATCAAAGCTCAGAAAAGCCAAAGCGATTTGGAATGTCATGTGTAGTTGTTTTGAGTGACCACAGCAAAGTTAACTCTGTTCGGAATCATCAGCTTAGAGTTGCTTGCATAGCCATGCTCTGTCTAGAATGTTGCTCTCAGGGACAATGAGGGCTCAGAGGTCAAGCTTGTGCTGCTAGGGGCCAGTGGCTCATAATTAGACTCATGGGTTTTTTTTTTTTCAGTTAGGTCATTGGATAAGCAATTAGATACTTTCTGAGACTAGTTTGGGTCATCCTAAGAGGCTGACATTAGGCAGCTTTGCGACTGAAGAAATTAGAACGTTCAATGCACAGGGCAGGTGATTTTAGTGTTCAGAACTAGGAAAGAAACACTTTTAGACTAAAATAGATGACATCTTATTTAACATAAAAACTGCTTAGTAGATGTGCACTCCTGTGCTGGACACAAAACTCACAGGATTTACATGCACAGCTCCTTTAGTAACTAGAATCACATTTTTCAAATGTTAGTGCACATCAGAGTGCATGGGAAGGCTTGTGTAAACACAGATCTCCAGGCTCCATTGGAGAATTTTGGAATGAATCCTGGGGATAGATGCACATGTCTGATGACGTTCCAGGTGATGTTGCAGCTGTCACTCTGAAGACGATGAGTTGAGCAGTACAGCTCACACTGAGCTATCTCTGGTAATCCTGGGGATACAGGCTCTGAACATCGGATGCACGCCAGGAACTGATGAATAGCTCACATCTCTTGTCTCCTTTATTCTTTACACAGGTCTGTTGAGCATGTCACTTATTCCCTTGAGTGCAGAGGTCTGGGTTCCTGCAAGGCAAATGACTCATCCAAAGCGACAGATATGACCAGTGATAGAACCAGGGGTAGAACTTAAATGTTGATCTCTCAAACCCATGTTCTCACCACAGAACCACACTGCTTCCCAGTGCCCTGTCTTTTCGTAGAATTTGACTCATAGGCTTGACCTGTCCTTGTGATAATGTCAAGAAATGAGTGGAAAAAAGCCTTGAAATAGGTTTGATTATTTTGAGTTATCAGGGAGAGTGCAAATACAAGACAATGAACTCTCTCAGTGAATTTTACCTTGACAGAAAGACATTTCATTACTATGCTACCAGTGAGCTAATTATGTTCACTATATAGCTCCTCACTTGTCATTTTTCCTTTATTTCCAGTACTCAAAAATGAATGTGAGACCGAGACTTCTAAGTAAAAGTAGTATCAAGGATAGATGGCAAAGCTAGACAGGACTTCATGGATGAGTTGGGACTTCAACCAAGATGATAGGTGAATCTAGGCCTCTGACAGCAAAGAGAGGATCTGTGGGGTTCTCTTCTGGGTGTTATTATATATGCAGTGAGAAAAATGACCCAACCTGAGTGGAAGGAGCATGTGAAAAAGCAGAGACCTGAGGCTGTTGAGTGGAATATGGATCAGACTGATAGAATGGGAAGTTAGGGTTAGATATTTCTTGGGTAGAGATAGTGAAGAAGAAAATGTTCCTTCCCTGTGTTTTTTTGCTTCTTTGAATATGACTTATACACTTTTACCTCTCCATTTCAGATCTAAAAATGTGTGGTGTGTGTGTGTGTGTGTGTGTGTGTGTGTGTGTGTGTGTGTGTGTGTGTGTATGTGTGTGTGCATATACAGCTTTGGTGGAGTTGGTTCTACCTTTCCACTTTTACATGGGCTGCAGGAAATCAAACTCAGGTCACCAGGCAGCACAGCAATTGTGCTCTCTACTAAGCTGTCTTGTTGATGCCATTATAGGCATTGATTGAACATTTACCACTTACCAGTAGTCCAGATGCCAGCTCCACTGGCAGGCCACAAGGAAGAAATTAAAAGGACCAGAGACTTTACGAGTTATTCCTTTGTATTCAGTGGTCAGCAGTATCAATATTATGTACCATTTGGAAGCTTGTTAGAAATGGAGCATTTCAAGTATACCCTAGACCAATTGCATCATAATCTGCACTTAAGCAAGATTCCAAGGAAACTTATAAGTCCATCAACATTTGAGAAACAATAGATAATTCAATTTTTACTATGTTGCCCTCTGAAATTATCATTGTCTGTAAAGGATAGTCTGAAATGAATATGTTTCTCATAATGACCAAAATAAACAGGAACTTCTTCTTGTGAAGAAGAGATGGTAATAAAATATAAACTGGCTGTCAGGTTCTTGACTGGATACCTCCAGTAATGGCTAGTCTGCTTATTATCAAATTTCACCTCCTTCTCCAACTTCTAAATCATAGCAAGTCATTTCGGTGGTGTTCAGTGAAGATTGATAAGACAAATGGCAGAGAAATGAATTCCAATTAAATCAGCCAATGCAGTTTCTGATAGTTTTCCACAATGCACTGATGTTTTAGTATAATATTTATAGCTGGGATGAAAGTGCTTAAGGAAACATACTTTGAGGAGACTTGGAACATGAGGTATGTTAAAAGAGGCATTTGGGGTAGGAGTAGGATTTTTGGTAAAGATGACTGAAGTTAAGTTTTACAAACAAGAATGCTTCAAGGAGACATGGAGAAGGTGGGTGGCCACAAAGGGATTAAAAGTGACTTCCCTGTGCTACATAGGACTTCTTGTTCTGTGTAATAAAAGTGGATGGATGCATACTGGAGGAATTCAGCAGGTATCACTTCACGAATCACATTGGTTAGGTGAATCTGTGTAGTCTGAGCTGCTAGTAAATCATGTTCTATCCTGTGTAGTCTGAGCACACTCTGAAGTAGGAACAGAGACAATATCTCCTTACATCCAGACTAAATCAGTGGGTGGCCCTGACACTGAGTTGAGGTGTTTCTCACAATGCTTCCAGATCTACACTTTTGCTTTCTGAAGTTCCAGTTATTCAAGGTCAACTATGTCTGAAAGTCTAAATGAAAAGCAAACAATATAGATTATGAATTTTAAATTGCATGCTATACCAAGGAGTGTGATAAAAATCTCTTGCCATTGTTCTGTCCTGTTGGACACACAAATAACCCCTTTGTGCAGATGATACATGTGATGTATGGTGTACCTTCTCAGTGATGGATATCTGCTCAGTTACCAGGTTAGCTGCCACAATACCATGGTGTTGTGTTAAGGCAACCATTATTTATTTAATAATGACCCCAGAATGCAAGACTGGGGATACTGGCAATTCAGATGTACTAAAGAGAATTAGTAAAATATCTATGATAAATAAAAACAAAAAGGAGGAAAACTATTGACTTTCTAAGGAAAAATCATGTTGAAATTATTAAGATCTGTAGTAAGTTACTTTTGTTAATCTCTACTGTGCTTCATTTATAAACTAATTTTAACATAGCTATGCCTGTGTAAGCAAAAATACTGTATGTATGGAGATTGGTGCTCTTTGTGGTTTTAAGTATCCACTGCAGATATTGAAACTTATTCCCCAGGGATAATGTGGGGATAATCTATTTGAGCATTGACCATCTTGTAATAATTTCCTTCTAAGAGTACAGACATTCCGCTGAAAATTTGCTACTTAAGAAACAGAGTTGTGTTTTTTTTTTTAAAGCATTATTGCACTAGATAAGTCAAACTTAAGTGACATTGAATGGAGAGAAGTGATGTTTTATGGTCCAACTATTTGGGGATCAAGTCATCTTTTGACTTTCTCTACCTAGCAGAATGGGCATCACTTCAGGTTTGTTGAGAGTCTTCTGAATGGCCTTCCTAATTACTCTCTTTTTAAAAATCATTTTAAAGTTGAGAGAGAAGAGTAAGTGTTGTTTCCACCATCAGGATTGAGTTTCAAAGGGGACAGCATCAAGTAATAACATAACTGTGCTCACAGAGAGTCAAAAAATCTCTGTGTAATACCTTGTTCAGCAATCATTCATCACTGTAATTGCCGTGGTTGACACTTTGCTCATTTGTAGATTTTTCCTTTCTTGCCAGAATTTTTCTTCAGTAAAAATGATTTAAGGAGTAGCTACAGGGTTCAAATCTACCCTTCAAGACAGAACAGGGACAAGAATAGCATTATTTTCCAAATCCTCTCCCACTCTAGGCCGAGCTTATTGTGAGTGCCTATTCTTGAGGAGCTGCTCAACCACATTACATTATCTTCCTGTTTTCTTGCGGGGGGAATTCTAGATGCTAGTGGGACACTTCGGGGGTGAACATCCCATTACCCTCTGTAGCCTAGAAATGCCATTTCCTATTTAGTTTAGGCCAATCCAGTTTTTGTGCTAGAGACAGTGAGTTCAAATGAAATGGTGGAGACACATATGGGATATTACCAATCACTTTAGCATTTAGGTATCTTGTATTTCGGTCTTTTCTGTAATGGGCTAGAGACATATGGAAGATAGGACTCGAAACAAAAGGTTTGGTACCTAATTCCATAGTATGTGGTTTGTAGACCCTCTCCTACCGTCTGCCAATTACCTCTATGCACTACATACAACCACCTGCTAACACAAGAAATCCAGAGAAGGGCAATGCCATTGTCATGTTAGCTTACCCCATGAGTAGGGGTTTTAAAATAAACAGCTGAATTTATTGAGTAAAAGATTTAGTGAAACATCTTTGGCAACTTAGAGTGTTCTAATTTATTCCTTGGGTGACCATATTTTTCAGCCCAAAAATTGGAGACAGTTGTTTGATGAGTGGGCAGAATATTTGAAATCAGAGCTGCCTTGGAAGAGCTCTGGGTGTCTGTTTTCCATCTCCGTGTTTGTTAAGAATAGATTTGTGAGTCACTATTTTTAAAATGCTCCGTGAGCAAGTGGGATAATAGTTTTAACACATTTTCAAAAGAGAAGCAAAATTTGTAATTTCATTGTGATTTTCCTCAGACATAAGCACATTGAAGTAGTCAGGGATGGTTGTGGATACGCGCTAGAGGAAGGAAAGTAATTATTGTGGGGAGGGAGAGGTGGTTGATTTTGGTGTAGGAAAAGGCTTGTAATATTTGTTTAAAATGTATGTGTGCTATTCCTACCCCAGAAGCAGCTTTAAAAACTGACATCCCTTTACAACTGGGAATGGAAGCTCAGAGATTCATTCCAAAGTTCATTTTATGCTGTTTTGCCCCCCACTTTTGTTGTTATTTTTTATGTTTTTTTGGTTTTTATTGTTTGTTTGTTTCAGGAAAGTTTTGTGGCCCTGGCTGACCTAGTACTTGTTTCTATATGTCTTAGGTTTTTTTATATACATATATAATATATATATATATAAATATATATATATATATATTAAACAGTCATAAAAATAGGAAATCATCAGACCACAGAATCTCACTTAATCTTGAAATTATCTATATCAATTATACTGAGGGACTATCCTGAGACTTCTTCCTGGTATTTAGTTTTCTTTTTCCAGCTCAACAACTGGTCTTTCCAAGGAGCTTGCTCTCTCTGTGTCCGTCAGCCTGGACAGCATGCCGAGGGAGTAGAATAGTCAGCCATCCTCCCCTGCATCTATCTGTTTCCAGGACTCTCAGCTCTGATTCCTTGCTATTCAAAGTGTGGCCTGAAGGCTGACATCCTCAGGACCACCTGTGTGCATGTAGAAGATATAGAATCTGAGGTTTTTTTTTCTATTACCTCAAACCTCTGAATTAGAATCTGCAGTTTTAGGAAGTTCTTAGACGATTTCCACTCACACACATTAAGACGCACTGCAGTAGCACCTAATGTCCATTCACTTGAGTAAACAGACACAGAGTAAATAAGAGTAAAAGACTGGAGATGCTCTGGCTTCTGGGAGTGTCTTTTGGAAGAGGTCTCACCCTTCTATCAGAGCGATGTCCTGAGGCAAATCTGAGCTGCAAGCCTGGGAGGAGAGAGGAGTTTATAGCACTCTTCATTGAGGGCACAGTAAGTATTGGAAGTACCTGTCTGGGGCTCTGCCACAATGGATTCCGGGCAGGAGCCAAAGACTCTCCATACAAGCGTGCTTTGATGCCAAAGAAAAAGGAAGGGAGAAGTAAATCTAAAGCTTCATTTTTACACCTACTTCAGAGACAGAGAACAGTTCCTTTCCTTAATTATTTATGGTGTTACCTTGGCAGTATTTATAGATTATGATCAGATTCCCTCCTTGAAGTTCATTCTCCCGACTGTATAAATTTAGTTGCCCTGAGTGTGTCTCATATGTCTTTCCCTCCGAGCCAGCCTGAAACGCATTCTCTTCCCCTTTGCCGGCTCTGTGATTTATCTGCCTCACTCCTCGACTGCTGGAGTAAGAGGAGTCCCTGCGTTTGGCCTTTGGCTGGTTTAGACTCACTGCTGTTTCTCTGGCTTCACATGCTGTTCCTAATATGCATGTCTGAAAGATGCACTGAGATTATTATTTATTTGTATTGTCAGTCCAGTGCGAACGTTTCAACTCAGT
Source organism: Peromyscus californicus insignis (assembly GCF_007827085.1). NCBI lineage: Eukaryota > Metazoa > Chordata > Mammalia > Rodentia > Cricetidae > Peromyscus > Peromyscus californicus. The sequence continues at coordinate 31,780,975 of NW_026294535.1, read as the reverse complement.
CGAGTGGATAAATACATCGCCTTCCTGCTGTATGAACATGGCTGTAGTGAGGCGTGATCCAGGTGACTCTTCTAGACAGAGCCTTTTAGACTCTGGGGTCTTTGAAAAACTGACCAAGAGAACAACGTTAATTCTCAAGCAGATCCAGGAAGAAGAGTACCTTGTTTTAAAAAAAAATATAGCTTCCATAGGATTTTCTGCTAATCGGAACTTAAAAATATGTTTCAGATGACTTTTTGAGCAAATGTCTCTCTGCTTGAGTATGTTTTCACACAGAATGTTGGAAAGAAATGAATTTTCTTTTTCTTGGCTGTGCTTATTTATTAGATGGGTGCCAAGAATTTCATCTGAAGCTTTTTATTGCCAGATGAGAGCTTAATCCTACCTCAGGCAAAATTCAGTTGTTTTCTAAGAGGGGATGGATGGTGGTAGTGAGTGTTTTTTTCTTGGGGGGGGGGGGTTGACAGTTGTTAGGACAATGGTCTGGGTTGGTCACAGTCATACAATGTAACCCCACTAGTGTGTTTCACAGCACTTACCTGGTAGATATTAAATAATTCAAGGAAGATGAAGCATAATTTAATTGACCTTCAAAATTAGAAGTTATTGATAGCAATGAAGAGAACATGTTTAGTATCAGTGTGAGAGATGAAGGGACAGAAATTCCTGGCCAGAAGAGCTAGAGTATATAGATTTTACCTCTCAGTCTGAAGTATCTTATAGTCTTTTATGACTTTTTTATCTTATAGTCTTTTATGACACTTGCTAATTCTGGGGGTTTCTCCTGCTTCATAAGGGTAGAGGGAGGGTCCAGTTTGATGTGTGTAAAGTCCTTGTGTACAATGATGGGCTGCAAATATATCAAGTAGAAGATGATGTTGTAAGTACTAATACTGTTGCTTATGGTGATGTAGCATCTGTCCTATGAGTAAGACATATTCTTAATGAATTCTGTATGCGTACAGCATGTTTTTTAGAAAGAGAAACTAACAAAAGCAGACTTAATATATGGCGTTTTCTCTAAGAATTCCAAGATCTCATGATCCATGTGGCTTGCTTTCTTTAAAGATGAAAAGGCCTTTAAACACTTTTTTTCTATTTTAAAATTTACCTTTTGTAGGAGGAAAGGATCATATTAAAGTAATCAAATTTATTGTCTACATTTTGCCCAGTCACGGATCTTTGTAGTAGCCTCTGTCTGCTGCAAAATGAAGCTTCTTTAATGAGTGTGAGAGCTTATACTTATCCGTGGGCATAAGGATAAATGTTTATAATACAGTTTATATATATATATATATATATATATATATATATATATATATATATATATATATATATAATGGAAAAAAACTGGTAGTTGTAGAAAACTGGTAGTTGTAGTTGCTCCTCTATGGTCCATGACAAGGTTTATAGTACTGGTCTTGAGTTATCTTGTATCGAGTAGTCCTTAAATACCATTTGATATCTGTTGATTACCCCAAGATATAAATGCCCTTACTGCACCACTGTGAATATTATGCTGTGTTGGTCATTGTGGTTCATAGGTTTACAGAAGGTAGGCTTCCTGGTTATTTTACCTGTCTATCTATCTGTCTGTCTGTCTACCTACCTACCTATCCATCCATCCATCCATCCATACAGCTATCTATCATTTATCTATGTATAAATCTATGTATCTATTTTTGTCAACTTAACACAAACTTTTTCTAATAAGGAACCACAGTTGATAAATATCTATATTGGCTTGTAGACAAGCCTATGGGACACTTTCTTAGCTAGAACAGAAATTGTTACTCGGATTATGGAGTATCACTGTGACAGACATGACTGTTTAATTCTGGGGGAGGATTGTGCAAGGAGTTTGGAACTTTGGACTAGAAAAGCTATTGATTGTTCAGCTTAAGCGGTGCAAATGAGCAAGGCCTCAACTTGAAATTTCAAAGGGAAGCATCGACTCTTGTGGGGCTCTTTATGTGATATAGTGAATTAAGACTTTGTGGTCCTGTTCAGCTATGTTTGAAGAACTGGCTGTGATTGTCAAGAGACCAGAGCCTCTAAAGTGAAACCTTTGCTTTGATGGCTAGCCGGAGCTCAAAATGAACAGGTAAATATCACCGAGGTTGAAATCTGAGAAGTGTCTCCTCAGAATCAGCCCACAGAAACTGTGATCCAGAGTGGGTCCAAGCTGTACCTGGCACTGGCAGGTGAACTTGGTAATGTGTAAGCATTTCCCAGGTGGTACTGGTTTGGAAGACATGAGCGGGTCATGGAAAACAGCTGAGGTTTGACACCATTGAGAGGACAGGAGAACTGTTGGTGAATGTGCAGCCTCAGTTGAAGAAGAAACCCCAGGACTGAAGGGGTTATGGAGAGAAGTTGAGGTTGGATACCACATAGAAGGATCAGAGTCCACAAAGAAAGCCCAGGGGAGGCTATTGGTGAAGGTTCAGCCCATTTGTAGTGGAGACTCCAACATTATGGAAGCATGAGGACTGTGTTGCCAAGGACAGCAGCAGGTGTGGATTGGAACTACCCTGAGCTTAGGGGACAAGTTGTTTGTGCCCTGGATGTCAGAGCTGAAGAAATGGAACTCTGGATGCTAGGGGATTGTGTGGATCCCAGATGTCCAGCATAAACATTTTTATACAGCTGAACTTTGGTTTTGCTTTGATTGGTTTACACCTGAGCCCTGGTTCTTCCCTCTAAAGGTAAGAAAGTATGGAACATATTTTATTTTAGAGGCACCCACAGTTTAGAGACTTTGGAAGTTTTGAGGAACTTTGGATATTTTAGAGAAAATTTGAACTCTAAAAGATGCTTTGGATGTTTTAGAGGAGCTGAACTTTTAAAGACTTGTGGTTTTTTTCTTTTTTAAAGATATTTTTATTTCCCATTATTATTTATTACCTTTTTATTTTTGAGAGTTCAATCACATTACTTCTCCTTCCCCTTTTCTCCCTCCAAATCCTCTCATGCACCCTCATTGATCCCTTTCCAGTTCAGAATCCTTTTTTCATTGGCTGTTACTACGTGTGTGTCTGTGTGTGTATGTTTGTGGGGAGTGTGTGTGTGTGTGTGTGTGTGTGTGTGTAGACACATATATTGCTAAATACAACCTGTAATATTACTTATAAAGCTGTGTACTATATTTTATATTGTGATGTTAATATTCATATACCATCTTGGAGACAATGAGGAAGGAAAGGTTGTGGTTGAAATAGAGATGTGTTTCTGTTTCAAGTTGACGAGAGGGTCAATTATCCTCATTATTATTTTATTTATTTATTTTTTTGTCAACTTAACACAAGCTAGAGTTATCAGAGAATAAGAAACCACAACTGAGAATATGGTTTCATAAGACTGACCTGTAGGAAAGTCTGTAGAGGTATTGTTTTGATTAATGATGATGGGCAGGACATTATGGGTGGTTCCACCTCTGGGCAGGTGGTCCTAGAGTGGATAAAAAATCAGGATGTGTAAGCCTCGAGGAGGAAGCCAGTAAGTAGCATCCCTCTGTGACCTCTGCTTCATTTCTTGCCTCTAGGTTCTTTCTCTTGAGTTTCTGCTCTTTCTTTCCTTCATGATGGACTGTGATTGGAACACACATGTAAGCTGAAATCAACCCCCTTCCTCCAAAGTTGCTTTGCAGAATCACATTTTATCACAGTGATAGACTCTGACTAAGACAGAAGGACTGTTGATTACTTTTTTTCATTGGTAGCTGCGTAGTGCTTTCTGATACTATGCAACTTATACCTCTGGGAGGAGACAGCCAGGTGAGTTCAATCTCAATTCTTCCAAGACCTGAGTCTAAACTATGTGGTAACTTTAGTTATAGAGCCTTACTTTGAATTATTAAAGGACACAACTGAGGACAATTATGATAGCCTATATTGTTTGCAGTCTCTTGGGCTCTGTTTTCCAACAACTTGAAGTGAGGTTTCCCTTCACTGGCACTAGAGTATTAGTCTAATGGTCTAAGGCTCCTGGGGTGAGCATATCACCACATGTGAAATAATTTCATTTAATTGCTCTCCCTCTTTGTGTACACACACACACACACACACACACACACACACACACACACACACACACACACTTTATGTATTTTAAGTCAGTTTATAAAACAATATTTCCCTATATCTTTTTAAAGCATCCTCAGTGTTATTTAGCTCTCTTTACTTACTCTTCCTCCGTATTACTCTTCCTTCCCATCCTCACTTAAGAAATCCCTCCACCCTCACCCCCGCTTTCTTACAGCGCTTGTGTACTATTCTCCTCCTCTCTAGAGCTCCTTCTCTCCCACTCCCCACGTCTTCCCTTTATACTTGCTTGACTTTTGTGGTTTACTCCAGGTTACATACACAATTTTAAGGATTCTGTTACAGAGATAAACAACTGGTCAAAATGCAGAAAATAAATGATCATGGGATGCCCCACCTTATTAGTATTTCTAAATATAACCTCCACATGCAAGGTTCAGGAAACACTGTGGAAGAGGTGTTGGCAAAATTCTAAGAGCTAGTGGGCTAGGACCTCTGCTACAAGATAGTGTCTTCTAGACGTGACAGAGAATCATGTCTACACACAAAATCTCAAAGCCTTGTTGTCTAAACGAGACCTGCCTAAAGCCAGTCAAATGCAAAGGATGCTGGAGGAAATTTCAAAGTCCCATCCTAGATGAAGAAGTATGGGCAGTCAATGGCAGCCGAGGGAGGAAGAAACAGTCTTTCCATGGAAGGCATTACTGTTATCCAATTCCAATAAAATTCATTATTATTCAATATATTATCTAACATAACCACAGATTATATATATATATGTATTCACAGTAGAGGTTATGAATCTGAGAATAAGTGAGGGAAGAAGGGGGGAGTGGGAGGGGAGAGAAGGAAGGAAGGAAGAAAATGATACCAATACAGTATAATTTATACATGAAGTTCTCAAAAATATATTAAAAAGTGAAGCAAATGAATTTAGTCTATCTGTTGTCTTGAGAAAAGGGTATTTTTAAAAATGAAAATTCTAGAAGTAACTTTATGTTTTAAACTTTGAATTTTGTGACTGAGTTGCATGACAAATAACTGTCATCTCCCTTTATCTGAAATTCTAGCATATTTGAACAATCTGAAAGTCTACTGTCTCCTTGCTTCAGTTCTTAGAATGTTATATTCATATATATAATATATGATTTCATTCAAATTCAAATATATATATATATATATGTTTCACATATATATGCATATACTACACATTTTACTCTCCAAAAGTTTTGATACACTTCAAGTTAACTTCTGCTAGTTTTCCTGAAAAATCTCAACACTTTTATGTTCAAATCCCGCCTTTCCTACTCAACATATTTTCCCCCTTTGGTATGAGCCATTTCCAGTTGATTCAACACATGATGAGCCATTCCCCGGGACCCTTTTCCTTTGTATGTGTCTCAGTCCTCAAACCTACTGACTGTGCTTTTCCTTAATTGGAGTGGATATGGATGAGAAAGCTATTTGACCTTTTGGGGGATGATTTTCACTTGGCACATCTCTACGGGATGCTAGTGTAGTGCTGATTTGGTACTTGGGCCTCCTTTTTCTCTTCTTAGTATTACTTTGTCTCCATAGCTCTCTCTCCCATAATCGTCTTCTGTTTCTCTCCTTTGTCTAAAAGCAGATATCATAATTCATTGGTTTTATTAAGTCTTGTACCTCAATCACTAAAAGAAAATAATTTCTTTTTTAAAGAGGTGTTACATACTTTGAAATGAATAAGATTTTCCCTGTGACTGTCCTGTATATGGTGACACTCTCCTCTCCCCCCTAGTGTGCTTGGTGTGTTTGCTGTCAAAGGATCACATTTAAGTCCCACTGTAGGAATTGTCCTTGGTCACAGGGATCTTTCTCGTGAGGTAGGAAGTAGAGGAAGAATAAATGGCTGACTGATTCAAAGAGATCAGGGAGTGCCAACTCTGTTAAAACACTCTAGTCCTTGGACAAGCCTTGGGTTGGCTGATGCTTCACTTGTAGCTGCAAGGACAGAATGCTTCTTCCTGCCTACTCATCCCTGCCCTACTCTGAGAGTGCATGCCGGGAGACATTCTAAGTGCGGTTCTCCTCAGCGGTGATTTTTCAGATGCGGACACACGGCTTTTCAGGAACTCATACCTACTGTGAGAGATAAGGAAGCAGATTATTAAACATTTAGTATAGTATCATAGAACTCTGAGATGATATGAGAGCCTGAAGAGAAAGTGAAAAGCTCATTTTGGAGCCAGGAGCTCAGAAGTTGGGCTAGGGACGTGATGAAATGATGGAATTGTGTGAATCATTAGCTATTCCTCTTGTAGAAGTTACCACTTCCCATTGGATATAGTCTTGTCAGAGCTGGGTTGAGTGGTGACTTTAACCCAGCTAAGCATATGCTCTGTACATGGTGCTTGTATATTTGCTTGTGGCTGAAGAGCTGAATGACCCAAACAGAGACTTGGTTTGTATTCTGAAATGATCCAATGTATAATTTCATGCCCCAAACTCCATTATTTGAACATGTTCTGTTAGTCTTTTTTTAAAATCATGTCTCTTCTTGTCTTTTTTCTCAAGTTTAAAGTCTCTATCACTTGCAAACATTTCCCTGAGTATGCTGTGTCCACCATATTGGAGGATTTGACATTACTCTATAGATAAAAGATTGCATTGCTATGTGCTAAGCAGGAGGAGGATGTTGCAAGATGCTTGTTTAAGAATTATTTTACTTCTTATTTGGTAATTTCACACATGTATGCAATATATTTAAATATTAAATCATATCCACTTTCTGTGCCCAATCTTTAAAGTTGAGAATTGGATGGAGCTAAGCTTGAAAACAGTAGGAGTTTTGAAATTATTAGCCAGGCGGTGGTGGCGCATGCCTTTAATCCCAGCACTTGGGAGGCAGAGCCAGGTGGATCTCTATGAGTTCGAGGCCAGCCTGTGCTACCAAGTGAGTTCCAGGAAAGGCGCAAAGCTACACAGAGAAACCCTGTCTCAAAAAACCAAAAAAAAAATGTTTTGAAATTATATATATTATAAAAATACATTATACAACAGCACTAAGGGTAAATGTGAAGGGCAGTGTTTGGAAGATATTTAGAAGACAGAGTCAACAGTTTTAAAAAATTGTACATTTGTGGACTAATAGCATTCAATAATAAAAACTAGACTTACGTGTCTAAAGACACATCTTAAAGAGTTTCAATTCTTATTTATTTGATACAGCATTGTGTTAGTGTAGCTCAGGCTGGCCTCAGACTCACTATGTAGCTGAGTCTGACCTTCAACTTCTGCTTCTCCCGTCCTCACCTCTCAAGTGCTGGGATTGTAGTTGTGTACCTCCATGTTCAGTTTTATGTAGCGTTGACGATCAAATCCAAAGCTTCATACATGATTAGCACATACTCTACTAATTGAGCCTCATCTTTAGCTCTAAACTGAATGCGGGCACTAGAGAGACAGTTCAGTTACCAAGGGTACTTGCTGCTCTTACGGAAGACATGGGTTCAGTTCCTGGTGCCAACATCAGGCACTTCATTGCTGTCTGCCACTCCATGTCCAGGGGACCTTATGCACTCTTCAGGTTTCCACAGGCATTCATATGCATGTATATGCACACATAAAAATAAAAAATGACCTGTGTATATAATTTCAGAGGTGACCATTAGGTATTGGATAACCAATTGGGGAACATTATTTCTCCAGCTTTCAGCATTCCTTAGTTGCTTATAGTTCTTTCTATAGGGTTGAGACCTCCTGGGATAGAATGAGCAGACTGTAATTATTATATATGTAATAACACACACATATATGCACATGAGAGAGGAGAGAGGAGAGAAGAGGATATATGTGTGTGTAACAATAAAAATCATTAGTGAAAAAGAATATCAATGAATTGGAAAGAGCAAAGAGAAATACCAGGAGAGTTTGGAGAGTGGAAAGGGAAGGGGGGAATGATGTAGTTTTATTACAATCTCAAAAATGAAATAGTTTTTAAAAACTTAAATTTAAAATACATGAAAAACAATACTTGTTAAAATCTTGGACTGGTAAGCTGTGGGGATGTGTTCAGATAAAGAAGAGATGTGAGGGATGATTTTGGAAGGATTATTCTACAAAAGAGCAGAAAATAAATTAAGTTTTATAAAGGGTAGGAACATAATTCAAAATCTGTACTAAAGATACAAATATAAGGACAAAGAAAAGTCCTTAAAACCTCTCAAATTTCTGTGAGGCGATTTGAGCTCTACTTGGAGGTTATGTAGAAAATGAATTTCTTATATGAGCAGTTATTTTCTAAATTGTTAGTATGCATTATTGTTATATTTTGATTCTATTTCCTTATTTTATCACTGCATAACAATTTAAAGAAAATTATGGTCATAAGCCTTTTGTTATATCAACAAATACCTGGAATGTGTGGTGTATGAAAACTAGCTAAATCTACTGTATCTAAAGATTTGTTTTCTTTCTCAAGTAATCATTCATTTTCAGATGCTCATAACTTTCAATGTCTTGAACTCTTGGAGTACAGAATATGTTCTCAACAGAAAGAGACTCTTCGTATCTACCAGGATTGAGTTATATTCATTTCCAAAATGTATCTCTGAATACACTTTGTTTCTGAAGGAAATCAGAATGATAAAATGTAGTTAGCCTAAGTTACTGAGATGTGAACTTGAAAGAATTACTTCATTAATTGGGCAAGCAATGAATAAATGAAGAGCAAGCCATTAGAGCAGAATTCATTTATTGACATACTAGAGTCAACCATTATCTCCAAGGAAGAATTATTTCTATTATCTTCCTTAATATTAAGAAAAGGTGAAGTTTGCATGTAGGTACTGGAAGGCAGTCATTATTTCTGCCTTCTCTATATTGCAGGTAATATAAATTTATACACATGATTCTCAGGGTTTTTGTTTTTTTGTTTCTTTCAATTTTTGAACCTTAGCCATTGTAGTGACTAGGCTTTGTAATATTAATTAATTTCCATGACAATGCCAATAATCAGAGCCAATATACAGCATTTACTATGGTCTAGGCACTGTTCCAAGTGTTATGAATATAATAACTCCAACAACCTTGGGGGTGGGGTGTTCCAATACCCCATATCAAAGCTAGACTAAGGAAATAAAGATGTTGTGCAACTTGTCCAAGGTTACAAATCTGTGGAATTAGGATTCCAATCCAGGCAGTTAAACATCCAAGTCTATTCTCTTAATGGTTATGCTTTATAGATTGTACTGGAGATGTCAAGGTGAAGAAGAAACTAGAGAAGGCACTTCTTACAAATACTGAGTTACAAAGTTAAATATCAATAAGGTTTCATGGTTCCTAGCATGGCCCATGGTGGTGTGCATTAAGAAACAAAACTTGGGTCAGGTGTAACTGTTAACTTTATTATCTGTTCCTCTAAATGTACTTCTATGTATTCCTTCCTGATTGTGGTGCCAAGTTTGATTTTTCAGTGATACTTGCTGCTTATAATAATAATGTACACTTTTCTTAGTAGATTTTTTTTTGTTTTATAAGGCAAGAAATGATGAAATATGACTATAAATAAGGTACAGAGAGATGTAAAAGAATCTGAAAAATGGGTTGAATATTCAACAACATCTTGTAGCGCAGTGATTGTGAAACATCAGTTCTTGTTCTGGGCATAGGAAACTCAGATGAAGAACGCCTAGAAATCATGAGACCCTAGTTCAGTCCTTAGTGGAAGGAGGTGGAGGGGAAAGAGAAAGAGAATGGGAGTGTGGAGAGAAACTTACCTTGTGATTGTTATTCTTGTCTGTGAAGACAAGCTTTACAAAATAATCCTACTTAATTCCTTCTGTATTTATTACTTGTCTTATAATTCATTTTTTTTTGTTGAACAGACACATGGATGAGCTAGTGATGAGCTATTTATTTATTTATATTTCGACAGTCACCCTATTAGAATTTATTTTCAAATTGCACATACAAAATTTCTGTGCAGGGGCAGAGGGAGAATTATATACTCAAATGCTTGTTTACATGGATATACATTTTTAGAGCCTCAATTTCATCATTCCTGGCATGGGCTTAATGATAGTGACTATGTTCAAGAGTTAAAAATGAGGTACTGTTCATGAACAAGTATAGTGTCTTACAAGTGAGTGTTTAATACATGTAGCTACTATAATGATCACATTTAATACTTCATCTTTACAACAGTGATGGTGCATTTATCTTCATTTAGTTCCAAATGATAAGAATGCCCAGGGAGCTTAAATTTCTTGTCTAATGCCATGTTGTTGTCGATGGACCAATACTGAAATCCATAAAATTAATTTACTTGCTAATAAACTAAAACTGCTGTGTGTTGCTGTGTGCCAGGTTCCAGATTGGGTTATAGTTCCAGGGAGATGGAAATGAAATGGTATGTCATGTACATGGGGAACAAGAGCAAGGCACGCTGAAAGCAATGCGGTATGGAGAATGGGGAGACTTCTATGTAGTCTGGTGCTGTTAGTGTGAAAAGGCAAGGCAATCAGAGAGTGACACAGAGTCTGAGGTGTTTCTCATGCTTGTAAGACCATGTTCGAAACAAGTGCAGGGTGTTCCCAGCTTCTCATCCTTGAAATCTAGCTTGCTGCCCACACATTTTATCTTCCTACTTTGCCTTGGCCAAGCATTACTGGAACACTTTGTGAGTAGGTAAGTATCTATGACCCTCATCTACCCCATAGTAATATCTACTCTAGGTAGCATGACTCACTCTTAGGAGAAGGATCAAAGAAGAGGCCCCTATTGACCCTAGGTATGGACCCCAGGCCTCTTCCTCATATTCTTTGATTAATGCTAGGTCTCTGAATATAGTGTCTATACCCACAGTGACTCATATTTTCCTTTATATTATGACTAAGTGAAACTAAACCAAATAGACCCTTACTTGCTTTACAATGATGTGTGCATCTTCTTTGCCAAACTGTATAATGATTTATGAATATTAGTGGAATTTATTCTCAATTTTTTGAGTACGTGCAATGACTATAGAAAGGATGAACTTTAAAATTTAAGCTGTATTATTAGAATATTCTACCTCACTTTTCTCTCTTTAATTAGAAGTTAAGGAATAAAACTCCAACATATCAAGTTGGCTATAATGAGTATAGATTATTTTACAGCAGCTGATATCAAGTTACTAACACAGTGCCATTGGATATGAGCTGGACAGAGGTATTTTAGATGATACAGATGTAATAAGCATGGATGACAAGCACATGGATTACAGGGCAATAATTATGAACTGATTAGTGATGTTTTAATGTAACTTATTGAAGTTTATGTGATTGAAAACTAATAAAGACCACATTTCACCTACAGCTTGGAAATTTCCTGAAAAATTAACAGTGGACTTTTGCAAATTCGTAATGACACCACTGTCTGGGCCATTTTGTCATAACATTCGGGTTTCTGGTTATCCAGAGCAGTTTCTAACAGGGTGGAAAAATGCATGGCCTGCAGGAAGATGTAGTTCCTTGGCTACCATGGTTTTTTATGCCTGGGGTTTGGGTGCAGCTGGAGAAAAAGTCAGAGAAGTACTGCAAGGCACAAGGGCAGTACAGGGTTTCTGATTGTAGGCACAATCACAGAGTATCTTTTCAAATACTCCTTAGATGAGTGAATCAATAAGACTAATTGTCCTGGTTAGTTAATTGTCAACTTGACACAACAAATGTGGGTCTTTCTGTATACTCTGGGAAAATCTGTCAATCTTCCTTGCTACTATGGGGCATTCAGTGACCATCAAGATCTGTTGTATTGTCTGGCTCTAGCCAATCACTGCTGGTGTCTTTGAACAAAGGGTTCTCAGATTGTAGGCATCTTCAACAAAACATGAATGGGAGCTGAGGAAGAAATTAAGTTTCGAGGGATCCATGGATACCTTTCTCACATCAGTTATTCATAGCTTTGTATGTTGTCTTCTCCCCTAAGCAGCCATCTAGGATGGAAATGCAAGCAGAAGCAGGTTTGGTTTTTGCCAACTTTGCTGAATAGAACCATGGGATTTGTCTACTCATGCTGTCAGAGGAGTGTCTTTTTTTTTTGTTGTTGATTCATCTTTCACAAGGGGGCGCCACTTCATAATTTGTCTACTTGGAGATGGCCCTCATAACTCCAGCACAAAGGCACACTATGTGCTGGAGTGCTGTGCTCCTTCAGTTGTGTTTCTTGTTTGCTGCTGAATGCCAAGTGCTAAACTTAGAACCTGATATGTAAACGACTTTTGTTTGTTGAGTTAATAAATAGGTGAATAGATACAATGACAGTTGAGATTCCTATTTCAGCTAGAACTCTTGCAACAAGTAGTAGACGATGTATTAGTTTGCACAGCTGCTGTAACAAAACACTGTCGTCGTCGTCGTCGTCAGTGTTTGAAACAGCAGAATTTGATTGTCTAGCAGTTTTGAAGGTTAGACGTTCTAGACCAAGATGTAGGGAGGATTGTACACACTGTGAAGATGCCAAGGAAGGATCTGATTCAGATAACCCGCCTGTCTTCTAGTGGTATATTAGTTTGTGTTTTCATAACTAGTCTCACTGGGTGTTATCCCTGCATACAACTCAGTGCCACATGGATGTTTTAACAGGGGTATCAGTTATACTGGACGAGGGTCCATCCATTTTCAGTGGGATTGAATTATTTGTTTATTTGTTTGTTTGTTTATTTATTTATTTTGGATTTTTCAAGACAGAGTTTCTCTGTGTAACAGTCTTGGCTGACCTGGAACTCACTTTGTAAACCAGGCTGGCCTCGACCGCATAGAGATTCATCCGCCTCTGCCTCCCAAGTGCTGGGATTAAAGGCGTGCACCACCACCGCCTGGCTGGGATTTTGTTTTAAATAATTACTCTTCTAATATCTTTATTTCCAAGTTTAATAGCTGGGGATTAGGACTTAATCATATGAATTTTTAACAGACCTGTACCTATGACAAATAGTTTTAGAAGAGAAAAAAACTAGAAGTGAAAGAGATGAGATGTGAGGATCTGTGATTACATAATTAGGATTGGGGTAAAGACAGGGCTTTTCTTTTTTAAATATTAATACATTTTATTCATCAATAGGATCATTAACTAGGAGGCTATTTTCTTATTGTGTGTTGTTATTATTGTAAGTTACTTCAAAATTTAGTGGGCCTAAACAACATTTGTTATCTGACACTTTAATACATATGGGTCAGCTTTCTGAACACTGATTAGCTGGGCATAGTAGTTCCTTATGAAGCTGCTATTAAGCCGCTACTAAGGGATGAAGTCATCTCATGCTCCACTGGGAGATGGGTGATGTTCAAAAGATGCCTGTGGCTGTTGGTAGGATTCATTTCCTCGAGGGTATAGTGCTGAGGGCATTAGTTGCTTGCATTAGTGACTCTCTGTTCTTTGTCTCCATGGGGCAATTTGTAACGTGACAGCTGTATTCATGAGAATGAGCACATAAGAAGCATATAGAATGCAAGAGAGAAATTAAACTCTAAGGTGTCAGTTTAGAATTGACTTCCCACTTTAGCAACGTTCAGTCCATTAGAAGAAGTAGGCCACCTGATGCAGCCAGCATACAGAAGGAGGAAGCATGAGCAGCAGCAAGCAGAAAACCTTTGGAGGCCTCTTAGAAACGTTGTCTGCAGGTACTTCCAGTGTGGGCAAAACCTTACACTTCATATAGATGCTCAATTTTTAAGAAGAGTTTTACTTGACAAGTCGAAATTGTATGTGTGCATTGTGTTCATCATGTTTTGATACACACGATGGCTAAATTCAGTTATCGAACCTATGCATTATCTAATGCACTTATTTTATTGTGGTGACAATGCTATTTTACTCTATCAGCAATTGTAAAATATATTTACAGGTGCCTGTCAGTCATCTTGGGACTCATTAATTTCTGTTAAGGCAGTAGAAAGTCTCAGTGTGCTGGTCTAATTCTTGGGCTGTGTAGACTTGGCCACATCTCTTCTGCGTCACCCTGAACAATGGGTGAGGTAGTTAATTGCTTTGATCCCTTTCAGTGGCCTTGATCTTTTTCATCTATGAGTCTTGATGCTTGAGCTCTTTCTTCTTGACACAGGCCATAGGGCTGTTCTCTCCTCTGCCTCATGAGTGTGTGTGTGTGTGTGTGTGTGTGTGTGTGTGTGTGTGTGTGTGTGTGTGTTTATGAAGTTAAAAAAATTATTCTAGGAGTCTAAGTCTCCACATGATTTAAATATGCAAGGGGTGTCAAATCCCTCTGATCTGCTGGGGTTTTTTATATTTATTTATTTATTTATCTATTTATTTATTTATTTATTTTTACCTATTAGAGGGACTGGGACATCAGGTTAGCTGTTGCTAGGATTAATTTAATAATGGAAACAAAAACTTGGAACAGTTCCTACCAAATTTGGAGTAGATGATGTGACACTTCCTTAAAATCAAAACTGGGATGGATTTTTTGTATACTCCAGTCTACAGCCATTCTTTTGATATTTGCTCATGGAAAAACTGTGTCTGTGCTTTGATGGCTACATCCAGCCAATAGAACAGCTTTGCGAATTATCTGGAATTTTTCTTGACTTTACACACACACACACACACACACACACACACACACACATATGTATTCATATATGGGAGAGAGAGAGAGAGAGAGAGAGAGAGAGAGAGAGAGAGAGAGAGAGAGAGAAAAACATTTTATTTCACAGAAGTCTTTTTCACTAATAGATTTTTCCCAGTAAGATATGGTATATGGAAAGTTTGATTTTTTTGTTTCCCTATTTCATGGTTAATGGATTTTGCTTTTTCGAGCTGAAATGTATGCCTTTCCCCTCTGACATGTTTCTAGCTTCAGGGAACATAGTCCCCTCTGGTCCATTAATATTAGCAATTGCCTATGATGTGATCCTGTTTCATTTCTGCTCTGGATTTTATACCAGAGTTATAACTTCTCACATATTAAGTTGGAGTTTAGCTACCATTTTCTGCTATGAATATCTTTACACTTCTCAAAATGCTAACTATATCAGAAATTTATTTTCTTGTACAACTATTCTGGAATATAATAGAAATGCATAGTTTAGTTTTAATCTGATTGACTTTTTTATATTACAAGTATTAGACAGATATGTGTTCTTTATGTTTCTAAGAGGTTAAAGCATTATGTGGCAGACTTAAAAGGAATATCACCAGCTGTGGTTGGAGTGACTTTGATACCTGGGAATAGGGAATGCAGACACGTTTTAATTTTTTTCTGATTTGCTTTTAACAAGAACATTTCCTTAAAAGGTAATTGGCATGCTTTTTAGTCCAGTTGCCTCTTTTTGGCATATAGGGAAATATATGCCCATTGTTCTGAGAGGCAGATACTGCTGTATATAGTGTCTATTAATGCTGGTAATGGCTAGAAGGGCAAGCTTGGGCAGACTTTGGTGCAGTAAATGAGCATGGACTTTGAAGTAAGAAAATCTGATGAAATTTTGTCAGATAACTTCCAAAATATATGTCTGTTATTGAGACCCAGGCTTAGTTTTCTCATCTGTGAAATGGGCTTTTCTACATATGATTCTCATGCAGGGCTACTAGTTGTAACCCAGAACAGACTCATTCTCACATAGCTCTTCAAAACAGCACAACATACTAGAATCAGGTCTGTGAGGTCATTCTTGTTCTTCACTGGTGGAAGGTATAATCTGGTCTACTGATTTACACATCCCATCTACCCTTTCCTTTTGAATGCAAGTTTCTCCCTTTTAACCCATTCACCTGGCAAATACCACTTTATTCCTTCCTATTTCCTCACTCTTGCTGAATTTTAATTTCTTTAACTTTACTGGAAATCACTACAAGATCGATTTTGTCTTGAGTATTGCAATATATCAAGAGCCAGAAGATGACTGGCACAATCTTCCCTGCCAAGCGTCGCTCTCCCTTTGTATATGGTTGTGTCTGTAGAACGGTGATAGTGATGACGGTGGTCACAGCTTCTGCAGATCTCTGTTGCCAGCACGGTATGCACCGCATGGCTCAATGTAAGTTATAGAATGTTGTACATTACAGTTTCTCTTGTAGGAAACTGAGGCTGGCGTAGGTTATGAGACAAGTACAAAGACGTATCTAGCCGGTAAATGGTAGTGTGGTAGAGAGTAAGACCAGATTCAATACTTTTAGCCATTGCCTGATTATACTGATGAATGGGCCCAGAATTCCGGAGGATGTTTGGGATAGCTCCTTCTACATGACTAGGCTACAATCTTCCATGTGTTAAACTCCTTTGCAGGGGATTGCCTTTATGAAATGAAGCTTGATAGGAAAAAATGCAAGTATAGCTGTACTCTAACAAATACAAGTGGGAATTTTTAAAAATAATCTATTAATGAATAACAACAAACAAATCTGTTAGTGCAATTGGGCAATAAACATGGCAAGCATTACAACTTTCCTGGTGGTCTTTACATAGACGTGATAAATGTTCTTCTAGAAAATCATACAAAGATGTGTTGTGGCTGTTCCTTAGTGGCTGAGTATTGCTTAGCCTGTGCAAAGTACCAAGTTCAAATCTTTAGTGCCACCAAAAAAAAAAAAAAATCACACAAAGATGAAATTGCTCTGAAAGACAGGTTCTCATGGTCAAGACAGATTCCTAAAAGGAATCCAAACATTCCTTCTAAAGGGGGATTATTCATTTGCAGACAGTCGGCTGTAAACTTGGAGGGAGTACCACCACAATCCTTTAAACATGTTTGAATCTCTGTTGTGTACACTATGGTCAGCTAGTGGAGGAAAATGTCAGCATTTTTCTCTAAATTTCCACAAGTTGTACAGCTAGAATGCCTCATGAAATGTAGCAAATCCATAGAGTAGGATGACAGCCTGGGAAGTCAGCACCCCGTGTGTGATAATGAGATGTGCTGAAGAAGCAAATGAGGTTAACAACAATGAAAATTACTGATGTCCCACAGGGTTAAAAAGGATCAGACGTTCATCTTTAAAATTAGTTCTGCTCGTTCCGAAGTGTAGATTACAGAATATCTACAACTGCAGGCATTCTTTATTGTAAATTGTCCTAAAGCTATTTCCTTTATAGGTGTATAAAAAAATTGAGCCCGAATGTCCAAACAGTTGCAAAGAGAGCAGTTCCTTTTAAACCTGCAGGGATGTGACCACCCAGCAGTCATTATATAGAAAGTGGTACAATACCTAGAATGCTTCAAAGAGAAATTATGAAAGAGACTATTGTTGCATCTCTCTTCTCCCGTTCAGTCCTATTGATTTGGCCTCTTCAATATCTCTAGAGGCTGCACCTCTCTGTGCACCTCTCTTCATCCCTGTCTGTACCACCCCAGTCCAAGTTAGGGCTGGACCTCTCTGGACTGAACTATTGCAACATCTTTATAATTGGTTTCCATTCTTGCTGCCTTTCCAATTCATTCTCTAAATTGGCCCTTTCCTTCTTAAGCCCATCAATAGCTTTCCATGGCGTGTAAAGAACAAACATCGAAGGTAGCTAAATAGCCAGGCACATCTGGACACCAGTCTTTCTCTGGAGTTTTATCTTGCTTCCTTTTTATTTCCCACTCTCCCCCTGCTTGAGGATTCACTTACAGTATTGTGTCCTGAAAACACTGTTCTCTTGTTTCATTTGTTCAGCAGCTGAACTCAATTTTTTCCTACAGATACTGGCTCAGGAAGTTTTCTCTATTTGGACTAGGTCAGCACACACACACACACACACACACACACACACACACACACACACACACGTATGTATGTATGTATGTATGTATATATTAGACCTTAATAATATTATTGACTATAAATTTGTTTTTTGAGTAGATTTTACCTCTGTGTGATTTTTTTTTCAAATGAATATTTGTCACCATTGCTAGGTCATAATTACTGAAGTTGTTATGAATTTTGACTCATTACTGTTACTCCAGAATTCATTAGTTTTCTAACTGAACATAGTTGACAGGTTGAATGAATCTGCTTGTTAGCTTTAGAATTTGTTGGAAAAGAAGGGATCTGGCCAGCTTAAAAAAAAATCTGTGTATTTTCACCTGTTATTGCAGATAGGGACAACTTATTTATCACCTAGATGCTGTCTCTGTTAATGAAAAGGGTCAAACAACCCCACATATCACAGTCATATCAGGTATGAGAAGTCATCTGGTCACTGAGCAAAAGTAGTGGTGGTCATTGATTCATGTCAACCACACATGGCGTAACAAGTTACATAAGACGAGGCACATTCTCTCATATTAAGGCTGGATGAAGCAACCCAGCAGGAGGAAAAGGATCTCAAGAGCAGGCAAAAGAATCAGATACATTCCCAGCTCCCAGTGTTAGGAGTCTCATAAGAACACAGCTACACAAACAGCATATGTGCAGAGGACCTAGCTCAGACCCATGCAGGCTCTGTGATTGTCACTTCAGTCTCTGTGAGCCCCTATGAGCCCTGTGTAGTTGGCTCTGTGGGCCATGTTCTCATGGTGTTCTTGACCTCTCTGGCTCCTATAATCCTTCCTCTCTCTCTTCCATGGGGTTCCTCGAGTTATCTGTGAGGTCCCTCCCTCAGTTTTCGTGTATTAATTTTCTTCTAAGATGGAGACAATTTATCCTTTTCTGCATGTGATTAACATATAATTCAGTAGCCGTATTCTTCTTCAGTAGACTGTACCAAGAAGTTTACATATTCCTGTGTTATCTATTTCTATCTTGACAATAGGAAAATATTCAGAAACTTTAGAGTCCTCCATGTAGATTTCCTTTGAACACCAATTATTATTAAACATATTTTTGTGCTATATTATGATATATTCTAAGGTATTTTCCTATGGGTTTTTAATAAACAATTTCTAAGAAGTATATTAGATGTTATCTTTTAATGGTGATAAATACTTCCTCTGATAATCTTGCCGGGAATTTTACTGTGGTGACAGACAATTTCAGGGATTGGTCTAGTTGAACAATGAGCTTGAAATTAAGCCAAATTCCTTGTTTCAGATTTGATATAATTTATATCTCTGTGTATTAGCTTTATGCAATAAAGAATACTCAATAATAATTTGAAATACCATAGCTTAATTTTTCCAGTGTAGAACTAACATTTCTCCCCTACCATTATGGATGTGCTGAGTTATTGGCATAGAAAATGGAATATGAATTCAATTTTATTTGACATATCTTGGCCAGATTAGAAACACACTGAGATTCCAAATTTTATTCACATAAATGACCTAGAAAGACAGTGAGAAGAACTAGTCCACGTCTGGAGTGCTGCATATCAAAACTGATATATTTAATATCTTATCACTTACTCACTTGTTCACGTAAAAACATTGTAAGTGATTGATAGCAAGAATATTCAAGAAGATCATTCTAAATAGAAAGGAATGTAAGGAAACATGGAAGGACATGGTTGATATTAAAAATAAGCAATTTATGCAAGAAAATAATTGATTAAAAGAAAAATAATTATAGTAAATGATAGCAATAGCTATCACTATAGTAAGTTATAGTCTAGAGGAACAAAACCAATACATTCTTTCTGACTCTGAGAGAGAGAGAGAGAGAGAGAGAGAGAGAGAGAGAGAGAGAGAGAATTAAAATGGCATTGGTCAGATAGCATATTGACTTATGTGACTGGAGCTTAGATAGTCTAATGTAGCCATCTGTGGGCTGAAGAGCCAGAGAACCTGGTAGCAAGCTGCCCAGTCTAAGAAGCTGAAAGCCTTAGAACAAGAAGCACCGAAGATCCAGACCCAGGCTCGGACTGAAGGCTGTAAGATCCCTGGAAAGTTGCTGGTGAGAATCCATCTGGAGACCGAAGAAGTTGGGGTTTGATATCCATTGGATGATGGCAGCAGCCATAATCACTTAGGAGGAGCTTGCCTATGTTGGCCGGCTTCCTTTCCTTCTACCTTTCTTTCATCCAGACACCCAGCCTCCTGGATGGTGCTACCATATTCAGGATGATAATGTCCCCTTCAGTTATTATCTCACATATCACTCATACCTAGAAATGCCCTCAGAGACACATCCATAAGTATGCTTTATTAATCTGTTGAGTCTCTCAATTCAAACAAATTTATAATGAAGATTAATCATCAGAACAAATCAACATTTACTTGAGTTAGATATTTGCTTTGATGATTAAGTTTTGCCCAATGTAGTTCTTCATAAAACCGTTAATGATAATAGTTAAGCACACTTGTTCCTATGGCCAAAAACCCAGGTTTGGTTCCCAGCCCCTGATATGGTGGTTAACAACCATATGTTAACTTTAGTTCCAGAGGATCCAATGCCTTCTTCTGTTCTCCATGAACACTACACATGCATAGTGCACAGAAATACAGGCAAAACACTTGCACACATAAAATAAAAATAAATAAATCTTTAAAAACAGCCCAAAGAAAGGCCATTATTGTCCCTAATATTCAGAGGAAGCAACTGAATGAAATGAAAATATATATAATCCTGACTAATTTTATGTAAGTGAAAATCTTGTAGAACCTCACAATTATATGAATACAAATTTCACTAACTATTTGATAACTTCATAGTATATTAATAATAAAACAATACTTTACTACAGTTGTGCATATAAAAATGTGAAAATTTGATAATATAAAATACTGGCAGGGATAGGAAAATTAGAGGAATCCTTTTCTTGTATTGATTGGCAGGTAAACTAATGTGGATGCTTCAGAGAATATCTAGTTTTCAGGGTATTTTGGATATTCTAGTTCTGATGTTACTGTAGTTCTCTTGATCAAATGACAGAGAAAAACTCAAACCAATGTTCTGGGAAACATGCTGAGATGTTTGTTGCATTCATAGTCAGATGGGGAATTTAAAAATGTAATAGGTATCCAAGACTTGTCATTCATTGATGGCGTACTATGGAGACTGTGAATTATCCAGAAGTAATTAACTAGATTTTTATATTTAAAACATAAAAAGACAAAAATTAGTTGTAAAAACAGGAAAAATAAAAAAGAATGTAGCTAGACAAGTCATAAAGCCTAAGGAAAATTGTACCCCTATTACTCTGCTAAATATGTATTGTACTAAATCAACTCTTTTTAAAATTTATTTATTTTTGTAAGAATTAATTGGTATTTTGCCTGCGTGTATGTCTGTGTGAGGATGTTGGATCCCCTGGAACTGGAGTTACAGACAGTTGTAAGCTGTTATGTGGGTGCTGGGAAATGAACCTGGGTCCTCTGGAAGAGCAGCCAGTGTTCTTAACTGCTGAGCCATCTCTCCAGACCCCAACTCTTAATAGCTCATTGTTATACCCATTGATGAGTACATCTCTCAACGATCATTAGAGAAGATTTTTTTTTTAGCAATTAATACAGAGGCTCATGACTGGCCAACATACAGAGAATAAGAGATTGTGGAATACTTAGCCCTAAATGGACATCTTTGTCATACCTCTTCTTTGCAAGACTTGGAAATCATTGGAAAGATGGGGTAGAAAGACTGTAAGAACCACAGTGTGGTAGATGACTATAAGGAAACAGCATTTTCTGGACACAGTGGGATAGTTGCACATAGGAGTTCACAAACATTGTGATAGCATGTACAATACCTGTATAAGCTCAAGCCAGCCAAAATCCCAACATGGAAGTGGAAGTAGGCAGGAAGTCCTACCTTTAGCTAAGTAGCTATTGGGAACTGATAGCCTTGCCCTCTCCCAGTAGCTGTGAGCCCTGGTAGGTTGACCATGATTCACTGGAAGGCTACATATTCAATAGTATAAGGTCAGTGAAAATTGTACTTGATGAGCTTCCTAAAAGAGAAGACACAAAGTTGGTTGGGTAAGGGAAGGGGGAGGGGTAGATCTGGGAGGAATTGGGGAAGAAGAGGGAACACAATCAATGTATATTGTATGAAATTCTCGAAGAACTGATAAAAAAATTAAGGAAAAAAATCTGTAACCAAATTTGTATCTCAAAGATGGTGTCCTTGAAGAAATGATGGTGGAGGATTTGTGTGGTTGGTGGAAGTCCTTAGAAAATGGTTACGGGGTATGGTTGAGAATAGCACTTGTGAAAGATGGTCTGGGTTAAGCAAACAGTGCAGGCATTTTTATAAGCACCGGCGAAGGTTTTATGTGTTTACTTAAAGACAGTTTTGCTATATAGCCCAAGTTACTCTTGAACTTGTGATTCTCCTGCTTTAGCCTCCTTAGTGCTGGAATGGCAGGTGTTCCACATAGTGATGTGTGCTCTGCCCATGACCTTGGGCTATAGGGCCTGAGGGAGGGGGTGCTTCCTGCCTTCATATGTGACCTCTAGATAAGCGAAGGGAGAAAAGTCACATGCCCCTTCTCCCTGCTCCTGACTGCAAAGTGGATTCACTCCCGGTCAGATCAGAGGACAACTTCAGCTGTCTACTCCATCCTGTATTTGTGAGTTTATTTCCTCAATTTATATCTTAATAAATTCTGTTAGCCATTTAATAGACTCATGTGGATTGATCACAATAGTTGCACCACACCTGATTCAAATGGATATTTTAAGGTAGACATTGCACAGGCACTTCATGAGGAATGTTCTGGGTGTATTGTAAAAAGCAGACATACAGGAGAAAGGACAGATATGAGGAGTTTTGAGTTTGTTATGGTAACCCATGTGAGAGTAGCACCAAATGACAAGAGTGGTGGTAGATGTAGAGAGAATTTATAGGTTAAAATCTGTTAAAGAGTAAAGCTAAAATGATTTGCTCATGGTGTGGGGAAGTAAAGAGAGAAATCAAGAGCATCCTGAGGAGGGTATACTAAAATAAAGTCACATATTTAAACATAGTGAAACTATGAAATACAAAATGTAACAGAAAAGCTTAAAGATTGGTAGGCATATATACTTTTAAAAAGGTATAAAAACATTGTGATTTCATAAAAAAACACATAGTTTTTGATATGCCTATGGTTTGGATAAAATTATCTTCTTTAAAACACTTCAAAAAAAAGGATATGGATGCATATTCTCTGTAAGTTTTAAAGCCAAAGATTGTTAAAGGTGAGGCTGTTTATTCTGAATTTGTGTACTTAAATATTTTCATATTTAAAAAAACAGCAACTAAAGAGGATGACTCCTATTAAGAGAAGAATGGCAAGTGATTTCCCACCAGTGAAAAGCAGAGCCCCTTCACTAAGTAACATCTATCGTTCAAGTATTAAATTAAAGTCAAATTAATGGTTTACCTAGGCTTCCAGTTTTTCATAATTTATGAATTATTGTTTAAGTAAAAGAGTGAGTATTTTTATATTGAAGAAGACGGGGGTGGTTTTCTATTTATAGGCTTTCATGAAAAAAAAAATGACTATAAGACATATCCCTAAAGAAGAAAGTTTAACTATGATGGAAAAGGCAATGTAGAAATGAGAAGTTGACAAATCAATGATAAATTCAAATAAACATCTTCTATTAATTAATAATCTGGAATCACTACAGTAAACTGGAAACTAAAATTCATAATAGCTAATGTACATCTGCTGACCACTTCCTAAGGCCCTTTTGTGACTCATTTGATTATCAGAATTAGTGATTAAATTTAACTTTTCTCACTATAAATTTAACTTTTAGGTGAGGAGATTAGTGTATAACAACTAGTAACTTAGCCAACAATGCTAAGAAGTATAGACAGGATATAAAGCTAGGTGGTATAGCTCCCAAACCGCTTATTGACCACTAGACCATCGTCACTGCACAGGATCTTCTGTCCTTATGTTACTCTCAGTTCACTGTTAGACTGTGTAAAGGTATCACATATATACATTAAGTGCACCACTGCAAGATTGTGCAATACACAAATGAGTCAAAAGCTAAAAATGACGTGAAGAAAATCAGGCAAGAAGAAAAAAAAACAAAAACAAAGATTGTTAGATAATATTGAATAACAAGAAAAATATAAAATGTCTGTCCTAGCTAATATCTATCTATCTATCTATCTATCTATCTATCTATCTATCTATCTATCTATCTATCTATCTATCTATCTATTGATATATAGAAGATATCTATCTATCTATCTATCTATCTATCTATCTATCTATCTATCTATTGATATATAGAAGATATCTATCTATCTATCTATCTGTCTGTCTGTCTGTCTGTCTGTCTATCTATAGATATATAGAAGATATCTATCTATCTATCTATCTACTATAGATAGATAGAAGATATCTATCTATCTATCTATCTATCTATCTATCTATCTATCTATCACCATAATCATCTTTCAGGCACATAACAATTAACTAAATTTGCTTGTGTATTTTTCAGATAGGTAGATTGAATTGTGAAATGAAATATAAATCTATGCTGTTCTTAGAAAATTCATTTTAAACATAAGGCTCAACCCTTTGAGTGTAAATGGGGTATATAATTAAATTTGATGAAACAAATTTTTAAGGCATCAGTATTACTAAGCCAAAAGATTATGAAATGATTTAACTAGAAAGACAGGAACCTATACACATCTAATATGGGTTTAAAATACATGAGACATAAATTAGCAGGGCTGTGGATGTAGCTCACTGGTAGAACACTTGTCTAACATGTGTAAGGCCCTGGGTTTGATGCTCAGCCCAAAATAACAAACATCAAAATGGCAGAGCCCCATATAGAGAAGTACACATCAATGTACTTGTGAGAGAGTTTAACAACATTCTAAAGCCTTTGGAAGTAAGAATCTTAACTGAGATTTCAGAGACTAAAAAGATATTTTTGCATAGTATTAATCTGATGAATATATTTAGAACCAAGTTCCTAAAATCTAGAGGTTAGATGCTATTTTCAAGCATGTATAACTTTTACTTACAAAACTCATAAATTACTGTTCCATGTACACACACAGACACAGACACAGACACAGACACAGACAGACAGGCAGACAGACAGACAGACACACACACACAGACACACCCCAAAGCAAAAACAAGAAGGCAAACCAAATCAAGAAACACTAAAAATCAATGTTAAATCATTTGCCTGGAATTAAATTAGATAGCAATAAAACAAAGATAAATTAAAAATCACATTATTAGGAATGTAAATGTTCTTCTTCTAAATAATCTACTGGTCAAGTAGGAGATTATGAAATAGAAATTAGTGAAAGAATGAAAATACTCTCAGCAGTCTTTGTAAAATGCAACTAAATTAGTACCTAGAATTTATAGCTATGACATAAAAGTGTAAAGACACAATGGAGTTAAAATTGGTCATATGGTCATTTTATTGAAGAGTTTAGATAAACACTTGGCTATAATAAATGCAAAAAGAAGAAAAGCACCATAATATTAATGAAATAAAACTAAATAACAAGCCCAACCAAGCCTAAAGAGAGTTTTTTTTCAAGGAAGAGGCTGCACTGGAGCATTCAGAGGGAGGAAAGGGAAGGGGAAATGATGTAATTAAATCATAAAAATAAAAAAGATTTAAAAAGACTAAGCAGTTTTTTAACCATTTCAATAAAAATCAAAGTAAATGGTCATAATTAATAATGATTATACATAGGAAGAGATAATAGAAATGGGAAAAATGAGAATTTATGATCATACTTAAAAAAAACAAGATAAATAATATTATCGGTTAAAATTAT
Source organism: Peromyscus californicus insignis (assembly GCF_007827085.1). Lineage (NCBI taxonomy): Eukaryota > Metazoa > Chordata > Mammalia > Rodentia > Cricetidae > Peromyscus > Peromyscus californicus. The sequence goes on along the minus strand of NW_026294535.1, from coordinate 31,755,332 downwards.
CAATAGCCTTAAAGCTATTAAAACAGTAGTCAAAATTTGAATCCTTTTCTAGACCATCAGGTTTATAGGCATACTTTTCCAAGTCTCTGGCAAGATTTAATTATACCTTAGACAAAAGAAAAAAATTCAATATGGATGAGTGGATTCCCCTTCACACTGCCCTCAGTTGAAACAGTTAATAGTTTAACTCTAGAGAGCATATTATTGTAATTCATTTCTTACTAAATCACAGGGTAAAAGGAAGAAATATATTATTTAAATTGTTGTGAAGGATGCAATAGAGAAATCCTTGGGCATGCATGCTATATAGTTCTTGGCAAACAGTGAATGGAAAATGCATTTTATTTTGTGGCAAGAATAATCATTAATGGGGGGCTGGAGAGCTCAATGGTTAAGAGCACTTGCTGCTCTTCCAGAGGACCAGGGTTTAACCCCCAGCACCCATAGAGCTGCTCACACCTGTCTGTAACTCCAGTTTCAGAGGATCCAACACCCATGGCAGAATATCAACACACATTAAAAAAAAGTCATGATTGGTGGTGAGATGGTAATACCTTTCCAAATATAACCAGAAACAAGACACAGTGCTTCTTTTTAACATCCCTTTGTAGTATGGTTCTAGAGCTCCTGAATGAGATAAGTTGATACAAAAGCACACTAGAAAATGGAATTAATTCAGAAAATTTACTTGTTTCAAAGGCATTTTACAAAAACTAATAGATACTTGATATCAGAAACTGATATCAGACTACAAATATGATTTTTCCCCCATACCCGGTATGAAAACCCCACAAGGTATCTAGAAGTAAATCTAATAGAAGACATATAAGACTCTGATGGAAGAAATTATAAGACTCAAAAGTGGAACAAAGCTTCTGTGCCTTCCTCACGCTCATATTAAATGATATTTTGGCTGGGTATAAAATGAAAGCCAGTTATTAATTTTTTCCCCAGTTGTACCTTTGATACTGTACAACTAATATTTGGAACATAGAATGACAGATAGAATTAAAAATTAGCTTTGGTTTCTTGATACATAGCCCTTTACCCCCTATTTTCTGGCAATATTTAAACCCTTTTCTCTGATTGGAATTCTGAAATTCCAAACTTAGGTGGCAGAGATTTTACTTAATTTATGCATCTTGGTCTTTAAAGATTGTCTTTGACTTTAAAAATACTTGCGTTGATTTTATGAGGGCTTTATTTGTATTTCCTTTTAGTTTCAGAACTTTTTATCAGATTATATCATTAATACATATCATTGCTATTTCTGTTTTTTATTTTCAGTTCTATTTTTCCATGTGGGAGCTTAGTTGAAAATCTATATTGGGACTTATTTTAACAATCTTATATTTATGATCAAAGAATGCTTTCTTAGACTCCAATTTCAAACATTTTGTGGTTTGAGTATTTTTACATATTAGATATTGATAAAGTTTCAAAGATAAAGTGGGTCAAAGATTGAAATAACAAGAGATACTTTATGTCCATCAATGTTAAAGATCCATTATTTTGAAGGTATTCAATTAAAATAAAAAAAATCTAGTGCCATTCCAGCAAAATATTCAGTAGCAGTTCATGTGTAAGTATGGAAAATGATACTAAAATTTATACAAAAGTTCTGAAAAAAAAAACAAAAACAAAGAAGCAGATACTGTCATCACTAGACTTCAAAGATTTATTATTTAGCTTTAAAAAGTATAGAATGTGTTCTCAATACATTGTCAGTTTAGGACCAACTGAAACCACCTGGGATCCAAGCCTACATGAGAACCTGACATGTGAAGGAGAGCACTGAAGGTCAATATGGAGTTGAGACTCGATGAACAGTATAGAGGAAGCACTATCCAAGGGTGAAATGGTAGAACAAGGCCTTTACACTACATAGTCTGTGTTTCAAGTCTCAAACTCTGACTTCAAATAGCAAAATTAAGACTTTCAGGAGAAAATAAAGGAAAAAATATCTTTTTGACCTTGTGGATACTGAAAGTAAAGAAGAGAATTTCTTTTAAAAAAGAAGCAGATATCACACATCCTAAAGGGAACATTTGATATTTGATTACATTCAAAGTAAAACATCCTATTCAGTCAAGGAAATACCATAGAAACCCAGCAGAGACTGGGAGATTCTTGTCCATTACTCACTGATAAATGTTGTCCTCCAATATATATGGGAACCATAAGAAATAATATGAAAACAGTAAGTGATACAGTGGTAGAGTGGGCAAAGGCAAAGGGCAGTTTGCATGCAGAAGGGGAAAAATTAAGAGCTAATGAATTGAAGAAGCCAAATTCATCTTCACTGCAACTAGGATTATACAAATCACAACTAACAAGGAAGTAGGTTTCATAGCCACTGCCACAGCTAGACATTCCATGGACAGAGAACCTAAATGGGAGGTCTCCATAAAATCCCTTCCCTAAGAGCTCAAGGAATCGCTTGGATATTGTAACAGCCAGAGGAGACAGAAGATACCAGGAGAATAAGACCCTATGAATCAACTAAGCAAGACACATAGGAGTTCACAGAGACTGAAGCAGCAAGTATCAGGCCTACATAGGTCTGCACCAGGTCCTCTATGAATATATTACAGCTTTTCACTTGGTATTTTTATGTGACTCATGACTGAGAATGAGTGGGTCTCTGACTTTTGTACCTGCTCTTGGGACTCTTTTCCTCCTGTTGGGTTGCCGTGTCCAACTTTGATATGAAAGGACTTGCTTTATCTTACATTTTATTTTGTCACATTTGGTTGTTATTTCTTAGAAGCCTGTTCTTTTCTAATGAGAGATAGAAAGGGAGTGGATCTAGAAGGGAAGGGAAGCAGGAAGGAACTGGGAGGAGTAGAGGGAACAGAAACTATAATCAGGATATATTTTATGAGAAAAGACTCTCTTTTCAATAAAAGGATAAAAATTCAAAAAAAAGAAAGAAAAACGAAAATTTTAAAACACAAAATTTGGAAGAGAGAAAAAGAACTGTCACATGGTGGTGGTTTGTAGATTGCGACAAGCTCTTGTTAATTAAATTGAGTAAAATACTGAGCAATAGAGAAGAGCAGATATACTATCAATGGAAATATGTAAATCAATAATGAAAGCCAGTACTTCAAGGCCAGGTCTTGTTTCAGAGCTGGGGAGGTAAGAATCAGGTCAAAGAGAAATGCCACCTCAGCGATTTGTGATGTGTTCCACATTCAAAAGAATATCTGAAACAAATATGGAAAACAACATTTGAAAGAATTATTTGCGACAATGACAATGTTGTATTTGTGTCTGTACTTTTCTATGTGTTTGGAATCCATATATGTGGAAGTTTTTAATGCTTTATTTCTTTAAAGCCAGAGTTGAATGGAGAATCTTTGGGATGGAAGTGATGAAAGTTTTTCAAGACTTTAATATGTGACTATTCCTGGAATTCATTGCCCTCAGAGAGCCCAGTGCTCACATTGTTCATTTTTACTTCATATAGTCTCTCAAAGAACTACCTCCTGAGTGTAGCTTGCTCTAGCTTTTGACATTTCTAATGCACTCCTTAAATTTATGTTTCTGTTGAGAACTTACCACAGCTTAAGGTTGCTTGGATTTTCTTTCCGTGTTACTCATCTTTTTATTACTAGAACAGAAACTCTATAACAGAAATTCTGTTTGGTTCACTCTGCACCCCCAGCACCAGGAGGGAAGCCTGGTATGGAGGAGTCTTTCAGTATTTGTTTAGTAAGTTAGAGAAATGTCTGAAGTTAGAATCTCAAGAGGAAAAAGGAGGCCAGCATCTCTAGAAGTTGCAGAGGAGATGGTTGAGTTGGCAGAGTGTGATGGTCTCACTAGATGCACAGATCTAGAGGAGACCTTATACCTAAGAGGCACCACCAGGCAGTTGGGATTGGAGATGAAAGGGCAGATGAACTAGACTAAATTGAAACTGAATTCAAACAAGCACCTAGTCTTACAATCACAAATAGTTAGACTTGGCTGTCATTTCTACTCAAGGAATTTGAGTGGTTATAGGACTGAGAGCTTAATAAAGAAATTTCCTAAATCTTTTTTTTCTCTCTTTGCTTTAAAAACAAAGCAAAACCAAACAAAAGCAAAGCATCCAATTCGGTATACTACAAAAATTCCCTGTCTCAGAAAGGGATTAAATACTTCTGTGCTATCTATGGGTTGTGACAGGAGCAAATGACTTTTTCTGATTCCCAGACATTGGATCTGACTCTTGTTGGTGATTGTTTACTGTTTAGGAGAAAGAAAGACTAGTGCTTAAAGTTAAAAATAAAAGCAGTCTTGTTGAATGTATCTTCATTGAAGACCAATGTTGGAAGAGATTTAAGTAATAACTGTAGAAATTAGACATTATTTTTCAAATTTGTCAGGCTATTATTACTGTGTTATCACATGATATATAATATTTTTCAAAACTTTTAAGAAATAGTAGTGATATACATAAACATATATGGGTGTCTTTAATGCTTTATTTCTTTATTATATATGTCTATGCATATGTTTGTAAATACGTTTATATGTGTTTATATACATACACAGAGCTTCCAGAGCCAGAACTGGCATGTATATGCTGTCTAGGACTCTAAAAATTTCAGTGAATATCCCACATGGTCCTGAGTCATATGTGGTAAAACAACACTTAGGGAAAAGCCTTATAGATAGCACTAATTTTTATGCACTCACCTTTCTGTTTATGTGTCTACCAGTTTTGTGCAACAATATGCTTGGAAGTACCATAGCTAAATAATGCAGGTGTGTCAAAGTTAGCAGATTGAAAGCTGTGAAGAATTACGTCTATGGCACAGAAGCATATAAACATAAAATGTACTCCCAGAAGATGCAGAAAATTCAATACACGGTGGCGTATTAACTGCCAGGAAGACAAAACATTATAATAGATTAGTGTCCTGTTGTAGCTGTCATAAATTGCCACAAATTTAGTGGCTTTAATGTAAAGCTACTCTTCTTCTTTCCCTCTTCTGAAAGTTAGAGATCCCAAAGTAGCTCAAAGGGCTGGTTTCTTTGGAAGCTTTGAGGGTGATCTGGTCTCTCATCTTCCTAGCTGCAGTCCCAGCACCCAATGTTTATTACTCCTCCGTCTATCCTTGGATCTTTACATTTCTTTTCTGTTTTGTTATATGTTACCTGCTAAGCATCCTCTGACTCCCTCTTAGGAACCTGCATGGGTAACCTAGAACATAGTCCATGTTAAGGACTCATAATTTAATCACAACTGCAAAGCCTCTCCCACATAAGGTCATGTTCACGTGTTCCATAGGCTAGGGCATAGGATGTTGCTAGCTCTGGGGGTTGTTTTCGGTCTACCACATATATTTAGAAGCAAATGCCAATAAAAATACAACTATTAAAAAAAAAACCTCTTTGCTTGAAGTACCCATAAATGACTTAAGTTCTACAGTGAACTGGAAAATACCATCCTTAGTAGATAAATGTAAAGTGAGTTAGGAGCAGAGACAAGAGCTTGCCACAGTACTAATTTTCTTGCCTGAAGCAAAGTATAGTGGGGAGGTAAAATGACTCTGTTATAGCTGTGTTTTAGTTCAAAAATGGATAAGGACCTTCAGAGCTTATTGCCATACGATGTCAGTCAGCTGTATGCCTTCACTCCCTACCAGGAGTAAAGTACTGTGGCAGACGCAGAAAGGAGTGAATACATTGGCTGGAGGCTCATAAAACTTAACTATGACAGAAGGACAAAGTAACATGCTTTAAATGTAGATAGCCTCTTCATCTATACTATAAGGGCCACTGGACCTAAAAGGAGTCCCGCGGTGGATAGCAAACCAGTGTCAGGATTCTCAGCAGGTGTTTTTCTCTCCAATCTTTAATAAAATTCTATAAAGGAGAAAAAATAAGAAATATGTAGGTACAAGCTACTCAAGCCATATTATCAGCCACAATACCCTGGGTTCTCTTTAAAACTGCATTTGGTCTGGAATACGATTTAGTATGAGGCTGGTCTTCAACTTCATTAAAGATGTTTTTGTGATTGTTTTTGTACTCTGTGACTCTGTGACATGGATGACAAAGGGGGACTCACTGAGGGTTTCTGGTGTTTCTTTCTGATTATCCCTTCTCAACTGATAGGTTTTCAAGTAGTTGTGATTTTAATAGTAGCATGTATCTGATTCTAAGTATTGTGATTTTACTCCTTACCAATCCTAATTTCCAAATCCTCCCTGTTCTCAGAATTTGCTCCTTGACTAGGGTGAGGATGAGGTGATGGACACAGGATGTTGGCAGCTTTTCCATTCTCACTATAAATGCCCCAGAATAAAACTTCTCTTGTAATATTAAAATTTCTGTTCAATGGCCTCTGTCTCTGAGGATACTTTAATTATTCTGCTGGTGCAATAATCTCCCTTCACGGTTTTCCACCATGGCACTGTCTTAGATTCTAAATTAACTCTCAGCTTCCTAAAGCAAGCAGATTTATATTCTATACTTCATGTCATGGGCAGTCTCAGTTTCCCACCTCCAGGACCTTTAGGACCTTCTGCACCCCGGTTGGCTCTTGTTCTCTCTTCTTCCCACCCCCAATTTCATGTTTTTTGGCCTTCACACTTGGGCACTGGTTCTCCACTTCAGAGTTTTGTGTGTATCTATTCCCATTAGAAATAAACATTATCTTTGGAATTGTAAGTAACACTAAAGTTGCAGACATTTAGTTTTTTTGTTCACCACATCCTCTTCTCTTTGTATCAATATATATTTTTCTTCTAAGAGCCCAATTGCTGACATTTCCCTGTGGCTGGCTCTATTTTACTGATTCATAGGAAGAAAAACCAATGTGCAACTGTATTCATATACATGAACAGTTCAGCTCTATTGGCTGAGAATTTAGCAACAACATATTGTTTTGTAATTATTAGTGGAAGGTACTGTTTCTTTAGTTAAGTGAAAGAAAAGTTAATTTGTTTTTATTGTAATGATACTTTAAGACTGTGAAATAATTACCAGGCCTTGCAAAGTTCCCAGTGTACTCTTGTGATATATATATATATATATATATATATATATATATATATATATATATATGAATGAAATAAATGTGGCAAATCCAAAGCTTTATTTAACTTAAAATACCGAATTTCAAATGTCACATTAGAGAAAATGCTATTTTCTTTAACAGGTGTGCTGCTATTGTAAATAGGATTTCCTTTCTCTTGGCTGTTTGATGTAATGATACAGTGTTCCTCATAATTACACAGCAAGTACCATAATTCATTTCTTAGTACAACGAATAATTAAACAGGCTAGAAAAAAAATCTGTGGACAGAGATTTAGTTTCACTGTCTTCTACAGCAACTCAGCAATACGAAATCTTCCCAAATTCTTTACCTACGAAGTCAGAATTTATTGCTAACGCTGTACTCATTCCACAGGTGAATTTTGTGAAGATAAATTTTAAAAAGTCAGGGAAGTTTTGTAAATTATTAGGAGACAGTGTCTAAATTTATTTAGTGGAAGATTTCAGCGTGTTTCTGACAACTATGTTCATTCTTACATTTTTTTTGCTGTATATTTCTGTTGTGTATATATATTTACTTTCTTTGGGACTCTCTAATATGATAAAATGTAGACTTTTATATGTAAGTGTCTAAATAATTGATTGCCCGTCTTCACTTCTGTGATGTGCAGTCTGAGTTCCACTGAATCACCTGTTCTTTGCAGAGGGTTTCTCTGATGAGATGGTGTAAATTAGAAGCCCATTGTGACCTGATGTCATAAGACCTCGTTCCACATCTCCTCACTGTGGCACAAGTTCCCTGAGACAAGAGATCTTGTCTTGTTTATTTACCTTTAGGCACTCATCACATGAAGAGTTGCCTGACAGTCAACAGATGCTTATTAAATATTAGTTATCAAATATGTAGAACCCTATCACGATCTCCTTAAACAGTACCTATTGCTCTTATTCTAAATTACACAACTATCAGAGAATCAGTTTGAATACTATATCTGAAGTTCTTTTCTATGTGATTCTGTTCCGAAGACTATTCCACCCTCGTAGTGTCAAAATTAATATGACACACCAATCTCTCAGGCATACTATAATAAACAGGTTATGATCAATTGTTACCTCTGGCAGGCACTTTGAACAGGGACCCAGGGAAGCTAACCGACTCCCACAAGTTGGTAAAAGTTGGCCGTGAGAAATAGTAAGCTCCAACTCTCATGTGCCAATCCTAGTGTGATGTCTTTTTTTTTTGGAATCTCAACATCCATAGAGTTGGGTTCATATTTGTTGTGGGTAGAAGTTCTATAGTGGACAGATAAAGCCTGGAAAGCAATTTACATTTCCAGAGCCGCACTCTTATCAGAGAATGTCAGAAAATGCAAATAAGCAGGTGTAATAAAATTATATTTCATTGCTTTTAAGTGATAACTGTGTTTTCATGAAGATTCAGTTTCCATGTCATGATTAAGTTGAGCCTAGTCAGTTTCAAAGGTGCAAACAACTGGGATGCTCTCCCCTCGGTAGGAAGGGAATTATCTCCAAATTCACTCCATTAACCACACAGGAATCACTCAGTTTGTGAACTACTTTGGCTGTTTCCCCTGATCCTTCAACTGGATCTCACTTGTTTCTGCAGGGCCCTGGTGTGAGCAACCAGAATACAGATTAGGTGAATCATTGTTCTTAAGTGAGAATGTGAAGACAATTGGCTTTACTTGGTAACTAAAGGGCTTGTTCAAGAGCGTTAGGATCAATTGAATGCATCCATCCATTTCTTTGCATCCTTATTGCCTCTCTTCAGTTCTAACTTCTACCACCTTTTACCTGGACTTCTATAGTAACCTATTTCCTTACACTTCTATTCTCTTCTAATCTATCATCTTTTCTGATGTCAATGCAGTCACTCCCAAATCTCATTCTGATAATGGCATTCTGTGGCTCAAATCTTCAAGTCACTGGCCTACACCCACAGTATTAAAGTCTTATTTTGCAACATGGCTTACAGGCACTCCTATAACACGGCTTGCAATTTCTCTTTACTTGTCCAATTTATCACTCTGCATCTCCTCACTTTTCTAATCCGCCTCTCTGCATGCAATCTTAAGTAGTCTGCTATATAATATCTCTGTTTATTTGCTTTGTGATCTTTCTCAGAACTAGATTTATCACTTTCTTGCTTAAAATCTTCCTTTACATCTCTGTATCTATTATAATAAAACACCTATATTTAGCAGTTCCTTTGAGATCACATACTATTTGGTCACCATTGTTGTTTTATGATGCTTTGATCTGGTGGGTTGACAAGATGTCCCAGTGGGTAAAGATAGTTGCCCCTAGATCTGATGACTTGAAATCAATCCACAGGACCTGCATGGTGGAAAGAGAGACTTGACTCTCAAAAGATATCGTCTCACATTCACACACATACTATAACCATGCACCCTCCAACAAATAAATAAGTAAATAAATAGATAAATAAACAATGTGATACTTTGGTCTGGGATATTACACACGCTCCCATTTTGTAGCTTACTACATCTAGCCGTTTTTTCATCTCCAAATCCATCTATTAATAAATTGCAAGTGCAAAGTCACTTTTGCAGGCAAGGATTAGGACTCAAACACTATTATCTGGAGAATTATCCTGCCTGCCACAGAAGATCAAATAGAGCCGAAGATGATCAAATAGAACCACACTTGTGGAATGATATATCAGCCTCAGGAGAGCATGGTTATCTGAGCTTGTGTTCATATTCTTAAAATAACATGGCTCAGTTCTGGATAAGAGCTCTTACTACATCTAGTTTTAATGTTTTTTTTCTTTTTTAAATAAAAGATTTATTTACTTTACTTTGAGTGTATGAATGTTTTTCTGCATGGATGCATGTGTACCAGGTCTGTTTCTGATACCTAAGGAGGGCAGAAGAAGGCTTTGGAATTCCTGGGACTGCAGTTACAGATGATTGTGGGCTTCTCTGCATATGCTGGGAAACAAACCTGGGTCCTCTACATGAATAGCAAATGCACTTAACTGTTTAGCCATCTCCCCAATGTCCCAGATTTATTTTTTTAAGTTTTAGTTAAAACATATGTTCTTCTGAGACATATGTCCTATTTCTCAGGATCTGTATATACCTGTAAAATTAAATTCTTTGGTTCACTCATTTACTAAAGGCTTATATACCTTGCACTTCATACAGAATGTTTCTACCTAAAAACATAACATTTTCACATGGTTAGATAGAGTAGACTAAATTCTTTGCCCCCACTCAAGTTATATTCATGGAAAGAAAGCAGAAAGAAGTAAAATGGATAATAAAAATACATGCTTTGTTGAATGGTAGTATCTCAGGCTAAATAAATTGTGGATAGGGTTAGACAGTACTAGGGCAGCATGAGGGTTTCTCAGAGTGTGTGATACTTGGGCAGCTATCTGAAGATGGTGAGGGCATGAGTTGTGGAGATATTCATGGGCATGAAGGGAGAATTCAAAAGCCTTGAGTTTGGTATGAGCAGCAGCAAAGCAGTAGAAATAAAAGCCAGAGAGCTAAAAAATAATCAGATGTGTATATAATTTTGGGGTCTTAAAAAGCAAAACAAAAAAGCAAAACAAACAAACAAAAAAAACCCCCAACCCTTAGGATTACTCTGAATGAGATGTAAAGATGGCGAATAGCAGATGAATAACATGATTTGACTCTCATGTTTCAGAGAGATTTTGATTACTGTGTTGAGAACAATAAGAAAGAAATAGCTGGGCCCGGAGTGGTAGCAGTGGGGTAGTGAGGAGAGCAGGGTTCTAGGTGTCTCTTTAAGGCAGAGGCAATAGGATATGCTGGGATGCGAGGGAGAGATGAAAGCAAGGATGATACTGACATGCTGGGTACAGACAGCTGGATAGAAGTGCAATTAACTGAGATGAGGAAGGTTTGGGAGGAGCAGCTGTGTGGACGGATCAGCAGGAGTTCACTTTTAGAATTTGAAGTCTGAGATTCCAAGTGCAGATGTCAAGTAGAAGATGTTTAATGATTCTGGAAGCCCAACATTATTTGGTAAGTCATCAGTTTGGAAGTCGTACTTAAAACCACCAAGCTAGATGTTATAACTAAGTGACCGAGTGTAAACACAGAAGGAAAGAGGTCTGTGGATTGAAACAAGGATGAAACGGTTTCAAGGACCTTAAATAATCAACTAAATGTAAATTCTGTGGATGGGTTGAGCACTGGATTAGAGGTTGGATTTGCCACCATGTGTTATTACTGATCCTATTGAGAACAGTTGTAGTTCTAGTCGGAACAAAAGTTGTTGTTTTCCTGAGTGTGAGGGAGACAAGAAACAGGGAGTGTAGATAGATGCCTTGCTTAAACCTGTTGTATCTCAGGTGGTGGCATGCCCCTTATTCTTTAAAGTGTTCTGGCTAAGATGTTAACTCACACATTCTTTCCATGAGAATTCTAACTGGAAGATCTATACAGAATTCAAAAGAAAATAAACAAGCATAGGAAGTTGGTTGTGGTGGCACATATATACAATCCCAGCACTTTGGAGACTTAGGCAGGAAGATCAGGAGCTGGAGCCCGCCAATCCTACATTGAAAGTCCTCGTCTGAAAGAAAATAAAACAAAGCAAAAACAAATAACAGCAACAAAAACTATAAGAAAGAATACAGAGTATTTGTTTACATCATGAAAGCAAAAGTTGATGATATGGAGATAAAGGGGATGCTTTGGGAATGGTGTCTTTGGAAAGATGAGGGGATAAGATATAGAGGGTTTAGCTTCGTGTGTCTGTTGAGTGGAAAGACAGAATGTGCAGTGCTCTATTTCTTGGGTTGTATTTTTGTTGGTGATTTATTTGTTTGTTTTCCACACACTGTGAACCTCTTAAGAGCAGTAAGTATAAATGTCTTGTTCATTTTGTAGCAGGGGTTTTATTGTTCTATTTCGATTCCCTAGTACAATGCCTGACACAGAGCAGGCATGCAATAAATGTCTGCACTGGAAAATGAAGATGTTGGGTTAAGCATGTGTCCGTTTTGTCTTTGCATTCAAGCTGGATTATTTCCATCAAATCTTGACAACCAGATTGATTTAATTGTGTTTCTCTTGCTTGTGCTCTACAGAATGCTCGAGTAACTGGGAAAGTTGATTGACAGACATGATTGTGTTTCTACTCAAATCAACTGTGCTGCCTAAATGCTAAGTCAGTGACCCTTGTTATGTCGTGTTGCGGTTTCCCTGCTATGGATTGAGTATCAATCTACCAGTTAGTTACCATGGACTTTCTGCAAACCTCATCTTTCCTCAGTGTTCCTCAAACAAAATCTGCTGTTTGTAGTTTATTGTTCATACGGCACCTATCACTACCTGTCATTCACTTCCCCTAATTACTGAGAAAGTCCTTGAGAATGGTCATGACACATGCATTGCTTTTTGTCTTCTGTTTTGTGGCTCTTTTGGTTAGGTGGACAGCATGTGTTTCCGAGTATGAAATGAAAAATGCTTCATCTTGGATCTGGTACAAAAAAAAGTATCAAAGGAACAGTTTTATGGTTGAATTAGTGCGTAACGGACAATTACCAATGGTCTCTGGTGGATGCTGCCAGGGCACAGGCTGTATCTTCTTTCTCATTGGGTGTGTTCAGCACCCATCTCTGCTTGCTTACTTTATATCCCTTTATCCTGCTTCCCTCCCTACCTTGTAAGCCATCTCTGCCTATGAGTGCCTTTAAAGTTAGCATTCATTTATTTACTTAGTTTCAAAATTTATTAATGTTTTATTATTTTTTGAGAATTTCTTATAACATATTTTGATTGAATTCACCTCAGTTTCTCCCTTAAATTCCTCCCTGATCCACCCCCATTTCTATATCTCTGCAATTTCATGTCTTTTTTTTAAAGTTTAATAACACATCTGTCCATAGCTCCTCATGAACCCCTTGCCATTCCATTCTGGAATGTTGCCTGGTTTGATCTTGTACAGGCAACCTTGCCTTCTGTGAGTTCATGAGTACAGTGATTCTCTCATGTGTTGAAGAGACTCTTTGGAGAGCTTTTATTCCTAAATCAAAAGGGTACTCATCCTCTCCGAGGACATTTTGTTTTGAGAACTTTGTATTAGGCATTGCATATTTGCAAAGATTTGAGGTCATGGCAGGGTAATTACTACCTCTCGGAGTGGCAGGTTCTACTGCTGCTGTATGTAGATGGTCCTGTCCTGGTAGCTTTTGGTGTTATACCATTCCAGTCAAGACTGTTGATGACTATCAGTTAAATTTGTCATTTGATTTTGCTGACAGGGAGTAAGTAGTTTACAATTTGAGCAAACAATTGCCATTTAACTTAGCAGATACTTTATTGAATTACATGTCTTCCTAACATGAAAACAGAATGTATTTTCCTTGTATCAACCCTATACCTTTTGACTGTACATCTTTTTTTCTCTCTTAGGCAAGAATAATAGAGACTTAATTGTATTATAACTGAATACAGCTTTTTTGTTTTCTTGTTGAAAATATCCATTTGGTATATTGAGTAAACCACTTATTTTTTTTGTAGTGATTTAAAAAGGACACAGACTCCCTTGTTTGTAAAATGGAATTGGGAGTAATGTGTTTTAGAATTGAAAAGCACTTCAGCAACTAGCTGGTGGCCAACAGCATCACTTTATAAATAAGACCCAAAGAGGTTAAATGATTTATTCAATATCCCCTAGCTTTGTTAGTGTCAGAGTAGGACTAAAATCCAACTCCCATGCTGCTATCCTTTCTACGGCTGCATGAAATGCATACCTCTTATTCAAAGAATTGATATGAGGATTAGGGACCACATCTGTGAAAAACAGATTTAGCCTTTGGAAGGCAAGATGCTGGATAGCTTTATGAAAACTAATCTCATTTTAGCCTTTTCTATATGATTGTTAGCTTTGTTCAGTTTTATGTTTCTCACTTTGGGACTTCTTTATTTTGGCCAAGGACTAGATCATTTATGATGCTTGTTTTAAGAATCAATAATAAATGCTCAGATTGTCTTAAAAATATGAATTACATCAGCTAGTTTTGAATCTAGGAACAGGTGCAGACAGCCTTCCAGAGTGGTGGTTGCTTATGCACATGAAAAGTTTTCTGTTCTTATGCTGTATATTTGGAATAAAGGCAGTTGATTTCAAAAGAACAAAAATTAGAAAAAGGAAGCATAAGTAAGATACACACACACACACACACACACACACACACACACACACACACACACACACACGTGTGCATGCAAACATATATTTTTCCAATCTGGTAATTCTTCCAAACCTTGATGCAGCATGTCTTAACAGACCATGAGTTTTCTCTCTTGCTGAGCCAGGGATCCATTATACTAATCCACCATGCCCTCATATCTCTAGCAAGCACATGTAAGTGATAACTTAGAATATTTATTTTGACGCAAGGTGTATAAATCTTCTCTATGTCATCCTGGAAAGTGAGGAAATTGTGACTTTGCTCAACTTGGCTACGTCGATTGTTTAAATTTGGCTCTTTCTCCACAGTGTGTTTTGATATATAAACAAGAACCCTGTTTAATTTTATACTATCCAAAGTGATTTGTGCAGATTCATATGTGCAAGGAAAATAAAACTCAAGTACCAAAAGGCTAAAGTAACTTTTATATATATTTTTAATTAGGTCCGATTATATGCAAGACCTGATGCTATCAGAAGAGGATCCGGGGACTATGCTCTCCACATTACAAAGAGATTAATAGAATTTTATGAAGACTACTTTAAAGTGCCCTATTCTTTGCCAAAACTAGGTAAGATTTCTTGGTTATTTTATTGGAAGGACTCCTGGAAAGTGGAATTTCTTCTTCATCATTAGTTAAAGCATCCAGCAGCATAAAAATTCAATGGTTTATATTTTTAGAGATGAGGAGCACAAAAATAAATTCTTCTGAAGAGGTAAAATAAGATTAACGCTCTGGAGTTTTGCCAGTAAGTGCTCATGGGAGCTAAGGAAGGCATTATGTGAGTCAGAATCCCAAAAAATAACCCAAATAGCTACAATTTGTTAAATACTTCCTATGGAAGGGTGCTTGCCAAAAATCAAGTTTAATCACTACAACGACCATGTGGATAGATGCAATTAGAGCACATTCCATATAAGGGGATTGAAGGTGTTTCTCAGTAATGAGACAGGCAAGTCTTTATGACTCTCAGAACTGGTCAATATTGTACACAGGGCTGACATGGATTGCCTCTCTCTCTCCAAATTGTTAAATGTCAGATCTTAATGAATTGGCTTTCCTTTAGATTATTTTTTATGATTGTATTTGTAGTACACAGTTAAGCTAATAAAAAAGTGACAGAAGAGAAACCTGGTAATAATGGAAATTGTTATAATAATGGAATGTTCTTGTACGTATTCTTTTTGCAGAGCGAATGTGTTCAGTAATTGTTGGTCCTGTGAATAAATGCATTAATGTATTATTCTAATCTGAATGAGGCTGCGCTTTTGGCAGGAAGTGAGCTAGAATGTTCCAGGACATTATAAAGGGTGCATATATGCATTAGAAATGTTCAAGTTACTTTCCCTTTTCAGAAACTTGGTTTATATGTGACATCACAACAGTCCTTTGTTCCCCACTCACCCCTCTCTTGTAAATTTTCTTCCCAAGTGTATTTTCTTTTTGTCAGAATCCACATAAGATGCATTTTTTTGTTGTTGTTGAGAAGAATAAAGTGTTTATTTGATCAAAAATGTTAGTTTGAACCACAGGATCACCTCCCCGGAGAACTGGGCCTATTTCATTAAAGTCTCTGCCTGCTGTGTAGCATTATTGGTCATACAATGAGTAGTTCAGAAAGTAGATAGAATAGCTGGCATCATCATCTCTGGCCATGACATTCCATTTTAATGAACTGTATTGCAAAACGGCAAGATCTTTTGGAAATATTCACTCTTCACATTGATAGACAAAGTTTTATTTCAAATAGGCTCTGTACCCCTTCCTTTTTTACATCTATATCCCTTTTAGAGTCTGTTTCACAGAGATCTCACTGGTAGTCACCCAAGGCAGAAAAGACTGCCTGACCTTGTTTGCATGGGAGGTGCTGCTGTTCTCTGTACCAGGTACCTGGGAACTTCCCAGTTTGACCCTAATGTAGAATTCACAAGTGCTTACGTTGCAAGTTCAGCAGGAGAAATAAAATGTGGGTCTTTCCCTGTCCCCTTCAGACCAGTAATTAGCAGAGGAACTCAATTTATAACTTCAGGGGGTTCCATGTAACTGTCAGCTTGCCGCAGGATTCATTCCTGCTCCTCCGTTTCACTCACAATTGAACCATGCAGGCTTTCGTCTGCAGGAAAAAAAGCTTTATTCACCATTACTATTACTTGTTAAGCTACCTTATGGTGTATATAATTGTATGATTTGACTTCTCGCAGCATAGTCCTTTTTATATATCCAGGGGAGTTACCACAGCTCAGGGTGCTTTATGGAATTTCTTGTAAAGGTCTACTTATTCCATATGTCTGTAGATGTGTATGCTAATGGATTTTTAAGTATGCTCTCTAAATACACATTACATAAAAATCCCTAGTCACAAAATCATTTTTTGACAAATCCTTACCTTCCATCATATATTATGAATTTTACTTTAAGTAAATTTTATATTCACTAGCTCAGCCTTTGTTAATGATGCCTGTAGATGTATTCTAGATTTTAACTCAGACTGCTTTGACTCTTCAGGTTTATCAAATTGTTTGCAAGGCTCTTTCTACCATTCTTTCCTTCCCTCATACATTCTATAGGCATTTAGTAAGAGCCTGCTGAAGTCATTTTTTCATATGATGAAAATACTGTGGTGACTAAAATAGGGAAAAATCCTGTCTCTCCTAGAGATTTCATTCTACGAGGTGAAGACAGACAGTAAGCCAATTAGTAACAAATACAGCTTATCAGTTGGAGATAATCATTTAAACAGCTGTGACACCCCCCAGTGATCCTAGCACTAAAGAGGCTGAAGCAGGAGGATGACAAGTTTGAAGTCTGCTGGGTTCTGTTGTGACACCTGGTTTAAATCAATCAATCAGTCAAACAATCAATCAATCAATTGTAATAAATAACTAGAATAGAAGGTTAGGAAGCATGTGAGGGCTAGATGTGGCATGTGTGAGAGACTGAGGCTTTTAAAAATTAATTATAGTTTTTAATGTGGAAGTATTTATTTGGAAGAGTTTAGATATCACCTCAAGAGAATGAAAAAGTGAGCCCAGTGGAAACCATGGGACATGAGTACTTATTAAAGGAACAAAGTGACTAGAGTTTGAACTCAGATCTTAATGGTGTGTTTGAAGACTGGCAAAGAGGCAGTCATGCCTGGAAGAGAGCGCGTAGAGGGGTAGGCATTCTGTCTGAGTGGAAGGGGATCAGAGATAACGCAAAACCAGAAGACCCACTCTTCTGAGAGTCCAAGCAGACCTAGAACACACCATGTAGCCCAGAGAGTCCCTAAACTCACAACAATCCTCCTCCTCAATATCCCAAGTCCTAGGGTTGCAGGCATAAGCCACTATACCAGACTTAGCTCTTCTTTTATAAGAAGCCATTTTGCTCTGATTGACTTCTGAATATATAATTTCTGAACTTCTCTCTTATGTTCTGTTTCATTTATAATGCTGAACAGCTTAACTTCATTGACTGTGGCTTACCTCATGCTAACTTCTAAGGATTTGAGTTTTCACCCCAAATAGCCTATGGCGAGAGTTCCTTGAGAGAAATTCTAGTGCTTCCTGTTAGGTTAGGGTGCTAACTGATTATCTTTGATTGACAAAGCTGTTTCTTTATCATTTTAAGTCAACATAAGTGACAGAGTACTCAGCATGATTTATTTTTAGATCTCTAAATTGGGTTATTAAAACCATTTGTATGAATGCGTAGAGTTACTACTTCTTGGTATTGAGCTATACAATAGAATAGAGTATACTTGCTATAATACAACAAGACATTCTATATCTATACAGCCTATTTCCATGAGCACCTGGGCTGTTTTATATGTAGTACAAAGAACATTGTAGACATATATGGAATTGGGTTATCTTTCATATTACATACAAAGCACATTGACAGCAGAACAACAGCAACTATGTTTGTGTTTATGAAATGTAAGTTACTCTTAAGAGCTGTGTACATTTTTACCTATCTATTTATCGCCATGGCCTGTTGAAATAGTATCCACTACTTCTTAATTTTCCAGATGATGAAATTTAGGGATTTGGTAAGTGAATAATGTGAAGAGATCATACAGATAATAATTAATGGATTAGGAGTTCAAATTCAGAATTCCGTTCAAAGCCAATTTTAAAACTTTTGACAACTCAGAGGTTAAAGCACGGATCACTTTAACAAAGTGGATTATTGGACGATTAGTGGAATAATATTAACTATTTTTGTTAATTTCTTACTGCTAAAGTAATAATACCTAGATCCATTGTATAAAAAGTAGAAAGGAAAGCTATCATCAACATGAAGATGTATCTAACTATTGCCAACGCGTTTTCATCATAGATGTTTATAAGTTGATTAGCTGTCAGATAAAATGATGGGCACAATATTTTGTTACTCACCCCATTTAGGTTTCAATTAATTATGGCAGATTGTCTTCAGTTTCCCTTTGCTGCTGCTCTGTAATTTGTAGATCGATGTTTTGTAAAGGCGTTCGCTTGATTGCTTCTTTTCAGGACACAGCACGTTTACTTTTATGGGGAATTCATTACCTGCCTGGCATGGTGTTGTGATCATAGAGGGGGCACAGATGTTTTGTCACAACAATTTCTGCCCTCAAGGAGATTGTGGGTATGTTGAGGAAAGAATACAGTATTTCCAGGGATGAATGAATAGATACCCATACCCACAAAATATATAATATAACCAAACACTTTAGTCTTATAGGATAATATTTAATACCACATTAAATGAAGAGTGTGAGTTCTCTGCTGTAGACATGAAATGTACTTAGAGAGAACCCTCATCTTTTTGTGAATCCAGAGAAGAGTGGCAGGAAAGAAAGGGGAGAGATCATCTTGAGGATTGTGTAAGACAGGAGCCCATGTATACCTGGAACTCTATGAATCATACCAATGAGTCCACAATTTTCTAGAATGGAATATATAAGTAGAAGGATAAATTTTCTTATTAGAGTTTGAGAATAAGCGACACTGGTTTGGATGATAGATTTTTGTTTAAGCAATAATAGATATACCTGGTTTTTCTGTTTTTGCATGTATGTGTATGAATATGTGTGTGTGTGTGTGTGTGTGTGTGTGTGTGTGTGTGTGTGTGTGTGTGCGCATGCACAGTGGTAATGCATGTGGAGGGCAGAGAACAAGCTCAGGCATCTTTCTTCAGTAACTGTGCACTTTGAGTTTGAGGCACAGGGCTTGCCTAATGATTCACTCCTATTGAAACATTGTTTTTATTAAATTATTTCATCTCTAGTGCTTCATTTACTCAGGAGCTTGAGGCTCATCGGTTTAGGTAGGCCAGCCAGCAAGCCCCAGGGATCTACCTGTCTCTACCTCTCCAGCACTCTGAGTACAAGGACGTCACCCACCACAGCTAGCTTTCGTGGGTTCTAGGTTTCTAGTTCAGATCTTCCTGTTGGACGGCAGCCATTTTGCCTACTGAGCTGCCTTTCCAGCCTGGACATATCTTTTTAATTGCAGTGTTGATGAGAGTTTCAATGATGATCTGCTACTTGCAAGGACTGAAACCTCATGAAGTATTTCATGATGTAGTGGAACACAAACACACACACACACACACACACACACACACACACACACACACACACATGCAACAATTTGAAATATATTAACAGTATATGTTATTAAGTTTTCATTTTTTTTGTATAGACTACTAAGCATTTTACCTCTTGTGTCATTTGTTTTTAAGTGGTGAATAAAGTTGTGTTTAATTTGATATTATAACATTATAATACCATTTTATATTAATTGTAAGTCTCATGGTTTGAGATTTATTTTGATATTTATAAAAGTATGACTTTTCTTTCCTTACCTTTTAAAAAAGCAAATAATTAGTATAATGCATATATTAGTTGAAGTCCTTATGCAATGTTGCCTTTTAAGATTAAATCTTAGGCTTCATTGTGTGGAATATGAATTTACTCTCAAAATGATTCCTTCAGTCAGAATTCCTCTAAGAATTCTGTCAAGAGAGATAGGAGTTTAATTAAAGGTGGGAAAGAAAGAGATTATTTTGAGAATTGTGTAGGAGAGGAACCTTGGACTCTATGAATCACATTGATGGAGTCAATATTTTTTTCTACAATGGGATAGATGGCATATTGTAACTGCTCAATTTTGTGGTTTCTGAGGGGGATCTATTGTGGGTCCTTTGTGGGCTTTGGTGATTAGAGGCTTTGGTACAACAGAGCCTTGCTTTTTACTCTAGCAAGTCCTAGTGGGAACTAAGTCTTCAAGCGGCTACCCTGCCCTCTTTAAAAGTAAGAAACGTAGTCTATATTTTATGACGGTAATTTATTTTGGAAAAGCTCATGACCTAGTGATTTTTCTTGTAAACCAGAAGGATAGTTATAATTTCTTTCAATAAGAAATGTCTTATATGTTTCTAACCCCATTCTGACAACCATTTGTGCGAAAGCAACACCAAATCCTATTAAAATAGACACAGTTATTCCAACATTTAACAGTTATTTTAGCACGATTTAACAAGGCATTTTATTCCTTCATTAATTATTCTATAATATGGTCATTTAACTGCTCTTGTTAAGCTATTTTGTAGCTATTACGTGCTGTATACTTTCAGGGCTACACTAACAACCAGAACTTATATATGATACTCACTATTTATGATATTTAACCACTAATAAAAAAATAAACGAAATACTAAAGATGAAAGAAATCAATGAAAACAATGAATTTCAGTGGGAATGATGCACAAGATTATTACACTATAAACAAGCAAGCCATAACAGTAAGTGGAGGATTTAATGTAATACAAACTAAGTGTAAGGCTGAGTTAACTAATTAATTCAGCAGGCATTTATTGAGTAGTTACTATAAACATTGGACTCCGCAATGGTAACAAGTTGTCACATCTTCCACTAAAAACTTCAAATCTAATTTTTAAAAGTTCTCAAAATGATTTTGCTGACTTGACAGTGTTATTACATATTCTATTTGCTTGATGCCTTCCCCACTTCTTCCTTAGTTTCAAGAATTTCAGACATTCACAACCTTGGGATTTCTCCTAAGCCTATATTTACTAACTCAACCAGGTTCTCACTTAAGGCATATTTACGATGTGGCCTCCAACACATTGTTTTACTTATCTGAGCAGAGATATTTGGCTCTTAGATTAGGAGATGACTTGCCAGTGATTACACATTTTGATTAATGCATAACCCCCCTACCTTACACTCTACTCTCCCACCCAGATGACCAGGAGTAAGAGACATTCGTCTAGCAGAGATGGGCCCTCCTTTTGTGTATCTGTGTCATTCTCTCTTCTCATCTGCTCGAAGACATCAATTCTTCAGTTCTCTGCACAGTTCAGTTTTCCCTCTTTCGTAGTTCTTTATCTATCAGCATTAAAAGTGTGGTGCTGTTTTCTCAACTCCACTAACTACATGTCCACTTACTGTGGCTACAGATCCATCTCTTTCCTTCCTTCTACAGCTAAACTGCTTTGAAAGGATTGTCGACATGCACGGGCTCTGATTTCTCTTCTTCTTGTCTTTCTTGAATGGCCTCTGCATCAGCCTTTTGCCCTCAATCCTGCACTAAAACTTCCCGAGTTCACTAATGCTTCCACCCTGTAAACCCCACCATCAGCTTTTAGTCTCCATCTTCAGCAGATTCTGACACAATTGTTCTTCCCAACTCCTTGAGATGCGACTTCACTTTTTCATTTTGTCTATCTTTCAGGACAACACATTTTTCTTTATTCTGTTCTCATCCTACTCCTTTTCCCCTTTAGATCTTTCTAGTTGCTTGTGTGCTTCGGGAATCAACTTTCGTATCTCTTGTCTTTGTTACTCACTCTTGTGGAATGTCTTTTGTTGTCCCATCCAGTCTTCCCAACAATAAACATGATCTGCTGATGGTGGTGATTTGTAGGTTTACATCTCAGACTTGTTCACTTGAGTTTAACTTTTCCTTTCTACACTAGGTGGCACAGGGAAGAAAGCAGAGTCAACATAAAGTGCTGTTTTCCTTTTGTTTTCATAGATGGTCAACATGGATGACTTCTGCTCCCCCTCCCCCAACTTGTTACACAGGTATTTCTCCCTACCAATAGGCAAGCAATCAGTTCTGTAGTAGTAGGCTTCTCTGGGCCCAGCACCCTCGAAGGGCCTCCTAGTGTTTAGCTGTCCCGAGGTCCTATCCATTTATGTTTCTGTATGGCGTTCATTGCATGAGTATATTTGAGTTCTGTCTGGATAACCATATATAAATGTGACTGGGCAAAAGAAGGGGTCTGTTCTAATGCTAATAGACTGTCTAGAGAAACCCAGTGAGGACTCTCTGATTAATTTCTTTGGGGCTTTTGTGTATTCCACTCCTTCCTACACATAGTGGTACTAGAGCCCTTCTGAATGAAGGTCTTTTTAATCTATTATCAGATAAAGTAGGACGCAGAACTTTTTAATGGTTTGCCCCAAGACCAAAATGGGGGATGGAATTACATTTTCTATGGCTTGCCTTGGGAAAGAGAACTATTTGTTATGACTGTCTTGGGAAGGGAGTTATGAGCAGGGAACCATGGAAAGCCATGCACACACACACACACACACACACACACACACACACACACACACACATACACACACACACATACCATAGTATTGCAGATATGCACTGAGTATAAAAAATTAATATGCTTAGTGTGAACTCCATACTTTAAGCCACTTTGAAAACAACTTGGATCAGTCTTTTATTCCCACTCATCTAAACTCAGTAAGTCCACATGATTCCACGTTTCTAAACTTTATGATCTGCTCTTTTCTCACCAATTTTTTTCAGTTACTCCTCTTATTCTAGCCTTCATGTTCTCAAGCTGATGTCCTCAGTTCAACCCATGGGAGGCTGAGGCAGGGGGATTGTGAGTTGGGGCTAGCCTGGTCTACTTAGTGAGAACTTAACCCAAACAAAGCAACAACTAGAAGAAACAATGTTCACCATGAATAAAATATTGTTAAATGGTATAAGAACATGGTGGCTGAATTTACAAATAGCGTTTGATGTATAATTGCTCACTTTAACCATGTCCAGCTTTATGATGGCACAAAAAGGACTATGCTTCCAGCAGAAACCATACTTTGAATGTTTATCTTGTCCTGGACTAACTATATGGCTTGATATTCTTGAGTCTCTAGAAAGCAGTTCTGAGACACAAACCTAGTCAGGCATGTAACCGTGAGGGTAGACAGCTACTGCTCCCATGTTCTGTAGGTTAGCAGTATTAAATGCTCCTTCCATCTGTGATAGGCTAACTGGGTTATTATACCATCTTAAGCCAGAGAGCATCTGTACAGACTTCCCACAATGAGTGTTAGAGTTATCTGGCAATGCCACTTGGCCAATCAACATCCTAATGACTCATCTTGCTCAAAGAATAGAACTGTTGACTAGAACTGTTGACTTCTTTGGCCTGGAATAGCCTTTGTAATATGGCCCTCCCTGACACCTAAGCTTCATCTCCTATTTCTCTGTAGTTCAGTTTCTGTTTTTACTACTTGATTCTTGATTTTTGATTCAACACACCAAACATTCTCCAACCAAAGGACTTTGTCCTTGTTCTTCTTTCAGGTTTGAAGATTTGTCCTACAGATATGTACACAGCTAAAGTGCCCTCTTTTGAGATGAGATATGATCTATCTATCTATCTATCTATCTATCTATCTATCTATCTATCTATCTATCTAGGAGATATCTATCTATCTATCTATCTATCTATCTATCTATCTATCTATCTGTCTGTCTATCTGTCTATAACCATGGTGACCACTTCCCATCTCTCCTCTATACTTCAACATTTTTCACTAGCACTCCCTAACTTCACCCAGAATGCATTTTATTTGTGTATAAATTATTTTCTTTACTAACTATATCTGATCTCTTCCTTCCCTCTCTCTTGGAATGAAGTCTTTATGAGAACAGACTATTTTTTAATGTATTTATTGATCTAATTCATTTGCCTGGAACTGTGCCTTTTCCAAAGTAGGCAACAAATCAATGCTTATACTTGAATGTATGAATGCCCACTTCTTTCCATTTCAACCATCTTCACCATAGAGAATAGGAGGAAAGAAAAGAGAACTCTTTGTCTCATAAAGTAAATGCAATATGATTTTTAGCTTATTCAACAAACAATAGAAGTGATATGCCCTATAGAATACTTCCTTTTGGTAAATACAAGTGGAAATGATACAATATGGCTTAGCTATAGTTGTTGCCATGGTTTTTTTTTATTAAGAATCTATATAAATAAATTGTTAGCCCAAAATGGATGACCTCATGCATTTAGAAGTAATGACCATTTGGCTTTATGATCATATTCTAATAAGGACATTATTAAAAAGCTGAACTTTGAATTGAGGATGTTTTGTAATCTAAAATAACCATCTACTCATCCATCAGCTTTTCCTCATTGTTCTTTAAAATGAAAATAATACTTAAACATGAATTTGATATATATTTGTTGAGTGCCTATTATATAATAAACACCATTCTACTTGGTACAGGAAAATTATTATTAGTAGTTAACATGAGAGATAGCAGTCTTCAATTGGGCTTACACATTAGTGGGAATAAAGGAGGATGTGTACACACTTATATTTATAGTTATGGCTAGAGATTGATAACTGTGATAGAGAAAGAAGACCAGAGAAGAAATTGATGTGTTGGTAGGAGAGGAGATTTCCGTTTTATGTACGAGGATGACAAGGGATGTCTTGGTGAAATAATGATACTTGTGTCAATATATGAAAAAGAGACAACTTAAGAAGGAAGGTGTCTGGCTTATGGAGAAGCAGCAAGGAGACCAGTATGAATGAAACACAGTGGCTAAAGATAACACAGGATGAATCTTTTAGGTAACCAGCAAGAAGCTGAAGGATCTTGTTGAATGACCATTGAAAGATGTGCATTTTCATATTGAGCAAATGTATTGTCCTTGGGAGGCCATAACAAAATGCCATAGATTGGATGCCTCAATTATTAGAACCATATTTTTCAAGTGTTTATATAAAAGTAAAAATTTAAAACAGGTTGCCAGGGTGGCTATGCTCTGCTTGGGGCTTCCTTTCTGAGTTACTGATGGCCCCCTTCTTTTTGATGCTTTCACGTGGCCAAGAGAAAGCAAATACTCTGACTCTCATCGTGTGGGTCCTACTTTCAAGACTTCATCTAAGTGTTATGCTTGCCCCAGGCACATTTCCTAATACCATCATATGGATTTAGGCATTCAATATTGGGGTCTGATAGGTGTGCATGTATACACACCCAGGATAGGGCATTCTGTTAGGTATAATCCAGAGTAACATTGCTTAGGCAATCACATTGGCTGCCTCATGCAGAAAAGATTGTTGAGAGAACAAGAGAAGAGTGAATCTTATGTACCAAACCAAGGAATAACCCTGTTTTGAATCCGACTGGCAGTGGTTAAGAAATGAGCAGATTCTGTATATATTTTGAAAGGAGAGCCAAGATGAGTTTCTGTGTTACAATGGAACTTGAAATCTTGAGGTTTGTTCCTCCCAAACTATAGTTTTTGAAGACATGGCAAGCTTGTAGTAGAAGTTTTCCTGTGTCTTGCCCGGTCCTGCAGCTGTTCAGACTCAAGTAAACATACAGAGGCTTATGTCAATCACAAATTGAATGGCCAATGGCTCAGGTTCTCAATAGCTAGCTCTTACATCTTAAATTAACCCATTTCTATACATCTATACTTTGCCACGTGGCTTGTGGCTTACTGGTACTTTACGTCTTTCTTCTCATTGCGGCAGCTAGAAGCATCTCCCCTCTCTCTTTTCTTCCTCTCTCTCCAGTTAGAATGTCCTACCTAACCTTATTCTGCCTCACCATTGGCCAAACAGCTTTATTTATCAACCAGTCAGAGCAACACATATTCACAGCATACAGAATGACATCCCCATCATTTCCCTTTTACTTTCTATTCAAAAGGAAGGTTTTAACTTCAATGCAGTAAAATTACATATAACAAAACAGTTATCTAGGAAGAATTACAGTTACAATATCTAGTCTATTTGTATTTGGCAAAATTAAAGAAAATATTCTATCCGTCCTATATTTGTGAGTCTAAAGTTTCATATTTATTTATCTTTTATCATAAACAAGGAAAATCATAATTGTAACTATCTAGTTTTCAACTACATTAAAGACCCCAGAAGGATATAATATTACCTAAGTAAACAGGAAGAGCATTGTAAGCAACTTCTAAAAATCTGGAATGACAGGGACAGCTGGCTACCTGGACAGTTACCCAAAGTTCTTCTGCAATGTTGGGGCATCCATTTTCAGCCCATATGCCTAGAGTCTCTCAGTCAGTTTTCTCTGTGTCCTGTAGAATGTCTGGCAGTTTCTTCTGCGAAGCAGGAACCTCAAGGACCATTTTGCCTTGCAAAGTTCAGTGGTCACCTTTCTATGGGTCCTGCATGTCCAGTCAATACAACATTTTGTCAAGCAGTCAAGGCAAGAACAGTTTCTTGCCCAAATGGCTATTATTGCCAAGAAGAAGATAAACTCCATATGGAGTGTCCTTGACACCCATCTTTCTCTTTGAAATAAATCGGTGCTGTCAGGAGCAGACATGTCTCACTTTCCAGAAATTCTAAGTTCTTAAAACATTTTAAATCAAGCTACTTGAACAACTATGATATATGGATATATGTGGATATATATATTTATGATGCGACAGTGAAGGATAAATCCTTTTATGCTTCACTTCCTCTTCCTTGGCTCTTTGAAATGAGCATGGCAAGATAAATAATTTATCTTTTCTTCCAGTTTTTAAAAAGATTAATTTTATCTTTAAAATTGTGCATATATGTGTGGGGATGTGAGTACCTGTGGAGGCAGAGGTGTCAGATCCCTGAGAGCTGGAGTTGTGGACCATTGGGCTAAGGTGCTGGGAATCATCCCCCATCCTCTGTAATCAGCACATGCTCTTAGCTGCTGAGCCGTCTCTTCAGTCCCTATTTTCTGTATTTTCTAAATAGAGTAGCTGCACTTGGAACAAAATAATGGTTGTAATAATCCTCTTCTTCAAGTGAATTGCTTCCTTCACTGCCCATTGGTCAATCTGAAGTTAATTATACCCAAACTGGAATCTAAAGCCCTGGAGAAAGGGAGAAACATTTCATTAAAGTCTGGATGGGGATTATTGCTGACAGTGGAGCTGACAGTCATGCGATTTTCAAAGGAAGGTGACCATTCCCATAAACTTTAGAGCAAAAATAGCTTATATTGAGATCAGAAGGTTTTTCCAATTAGTTTCATTTCAAGGAACTGAGACTGGGAGGTTGTTATGTAAATTAGGGGTAAACATCTAAAAGTCGATTGCAGCAAGATGCTCTATTACAGAGACACAGTCAAAATATGTTTTTTTTTCTCTCTTTTCTTTTTCTCACTGTTATTGTGGCAGGACCATAATAACAGATGTTTGCATTGTAAATATACACAGGGATTACTTCTCTCCCAAGTTTAGGGGCTGCAGTGCTTATCACAATCAGGGAACCATCCCTTTATTTTGCATTAAGGTCTTATAATCTTATTAAAGGTTAATGGGAAATTAATTAATTAATTAGTTTGTTTCTTTACCTTGTCCTGCTAGGCATTTTGTAATGTTAAACAAGTACTTTGACACTGTGCTACAAGCCCAGCCTATGTCTTGTTTTGTTTTTGTTTGTTTAGTTGTATTTTTTCCTTTTGTTTGTTTTTGAGACAGGATCTCATTATGTAGCTTCAGCTGTCCTGGAACTAACAGTCCTCCAGCTTTAGTCATCTGGGGGCCAGGACCACAGATGTACACTGCTGTGCCTGGATTATACTGTAGGATTTATGCTTATAATCATATAGGTGAGGTGCTTTGGTATTCCAATAGGGACTATTCAGGTTATCAGTTTGTCTACAGAAGGAAGTGAATTCTCATCAAACTGTGTATATCAAATTGGATGGATGTTTGTGGATGACGACCAGAAAGGGGGGAAAAAAACAGTCTTTAGAAAAATTCTAGCTGATATACAGTATCATTTTGTGATATGTTGTGATCATTTTGAGAATGATTTTTTAAAATAAAATCTGCTGTTTTAAGTTTCAAACATGTGACTTTATTCATCATGACACCAGAAGATCTAGGGTTCTACCGAAAGTTTCTGAGAGATTTCAAGTGGAAACGTCCTATTCTTGATCTACCTTTAAGTATTAAAAATGTTTATTGACATCTTTGAGAATTTTGATGAATTCCATGCTTTTAAATGTAAAACATACCAAAGAATAAAACAAACATTAGCCTGTTAGAGAGGCTATAACACAGAGACAAAAAAGATCCAACATGGTAGCTGTAAATGAAGACTTCAGAGCATTCCAGAAGTATTTTAAAGGGCAATTTTGAGTGAGAGGGTGAGTCCCACATGCCATTTTTCAGTTGGAAGAATTTTAATGGTTTATTACTTAGATTCATTCTTTATTGCCTTTATTTTTTTCCCTTGTAGTTTCTGTCTTCATACAAGAAACTATTCATGAGTGACCTAGAGTGTGTCCTAAACATTACAGAATGCTTTTTAGATTTTAAATTGTTTAGTAAGTCTTTTTATTTTACAGACTGAAAAATATTCACTGAGGTGTAAATTAATTGGTAGTTGGTAATGTTTAGGATCATTTAGCTTGAGATACACCCTGCCAATTTTTATTAATATTAATAAAGCTACCTGGTAACTGGCATGAGACTTGATGAGCCAAATTCTCCTAGTGGGCGAAGCCAATATTCCACATCTATAGCAAACATATCTAATTTCTTATGGACTGACCTATGTCCCCCCAAAGTTAATGTGCGGGAATTCTAACTCCCAGTGCAACTGGGTTCAGCATACACACAAGTTAAAGGCAACTGTGGGAATAATTAAGGTTAAATAAGGCAATTTTAGTGTGTTTCTAGTCTGATAGGATTAGTAGATTTGTAATAACAGTGAGGGAGAGAAAAATAAGAGCTCATTCTTTCCCTTTCTGGTATGTGAAGAGACAAGGGAATGGCCATCTATAAGCCAGGAAAAGATGTCACCATACTGTCAACAGTATGGACTTCTAGTTCCCGGAACTGTGAGAAAATATCATCTGTTTAACTGACTCAGTCTTTGGTGTTTTGTTCTAGCAGCTCAAGCAACTGTACACATATGTGAGCTTGGGTCATTTTTCAGTACTGTTTATATGGATTTATGCTGAGAGTTCCAATGAGGACAAGGCCAGAGTACTGTGGCAACCACTTGAATTATTCAGGCCTTTGTGGCATAATTCTATTTTATCCCAATTACTCTGATCATTTAAAAAATATTGACATACCTTTTTAAATATCTGTTACTTTGTATCACCCTTCTTCACAAGTCATTTAAATGTGACTAGAAAGAATTTCAATCATCAAATAAGACTCCATAGTTAATAGTGTAGCAATCATCAAACTGTCTTTATAAAGGGTCAGACAGGAAATATTTTCAGCTTTGGGGACTGTACTAACTCAGTTACAGCTACTGAACTGTTTATTGTAACAAGGAAACTGCCTCAGATAACAAATAAATGAACCAGTGTGGCTGTATTCCAATAAAATTTTATTTACAAAAGCAGACAGCTGGCTGGATCTGGCCCTTGGGCTGTAGTTCACTGAACCCCGAATTATTCCATAAGTTCAGTTCAGTACAAAAATTAAAATCCCTCTAAGGCCTCATTATTGACTTATTTTCTATATACTTCAGAATTAAACTGAAGTGGGTGTTACACATAACTGCTGCAGTTTTTTTTATTGGAGGTACTCATTTACACAGGGTAAATATAGAGTTTGCACAATAATGAAATTAATGTTGGTAGTAATATTATATTTTATATACTATTTGTGAATATGTCAAGTTATTAATACCTATATTTTATAGTGATGTACTTTTACATAAAATCATTTGCATATGATGGTACATATTCATTCTTTTTATATTACATACTCACTTCTCATATTACACTGCCCCTTGAAGACTTATGTTTTGATTCTCTCATATAATTTGTTTCACATTTTCACCTTACTTGAGTAATGTCTGAAACCTTCATTTTTTTTTCTGTTAGAATGAACACATCCATTTTATCTACAGCCTCTAATGGTGTATAAAGCTAAGAAGGAAGGAAGTAGAGATTAATGACTCTTCATAAAGACATTTAATCAGGCAACCGGACTCACTCTTCAGATCAATATCTAGTAATAATAGATATTATTTTTATTTATTCAATGTTTTCTTCCCTTCCAAGTCCTGAGTTCCCAAGGCCCATGTATAGGTCATGGCAGCCCATTTCAGAGCATGGGCCCTGGGAAAGTGACCTATACAATTGATAGCAGTCTGATAAGTTGTGGGGGAGGTGACTTGAGGAAGGGCAGACAAAAATGTAAGCAGTTTCAAAGAACACACAGCATGTTACAGACTCTGTCATAGTCTTAAACCTCGCAAGTGGCAAAATTGAAGATCTGTTCCCACTGTGTCAGATTTTGTGTATCTGTTGTCAAACAACATACCAGTCACCGAAGATACAAGATGAAGAAAACCCACAAATAAATGATCACACAAGAGAAAATCCGCTGATGCTCATTCTTGGATGGAGGTTGATGTACTTTGATCGATACAGAACTGTGTTAGAGTTGACACATTGTTTTGTACTGAGCCAAGAGAGGGAATTTGAGAATGCTGAGCTCAGATGTGAAGTATGTCACAAATACCACAAAGTCGTTACTATATTTCATGGACATGCTAAAGCTTGCTGTTAACAAGTCCTTTATTCTGTTTACTGGAATCATGGCTATCTGTCTGTATAACTCTTGCATTAGCTTACTAAAGTGTCTTGTTGAGAGAGGAAAAAATCAAATTATAATTAGCAATCGCAAGGGTGCAATCCTAGCTTAGGTATTTCTTCTTTCACTGGGGTCAGAAATAGCTTAAGAAATGTAGTTTAGACAATGAATTGCACTTATTTGTAGACCATAAAATAAGTTATCATCAGGATTACTTTAATATTGCTTAACTTAAATCTGATAATAGTCAACAGGGTCTCATAAATGGGACAAGGTGAATTTTCCTGAGCTCCCAAATTATAAATGCAGAGAAACTTGATTAGTAGTCCAGATAATAGATTTTGAAGATTCCAGTTTCAGTGGGATTTAAGGGAAATACAGAAAGCAGCAAGTATTCTTAGCATGATTTGCACTGCCTTCACCTCCCCACACAGTAACAAATTGCCTAAGGGATTAGTACAAAGATGAAAGTCATAATTACACTTATTAGTGTTCTCCCAAGAAATGATAAACTCTGTTCAACTCTATCAGCTCAGCACTGCAACCCCAAGCTTTCCAAGGCATCTCTCATCACTTGGAGACTTTCATGCACATGTGCACACAGACGTATATACACAGATGCACACATACATGTGCATACACTTACTGCATACAGTAAAGACACATATCTGTAATGTATATATCTATATATAATGAGTCATTTACATATATACACACATAATCTATAATCTAACTCAAACTTACTTGTCAATTCTATATTTTGTGATTCTCTTTGTATTACTAGCAAATTCCATGAAGACCTTAATTTCCTTCCTAAATAATGTGCTTAGTTTTCAACTATGAGAAAACCTGAATATTTCTTGAAAACACTTCTTTCTTCAGTGTTCTCTCAATGGGGTCATTTTTTTCCATATCCCACTACTTACCTATCAGCCTAGAAATAGATGAGATGCCATCCTTGTTTAAAATGATTTCTGGATAACTCTCCTCCTGTCCTCTGAAACCTTTCCTACCTGAGTGGGTGCAAATAGATGAAGGTCCTGTTTCACCATTGTGGTTGAATTAATTTGCTATTGCCATCCCAAGAATTATATGCTGTCAGATAATACTTCAAAAGTTTTCTTTTGCCTGTGAATATACATACACACGTGTGTGTGTATGTATATATGTGCATATCATATATACATACGTGTGTGTGTGTGTGTGTGTGTGTGTGTGTGTGTGTGTGTGTGTGTGTGTGTGTGTGTAGATGTGAGTGTACAGATGCATGAATATTTGTGAACATGTATTTGGAGGTCAGAGATTGATAGTGGGTGTCTTTCTTGATTGCTTTTCACTTTATTTACTGAGGCAGTACATCTTTCTGAACCTAGAGCTTGTTGATTCAGCTAGTCTAGCTAGCCAGCATCCTGGGGATCCCTGTCTCTGCCTCCTAGGGACTGGATTACAGGTAGACTGCCAGACCCACCTCACTTTATGTGAGTGCTGAGGATCTGGACTCTGCTCTTCACATTTGGGTGGCAAGTACTTTATCCATGGAGCCATCTGTCTTGGTATTGTGTTACCCAAAATATTGTGTATCCTAATAAACTTATCTGGGGTCAGAGAACAGAAAAGGTACAATATTAAACATAGAGTTTAGGCAGTGGTAGCACATGCCTTTAATCCTAGCATTCCAGAGACAGAAATCCCTCTGGATCTCTGTGAGTTCAAGGCCGCATTGGAAACAGCCAGGCATGGTGACTCACGCCTTTAATCCCAGAAAGCAGCCTTTAATCCCAGGGAGTGGTGGTAGAAAGCAGAAAGGTTTATAAGGCGTTGAGGACCAGAAATTAGAAGCATTTGCCTGGTTAAGCATTTGGCTGGTTAAGCATTTTGACTGGTTAAGCATTCAGGCTTCGAGCAGCAGTTCAGCTGAGAGCCATTGGGATGAGGACACAGAAGCTTCCAGTCTGAGGAAACAGGACCAGCTGAGGAATTGGCAAGGTGAGATAGCTGTGACTTGTTCTGGTACTCTGACCTTCCAGCATTTACCCCAAAAACTGGCCTCGGGTTCGATCTTATTAATAAGAACTTTTAAGATTCATGCTACAGCCATCTCTTCAACCCTTAAATGAAAGTTTAATTGGCAAAAATTGTATGTCAATTGTGTGCATACCACTATTTTGAAGGGTTGTGTATGGAATAACCAAATTGAGCCATTTAACATACACGTTTTGGCCATGTTCTTAGCTTTTGTGACGAGAATACAAAATCTACTCTCAATGATTTCTAAAGCTACAATCTATTACCACGCTGTACGGTACGTCCCTGGAACTCATCACTCCTAAGGGAAATTTTGTGTGTTTTCACCACTGTCTTGCCAAACACCCTGTAAATGAAGATTTACTCATATTCCCAAGACACTGGCTTTCTACTCTCCCACCATCATTTTCGGTTGTGTCTCTATTGACAGTGATGTTCTCTCCCCACTCTTGGAAGGCCTTAATCACCCCATTCCTATTTATCTTTTTCACTGCTCAGTCATAGTCATGCCCTGGACCATTAACTGTATCACTTTTAAACATCTTTCAAGCATCCCACTGCCTGCTTTAGCCTCCCATCTTCACAACTGTTCTTCCTCTTCTGCTCTAATTACTCCTGCCCCCTCTCCATCTCTAGGATTCCAACCTACTAATCCTCCCCATGCTCACAGTCATGACTTTCACACCTCTCATCTATTCACCCAGGTCATGTGATATGATGTGACCTTGTATCATTCCTTTGTTCCATCTCTGGCTCTTTTCCCTGGTGTCTGGCACCTCACTTGGGAAATCCTGCACCCCAGTTAAGACTCACTGTTTGCCTACTGTATACTTGAATTGACTTTATCATGGTATTCATTTTAACATTATGACCATAGAGTTTCATGACATCCTTAATAAGCAATCACTCTATATGTCTGTAATCATTCATTCTTATTCTTATTCTCGTAATCTTATTCTCTAAGACAGTAATCTCACTTCTTTGTTCTTCTCAAACGTCTAGCATACCCTTTCTCTCCAGCAGAGCATCATTATTACATTTTTAAATGAGCAATACTGAATTTCCTTCTCCCTTCTACTTACATCTGTACTCACATACCTCATGCCTCACACTGATAAATTGATATATTGTATCAATGTATCAATCATTACCAATGTATCAATGATGTACAATGAAACTTCTGTACAGCTGTATGAGCCCAGTGCCTCCAGAATTGGTCTTGACCTCATCCCTCTGGCTGCTTTTAGGACTTCATTTGAGAAATTATCCCTTGTTGCAAATCATTAGTTTTCATTCCGGAAGTTACACATTTTTAACAAAGAAGCCTTAGCAAGTCTTATCTCAAACAAACAATACTTCATCATTTCCATAGACCCTGTAGTCATTGAGATTTCTCCACTTATTATTGCCAATTTCTTTATAGTGTTCTTGACCATTTGATTCATTACCTCTCACTGCATGCTTTATCAGCTGGTATTTCTTTCAGGTGACACATGCGTCTTCCTCCTTTACTGGGTGTTCTTTTCTCCTCAGTTATCCTTATTTTCTCGATGTCAATGGATTTTTCTACTCCGAGAAAAGAATCCTGGGAATTCTTTTTGCCCTATCTTTCTCATACTGTGGTTTTGAAGTCAGGTACATCTTGATGTATTGAAATCTCCTGCATCCACATCTTTACTTCTATAGACATTTCACCTTCCATAATTTTTCTTAATAATTTAAACATTTTAATTAAAGTTTAATTTTATATCCATTTGTGACCGGGTAGCTGATTAGGCTCTTTAGGCGCCTCATCCCTGGAAAGACTAACTTCCCCTGTTTCAGCAGGTGATCGTTTCCTACAGTTCTTTGTCTATGGGTGGGGCCCCAAGAAATGTTCCCCTTCCTCAATTGCATGTCAACCAGCGTTGTCGTTGTTTGAGTCTTGTTTCTGCAGCTATATTATCACTGTAGTGTGGGTGGAGCCTCGCTGCCATTTTCAGTAGACACAATCTCACAGCAGTCTTCCAGGTCTTCTGCTCTTATAATCTCTCCAGCCCCCCTCTTCCATAGTGTTCCCGGAGCCTTAGGTGCTGGGGTTGCGATGCAGATTCATCTGTTGGGGCTCAGTACTCCATGACTGGTTGTTCTCTGTGTTCTGAACAGTTGTGGGTTTTATGATGGTCACCTTCTTCTGTACAGAGGATCTTCTTGAAGGGTGAGAACTACATGTTTCTGTGTATATAACGGTAAGTATTTAGAATGCAGTTAGGAATTATCCTGGTCTAGTAAAATGGCAGTAGTAGATTCATCTCCCTGATCCATGACTTCACTAGTCCACACAAATGTAATTCACAACATTCAACATTTTTGCAAGTGGCAATGTAGCTAGAGTTTTCCTGCCTGGCCCACAGTCAGGACAAATCTCTCTCACCTGCCAGTCCCACAGCCGCTCAGACCCAACCAAGTAGACACAGAGACTTATGTTGCTTACAAACTGTATGGCCATAGCAGGCTTCTTGCTAACTGTTCTTATAGCTTAAATTAATCCATTTCCATAAATCTATACCTTGCCATGTGGCTTGTGGCTTACCGGCATCTTCATATGCTGTTTGTCATCGTGGCAGCTGGCAGTGTCTCTGACTCAGTCTTCCACTTCCCAGCTTTATTCTCCTCCTTGTCCCGCCTATACTTCCTGCCTGGCCACTGGCAATCAGTGATTTATTTATTGACCAATCAGCAACACACTTGACATACAGACCATCCCACAGCACGGCAACCCCAGGATCTTGGTGCCTCAAGTTAAAACTAGAGTCAGCCTTGATTATTTTCATCTTCACCCCATTTTTTTTTTTGTAGTTCATAAGCAAGTTCCAGGGCATTTACTTCCAAAATGCATCCCATGGGTACTTTTCCTATTGCCTATAATTTGCCATGACTGCTGCAATGAACCACTCTAGACTGGGTGGTTGACACAGCACAGCTACCTCATAGGTCTGGAGACCAAGTTCAACATCACATGTTGATAGAATTTGTTTTTTGGTGGGATGTGAGGTAGAATTTGCTCCATACTTTTTTTTTCATGTTTTCTGATATTTTTGATATCTCTTAGATTGAAGAACACTTTAATCTCTGTCATAATCTTTATATGACACTTTTTTTTGTGTACAGGTCTTCATTCATTGTTGGTTGTAGCTAGAGTTTTCCTGCCTGGCCCACAGTCAGGACAAATCTCTGTCACCTGCCAGTCCCACAGCTGCTCAGACCCAACCAAGTAAACACAGAGACTTATATTGCTTACTAACTGTATGACCATGGCAGGCTTCTGTTCTATATATCTAAAATTAATGCTAACTGTTCTTATATCTTAAATTAATCCATTTTTATAAATCTATACCTTGACACGTGGCTCATGGCTTACCGGCATCTTCACATGCTGCTTGTCATGGCGGCAGCGGCTGGCAGTATCCCCCCCCGCCCCTCCCCCCCGCCTTCCTGTTTTCTCTATTCTCTCTGTTAGTCCTGCCTATACTTCCTGCCTGGCCACTGGCCAATCAGTGTTTTATTTATTGACCAATCAGGGCAATTTGACATACAGATCATCCCACAGCAGTTGGTGTTGAATTCACATTCCTCCTTTTCATGCGCACATAGACTTATACAATCTAGCATACTTAAAGATGCTGTTTATGGGAAAGGTCACATTGATAGGTACTAGAGGATAGAGCTTCACCACCTTTTTGCAGCCCACAATTCCATTCATAGGAGCATCCCATTTTTGTCTCAATGGTGCTGTGCTCCTTATATAATAATTCCGTAAGTATTTTCCATCTGGCACAGTTCACATCTTCTGTATCTTGTACATCTTAAGATAAAAGTTTAGTTTAGGTAAGGAGATGGTCTGTCTCTGCCTTCAGGGTGAAGGTGGAATGCCTTCACTCTCTTGCAGATTTGAACAAGTTATAAGCTAATGAATACTTGGTCACTAATCTCCTTGTGCCTAATCCAGCTTCATTAAATAAGCACTTGTCACTCTCTCATTAGGTGGTTTTGTGATAAGATCACATGCCATTTTCCAGAAAAATCTAGTTCATGATGGGCACTGGAGAGACAGAAGTGAATATCATCTAATGACCCCAGAATCACTCTGTACACTCCTGCATACACTTGTCTCTTTAGAAAGCAGCCATTCTGATGGCATACAGTGTGACCTGACCATTGTTGCGAGTGCACATGGAAGGACAATTCCTGGAAGAGGTGATGATTGAGATTCGTCTCACAGGATAAGGTGCATTTAAGAATGCAGAGGGCACTGAGGAAGCTAAAACATTAGCAGACTGAATTATCCTGTTTTATATTTTAAGCATCTATCATATCTTGCAGTTTTGTTTATGTACCAAACACCATTTTATATATTTTACCTTTATCATTTTATTTTCATCTCATGGCAACCCATTAGGTCCACTATTAATGTTTTCCATGTATTTTTTAAAGAGGGAATTATTAAAATTTGTCCAGGGTTTCTGGGGTACAATCTCTAGTTGGACTGATTATCAACATAGATACACCCTGAATGACCGATGGACTCCAAAACAAGGGTCTAGAATTAGAAACCAAGGATTATGATTAGATACAGCGGTACCCCAAATCAGATCCAAAGGCAGCAGAATTTGAAACTAGAACTTAACCCAGGGTCTGGAATGAAGCTGACATCAAAACTTAGTTAGAAGAAGAGAGTCAGATAAGTAGAGTTCATTAGGATAAAAAACAAGACCTGGCTGCTTGGTAGAGGGCATATTGGATAAGTCACAGTTGAAGATTTTTCTAGCAAGTGTTTCTGAGTCCAACTATGTAAAGCAAACAAAATGCTAAGGAAAGTAAGTTGTCTAGAACCGATCTGCACTCTTCATAAGTAACCAGGAACCACATGAACATATTTGTGTATGTATGTGTGTTTCTATGCTGTACTCAGCCAGTTGTAGCTTGAACATCCTACCTGGTTGAAAGTCTTAGGTCTGCCATTTCCTAGTTTTGTGGCCCTCAGTCTTTTTGTCTTTTCAGTGCCCCTGTGTCCTTGTCTTTAAAATGAAGATCCCAACAGGGCCTACAGGTAAATCTGCACACCAGTAATCAGCTTGCATCAGTAGCTTTCTCAGTGCTATGATCATACCTGACAGAAACAACAGAAGGGGGCAGGAGTGGGGAGGGAGCATTTATTTCTACCCACAATTACGGAGGGTTCAGGCCACAGCAGCAAGGTCATGGCAGAGTGACTCTGGTCATATCTTGTTGAGCCAGGAATCAGACAGGAAGGGGAATAACAACACTTCACTTATTTCTTTCCCACTTTTTTCTTTTCCCTCAGGCCATGGGATGGTGCAACTCACATTCAAGGTGAATCTCTGTCCTTACAGACATATCTCGAGGTGTACCTTAATCTTCAAGGTTATTGGTGATTCTACAGCCAGTTGACACCTGATATTAACCATTGTACTAGTGTACAGTAACTTTATAATTAAGAGAAGTTATAG
Source organism: Peromyscus californicus insignis (assembly GCF_007827085.1). Classification (NCBI taxonomy): domain Eukaryota; kingdom Metazoa; phylum Chordata; class Mammalia; order Rodentia; family Cricetidae; genus Peromyscus; species Peromyscus californicus. The sequence continues at coordinate 31,716,723 of NW_026294535.1, read as the reverse complement.
TTTTCATTGGCAATGACAAATTCTTCAAGGAGATTCTAATGAAGGATAAAGGTGCAAAAATTAGAATATGGTCATAATAATCTTTTATTTAGTGCTCATTATACTTAATGTATGTGAAAGGGGCTTTTAGCAGTATTCTCATTTAATTCTTAAGGTAGTACTAGCTCTATTTTCAAAAGATAAGAAGAAGGGCTGGCAGGATATCTTGCCACACAAACTTGGCAACATGAGTCCAATATTTGGAACCCGTATAATGATGGAAAGAAAGAGCCAACTTCACAAAGTTATCTTCAGACCTCCACATGGGGCTGTGGCCCATACACCCACACATACATCAAGCAGAAACAATAATAATAAATAATAGGAGAAAAGACTATGGTGATAGGGAAAATGATTTATGAGTGTAGCTTGTAGAGAACCATGCAAAGAAAATAAAAATATTCCATTGGAGTAGGTGTGGTTTAGATTGTGAAAGTCTTCATGGAGGAAATAATAGTTAATATTTATATATTATATTATAGGATATTATATATGTACATCGTGACTGTTTTGTTAGCTTACGTTGATCTGTCTGTAGAGAACTACCATAGTGACTATGTTTGAGGTGGCTCAAGGCTCTTCAGTGGTGTGCACTGTGATTTGAATGAATTCGCTAGCTGTTCTTTGGAGCCTCTGGTCTCCAATACTTGGATAATTCCTAATCACACTTTTTGCCAAAGCTGTCACTTACGTTGAATGTATCTCATGGCCAGCCTATTAGCCTCTCATCTTCTGCCCAAAGCCTTCTTTCATGTGTGCTCCCCAAGTACTTTGACCACAGAAGTGAAAGTGAAAACAAACAACCACTTGGATCATTCAAAAAGATTTTAGGGAGATTGACTTAAAACCTCACATAAAGTCCTTTGTGATGGTTCGCAAAGGGTGAATGCTTGGTTGGTGTAATGGAAAACTCAGCGTTTTGTAAGGATTAGATTCACAAGCAACCTGGCAGCATTACAGGCACAGAGCAGTGTCAGAGCACAAGATTCTGGGGTGTAAGCATCGACTAGATGGTCAGTGTCTGTTTTCAGTTCATGCCATTCTTCCCGTTGCATCCACCCTTGCTTTGTAAGACTTGCCAACAGAAGAAGCTTTTTCTCTGAGTCACTAATTCCCTTCAATATCAAGTAACCTTTTGCCACAGGCCTACTGTACTCCTACCCCCTGGCTTTACCAAAAAGCAGCAGCCGAAACAGCAGATTAAGTAACTTGGCTGTTTTACTAGAAAGTGCTCAGGGATGCAGGACTCTGGGGCTTTTATATAAAATAATGTGTTATTACTTCAAATACTGTGTTTACAGAGCTCATACTGCTAAGGATTAAGGGAATGTGCCGTGACAAATCTGATTCTGGGCAGGATTGGCCTCTCTAAAATAGATCAGTTGCACTCAAGTAGAACTTTTGATTTATGAGAATTAGGGTCTCTGCGCATGTTGTATAGCCCTCTGCGTAATATCAGCTGATTATTGTTTCCCTTGAGGCTCCCCGTGGCAGTCCAGCAAGGTCTAGTGAGAAATCTTGGGGCTTGATGTATCACTGCTTCTAAACAGAGGTCAAGCAAGATATTTGGCCTTCTCCTCATGTAAAAGGCGCAAGGCTTTTAGAGAAATAGGGGTTTTCTGGTAGATGGTAGTTATCTTACTAGGGGTTGGATGAAGGTATAATCATATGTTTTGGGTGAGAGTATTTCCTGCTTCTCACAGAAAGTTCCAGTGGCATCGCTGAGATATGTCTTAATCTCTTAGAAAGCTTTATAGATGCCCTCCCACCTGCCTTTCTTTGTGAGCAGCATAATTATTGTCTTTATTTTACTTCTAGAATTTGGATGTTGTAAAAGTTGGCATTTATGACATATAATATTGCCTGCGGCTTTAAATACTTTCTGTTAAGTAAACTGTGTAAGTAGGTTATAACTTCTTTGCCGTATGCATACTAATTATGAAGGAGGGGTTACAGTTTAACAAAACTTTCATAATTTGTTTGAATATGACAAATGTCATCAAAGGGTACAGAATGTATTTTTCTTTGACCATGGCATCAAAACATCAGTCAAAGGGCAGAAGAGGACAGATATTTCTCAGAATTTACAGAATTCAAAGATATTCCATGACTTTTGGACCCTTCATCACGATACAGGCTTTGAGAGGAATGTGGGATGTAGGAGGATGAATTGCAGTGAAGTTCCTTGTAATTGGTCATTTCCTATCCCAACTGCCCACTCACCATCCTAGTAGCTGCTACCAAATTACCACAAAGAGGCTTACATTAATTACAAATGCTCGGCCAATAGCTCAGGCTTATTACTAACTAACTCTTACATTTTTGTTAACCCATATTCCTTATGTACATTCTGCCACATGGTGGTAACTTTGTTAGCATCTTACATTCATTTCCTGCTCCCTCTGCATCTGGCTGGTGACTCCTGACTCTGTCCTTCTCCTTCCCATCATTCTTGGTTTTGTCACCCTACCTATACTACCTGCCTGGCTACTGTCCAATCAGTGTTTTATTAAACCAATTCTAATGACCCATCTTTATAGTATACAAGAGGATTATTCCACAGCAGTTGCTTTTCAGAGAGATTTTGACCAACTGTGAGTCTTCATTTACCAATTTGGGAGTGGAATGTTCTCTTTACTCCCCTCAATGCCAGGTAGAAATATTTCCTGTGAGACACCTTACATTTTTTAAATATGTTTTTTACAGTGGCAAACCATAGAGGATTCATGTGTGAGAAAGCCAAGGCAGACATTAGACTGAAATCTGACTCCTGGTTGGTGATGCTGAAGCTGGGGAAAGCCTAAGAGGCTGCCTGTTGAAAATGTTTGTGTGTTTTGATTGGTTCTCACTTCCAGAGTGAGGGTAAAGGATGAGGAACCTTTCCCAACTACTGGGCATGCATGGTTTGCACAGGTGTGCACAGATGTGGTCTCATCTGGGGGTTGTCCGATTATCACTCTTAGAAGATTGCATATTGTGCTTCTTATTCAGATCAACTTTCACATTGGAGAAAAACATCTAGAAAAGTTATGTAACAGGAAAATATACTTTTTTAAACAATATTTTTCTATTTTAAAAATTAAAATATAATTATTTCTTTCTCTTCCCTTTCCCCCTCTAAAACTTATGCCATGTACTCCTAGTCTTTCTCTCAAATTCATGACCTCTCTTTTTAAATACACACACAAATATACACACACACATTTCTAACTACATAAATACAATATTCCTAAGTCTATAAATACGGTCTGTTTAGTCCACATAATGTTACTTTTATGTAGTTGACCCATTCAGCATTGGATAACCAATTTGGGACACCCTTCTCTGGAGAAGACCATTTCTTTTCCTCTCATGATTCATCAGTTGCCTGTAGTTCTGTGTCTAGGATTGAGAATACATTTATAAAACAACTCCTACACCTAAGGCTCATAAAACATTGTGGAAAAGGGAACAGACCAATTTTAAGAGCCATAGGATCAGGGAGTTTGCTGTGAAATTGTGTCTCCTGGTAATGTTAGAAGGTACACCCTTAAACCCACATGGCTGCCTAAATATGAACTGGATAAGAACAATAGACATACCAACGTGCATGGAAGGAAGTCCAGGAGGCTTCAATCCTAATATATATTGTGTACATGTCTAATTTGAATTTCAGAGGAAGAAGAGAGGAAAGTTAGGTAAGGCTACCATTGCAGAACACCAGGTGAAAAAAAATTATTGTTCATGAAGCAAAGTCCTACGGATTCAAGGTGCCCAACAAACCCTGGTCAGTACAAAAAAGCTCCTTGAATTTATTATAGTAAAATTACAATGCATTAAATACAAGTGAGGGAGTTGAAAGAAGCTTAGAGGTAAAAATAAAAATCTTCATAGTAACATTAGTATCCAAAGAGAGTAGGATAATGTGAATATTGTGGTGAGGGGGAAAATACTCAGAATACTACAGTATCTTTTAAAAGTATCAGTAAATAAAAGTCAACTTTCCAGGGAAACACTTAGTTTTTCTTTTTTTTTAATTAAAATTTTTAATTTATTTTACATAACAACCACAGTTTCCCCTTCCTCCTCTCCTCCTGCTCCCTCCTCCCACCTCTTTTCTACCCTCTCATCCACTCTCAGAAAAGGTAAGGCCTCCCATGGGAGTCAACAAAGCATGGCATATCAAGTTGCAGCAGGACCAAGCTTCTCCCCCCTGCATCAAGGCTGAGTGAGGCATCCTACCATGGGGAATAGGTTCCAAAAAGCCAGCTCATGTGCCAGGGACAGATCCTGGCCTCACTTCTAAGGGCCCCACAAACAGAAGAAGCTACAAAACTGTCGCCCACATGGGACAGGGGGCCTAGGTTGGTCCCATGCAGGCTCTCTAGCTGTCAGTCCAGAATCAAAACACTTAATTTTTCAACAGATACTATCAGGTGGAAATATTAAACATGGTAGAGTAGATCTCAGTAATACAAGTTTTCTGGCACCTTTTTAAAAGGGATCTCATGAACTGATGTCATCAGATTTAACTGTAGCACCATGCGGCATGAGAAGATGGCATAAAACACCTCTTTAGGCAATTGAGAAACTGGTGTTCAAAACTGCGATTTCCACTTCAGCTTTGATACTGAAATGAACAGGATGTGGTGGTGCACAGCTACAGCTGGTCCACCACGGAGTTTAAAAAAAGTGAAGGTAAAATAAACTCGGGTACTGTTGCCAGGTGCAATTCTGAACTCATCTGCTGTAGCACAGTTTGGACAGATGTCCTTCAGGCCAAATGAAAATGATCCCAGATGAAGGTCTAGCAAGCAGGAGGAGTCATAAGAAAACAACAAATAAACAAACAAACAAAAAACAACTTCCCACCTGTTGGCAGACTGAAGTTAACATTAGCTCTTAAAAGGTATGCGGAACTTAATAGGAAGGGAATAGTACTGCTAATGTGCACATCGAGGAAGTCATAAAGGTTAAGTGCTGTAGAGGAAGAGGGTTAAGAACTATATGGCAGTCAAAAAAAAAGATAGCAGCAAAGCTGAAAACTGGTTTTCAGAAAAGAGTAATAAAACTCATCAATATCTGATGAAATAATAACAAGTAACAATAATGGATTTTTTAAAAAATCACTACAATTCCAATGTTAAGATGAGTGTGGGAGATTCATTAACATTTCCTGCCAGTGCTTTATTCATGTTAGCAGAGTGGACACATTTCTAAAATGCAATTACATAATGTTGACAAAGCCAAAATTACATGAATGTATGGAATTCTCAAATAATAGAGATTTTATGTATATATATATATATATATATATATATATATATATATATATATAACCTCATGGATTTACAGAGAACAAATTGGATACTAAAATCTTTTTACAAAGAAAGCTATGAATATAGGTTTATTGTTAAATTCTATTATATCTACCAAACTATGAAGGGCATTAATACAAATTTTTGAAAGCGAATACAAAAGAAGAGGAATTTCCCCAATTTTTCTACATGTCAGAATAGCTTTCAGACTAGATTATTATATGGAAATTATAAAGGTGAAAATTCACCAATAACCATGAACTTAGATGTAAGGAACTTTTAAAATGCAGAAATTATAAAGTAAAATGCAAAATTGTTCATTACAAAATTGTAAGATTAGTTAAATGTCTGAAGATCAGTCAAACCACCACTATGCAAAAGAGATAATAGAAAACATCCTTTCAACATGTGCAGGGAAACATTTGGTCAAAACTAACATTTAATTCATATAAATATTCTTCATAAAATAGGATAAGCACCTTTTATAGGATAAAAGATTATTTCTAACTGTGTACTAGGAGTCTGCCTTAGGGTGACAAATTGAACAGTTCTCTTTTGATTGAGAATCCATGATATAGGGGTAATGACTGCTGTCTACCATGGCCATTCCACATCACTCAGAAGGCTAAGACAGAGCAGTAAGGTGGGCAAGGAGACAAAGACATGAAAATTGAAGACAAGATGCAAAACTGCCACTTCTCAGAGGTGACATAATTCTGTCTGGGTCATCAAGTTGCTGTGGGTAGACCTGGGGTGGCAGGAAGAAAATGTCTATGATTTAAAAAAAAAGTATTTGGGGTCAAATTTGAAAGCCACAGTATAAAATATGTGTATTTGGGACTCGGAAGACAATGACTTTGTTAATGACCTGGGTGAATGGGACAGCAACCTTTGACAAAGATTGTAAAGGATGCTCAAGCTGCGTGACCTGAGGAGGAACGTGATTCTCTCACGTGGTGTGGTGTGTGGCTTTGTGTGGTTTTATACAGGGAGACATGAATGATAATATAGTTTTTATTAGCATTGTAACAAATCAGAGTTCACATTTAAACTCTTTGAAGTAAGTAGTAATAAAAGTGGCCCAGACACACTTCTGGGTAAGTTTGAAAGACTAATGGAGGAAGACAATAGTATTCATGTGCATTAGTCCTAACCCAGTATTAGTTATTAGCTACTGAAGTGCTCATCTGCATAGAATTAGAAGGAAAAAGAAGGAAAGGTTAAAAAGACATTCGTAGATTTTTAGTTTCAAACAATGAATTTTAAAAGGCAAATAGTTTCTCAATAATCATTCTGTCTTGAAACCTAGTATTAGGAGTGGAGTATGGTAATTTGTTAAGGTCAAGAATAAAGTGACTTAATTTGCAGTTATGTAAACAATAGGGACCAGCATCTTGACAATAAGACAGTTAATCAGTATGATAACCTACTTGGAATGTCTAGGTGTTCGACTACTCTCCCTTAAGTCTTTAATATATAGTGGTTCATTTTGGTAGGGAAATGGGAATATATTTCTTAATCTCCATCTAGCATCTTCTGGGAGAGAGGTGGGGAGAGGTAGATCATAATTTATTTATCTACTACTCTCTGCTGGTCTCTTTACATACATTAAAACATTTAATCATTATAACAGTCTGTGAAGGCAGAATTCCTATGCTTTTCTTTTTAGTGGACAGACAGACCAGGACAATTCAAGTCACGTGTCTAAAGTCCTACAATTGGAAAGGATGTGAATAAAGATTTGAATTAGTTGCATTTCTCTGGTCTAAGGGTGTGCAACTGCCTCTGTTCCTGGGCTGGAATTGCTTGTTAGTTCTGAGTCTGGGTTTCAGTACTTTCATGGTGGAGTTTTTCCTTCTTTCATACAAATGAGATCCCTATATGTGATCCAGTCCTGCCTCACCACATGCATCTTCTCACTTGGAAAACCACTGCTTTAGCTCATTAATTTATTATTTAGCTGTTAATTCGTTTTAGTTTTGCCACCAACCTGTAAATGACAGATGCAGTAACCACCATGAGGCTGGTTAATGACCTTGGTAGTCTTTGAGTTTCATGTGAATCTTTTTCATGAGTCTTTATGTGTTTTCTCAATAGCCATGGAATGGGAATTGGTGGGAGTTCAACCTTGGTGAATTCTGATGGTTAGACTGTATATAATTTCACATTAGCTTTGGTTTATTTGATCTCCCTGGTTTTCTTTTATGTTCTGTGCATCTAGGACAAATTAAGATATTTCTGAATCTCTGCAAAGAAAGCATACCTTGAATATTGGGGTTACTGTCAGAAACTAATTCTATATATTCCCTGTATAATAATGATGATTTTGAATTTGACAGCTTCTTTCAGAGGAAATAGTTTATTGGAGGGGAAGGACTTCAGTCATGCTCCTCACTGGATTTTATTTATATTATGATAGATTTTTATAGTTGTTTTCTAAAACTCACTGTGCTGTAGCTTATGTTTAACACGTGTGTTTTATACTGTTATCCTGCTTTGATACCCAAATTTCTTAGATAACCCAAATCGTCCTGTCTCTTCACCTAGTTTTTGCTGGTATAACTTCAGATCATGGTAAAGGTTTTGACAGATCTAGATACAGAACCCAAAAATATTAATGATGTATTTTATTTATTTTAAGCACATTTGGAATGCATTAATATTTTCAATTCCACAGACAGATTCTCTCTCTATATATGTATGTTTATTATCTACCAAATTTAGTAGAAAAGTATGTATTTTATATGTATAAGTTGTCTGGAAGTGTAAGCTGTCTTTGCTGCCCATCACATGGGCAAAACCCAGGAATTGAATCTTTAAGCTGTGTTCTATTTAGGGAGCCAGGAATCAAAGAATATGGTAGATTTAGCATCCTGAAGTTTGTCTTACAACTTATTTTTTAGCCAGCAGATAATATATATATAGGGAAAACAAAGGCAGTCAATCATTTCAAAGTTTAGTCTTTTAGTGTTAGTATTTTATTCTTACATTGTCTTCTCTTTGTACCTGGCATCAGTAGGGGGTGGTGGTGGTGATGGTGCTTATGTACCCCAAAGCCATTGAGTCTTGCATTCCTCCTCAGCCAGTCATTTGAATGGCATCCAGACTAAAGACTAACTCAGAGGAAAGAAACAGTATTGTATGCATATAGATTTCTTTCTACGGAACAAAGTACAAAGGTGCTCATATAGAATATATATGTCTACCTATTAGAGGTAGAAACTTAAACTCAACTAGGGTGTTATATGTCTTCACATATTTTAAGCACTACTATTAGAGATATTTCAGAACTTATTTTGAAGTGTAAGTCTCAAATAATTCTTCTTTGAGAACTGTAAATTATCTAATAACTACTCCAGTGTCAGGCATAGGAAACTCAACTTCTAGTTATTTGTAAGGAATCTGAGACTCCCCAAACAACATGGGCTATTGTGTGTTACCTTTGGTTGCCTTCAAGAACTTGAAGGTAAGATCCTGTTGATAAAGACACCATAAACTTCAGACATAGGACTTAGAGTAATTGTGTAGAACTGACCTGGAAGCCTCCTCCTTGTAGTTCTAGTAGTTCTAGTAGTTCTCTTAGTATCTGAAAGTGCTATGCAAGCTGCCAGGGCAGAAATGTAATCAACAGTCCTACCTGGCTGTAAAGCCTGTGAATTACAAAAATGACCAGCATGGCAAGATATCCCCAATGGTGCAATAGTGGAACTTTTTTGTGATTATGTGATCATTAACAGGTGTCTATTTATACTTAAGACTTGGTCAATACAAAGTAACTCATGCCCATTACTGTAGACATAGTCACCTACCCATGAATGGATCTTGGCCAACTACCCATGAATGGTCATGGATCCTAGATGAGAATCTCTTACTGCTTCTCTCCTAAACCAGTAAGGTCTAACTGCATTTTAAATACTTACCCTTATGCAAACAGATAAGTGTGTCGCTGTCACCCCTCATCAAAGAAGCTTCTTTTCACAGCAGAGACAGAAGGCACAACTGGTCAAAACCCAGAGAACAACTGATGTGGAGTAACCAGCTCCAACTGATATGTCTACAAAACAACCCTTACAAGTAATGCTTGGGAGCATCATGGGAGAGGGATTGGAAATAACTGTAAGAGACAGAGGATCAGGGTATCAGCTATGATGTCATAGCTTTTGTCAATGACATAGAAGCTACATACATGAAATCTTAACAATACAGTTGCTTTAAACCAGATTAGTACAATGACACCAGGAAACATGCCAATGTGGACATGGAGCTCCTACAAGTAGCTCCTACAAGCTCTTACCCCTAGATGATGAGCTATTAGTAATGGCTGCTGAGAGAAAAAGATTCAGTCTTCTTCAGAGATGAGCCCCATGATGGGGTTATCCAATTCCAAGTGGTCATTTTAAACTCACAGAGACGTGAACAACCCTCAGTGGGCTTAGCAGGTTGTGTTTATAAACAGGTAGGAGCAGGTATTTGTAATAATAACAAAGAAGAAGCTGTGAATTAGAGAGGGAGTTGGGGGAGACTCAGGAGGAGTTGAAGGGAAGAGAGAGATGGATGGAAATATAAGTCCAGTACTTCTATATGAAATTCTTTAACAATATAAGGAAAAATGAAGGGCTGGAGCAATGGTTCAGTAGTTAAGAGCACTGGATGCTCTTCCAGAGAGCCCATATTCCATCCCCAACGCCAACATGGCAGCTCACTCTGTAACTCCAGTCCTAAGGGATCCAATGCCCTCTTCTGGCCTCCTGAAGGTCTGCACACAGGGTGCATAGACATATATGCAGGCAAATACTCACATGCAAATATCACTATTACTGCCACTACTATTAATAATAATAAATTTAAATAAAAACAATTCCTGTTTGTACTAAATCATGCTTTCAAAAATAACTGTCAATCTTTTGTTCAATTTTTTTAAATCATATAAATACAAGTCAAAAATGGTTCTCAGTAGCAACTTTTAATTTCCATATTTATTTGGTCATAACTCAAAGTTTTTATTACTTTACGGTTTCTAGTTTTACATTGCATTTTAGTGGCAGAGTACAAGGTAAATATTTTCATGGATCATTGAACAATATGTGACGCATAGTAGAATAATGTATATTTACTTTATAAGGTAAATGCATGCCTAAAATATTGTATACAAAATACATCTAATATGATTTTCATTTCTGATGACAACATACACTATGAAATAACTGAGTTTGTTTCCTATATGAATTTCTTTGCCCTCAGTCATAGAAAGTTAGTAAAATGGATTTACAAGAAACATCCCATTGAGAATGATGAATTGATTTCTCTCTTTTGAGGCCATATGAGAGCTATAATAGAGCAACTCTCATCTCAGGTGCTTCACAAGCACTGTCTCATTAATCCTCACACCAATAATTGGAAAACATTATTGTTGCAGTATTTCAGGAGCGAAAAGGGAACTATCCAGAGGTTTCACTGTTCAAACCATGTGCTAAGTCAGAGATCAAGTTGATAATAGAACTTTGTCTTTTGTTTCTGCAGCTAAAGAGCATGGCTGTGTCCTGTGCATGTTGATGCTAAATAAGAGAAGCCTACAGAGAAGGATCTTTTTTTCTTTTTTAAGTTATCAGGGAAACTTACAGATAACAATAATGATAGTTATTTTTGAGAGATAGAATAAGTAGAGATCCTTATATTTTGACAAATATAGCCAAGAATATACCAAATTATGAAAGGAAAGGAAGTGATATAAATCTAGGACAAAGCAACCATGCCACCTAACAGCAACTCAGAGAGGATCTGCTTAAACACATCACAATTCTTATAGAAAAAAATATTGTTTTGATATGACTTAAGGAAGAGTATATGGATACAGAAAAATAGAAAATGACTCCTAGTTAGACTTTGACATTATAATATGTGTCTAAAGAAATCAATATGTCTGTTTAGTAAGTTTGTGGATGAGCTTTTAAAGATGTAAAGAATGTGGACACAAAGATAGTGTGAGAGATGGAAGGCTAGGGATGACCATGGAAGTAGTATGCTGTGGGATGGTCTGTATGTCAAATGTGTTGCTGATTGGTCAATAAATAAATCACTGATTGGCCTGTGGCCAGGCAGGAAGTATAGGCGGGACAAGGAGGAGAATAGAGCTGGGAAGTGGAAGGCTGAGTTGGAGAGACACTGCCAGCTGCCATGATGAGAAACAGCATGTAAAGATGCCAGTAAGCCATGAGCCATGTGGCAAGGTATAGATTAATGAAAATGGATTAATTTAAGCTGTAAGAATAGTTAGCAAGAAGCCTGCACGGCCATACAGTTTGTAACCAATATAAGTCTCTGTGTTTACTTGGTCGGGTTTGAGTGGCTGTAGGACTGGCAGGTGTCAGAGATTTGTCTTGACTGTGGGCCAGGCAAGAAAACTCCAGCTACAAATGGCGCCCAACGTGGGAGCAAGAGTTTCCACCTAAAAACTGAGAAAAAAGATTCTAAAATAGAGCTAAAAACAGCTTCCTAATTGTCTCTCTCAAATGAGCGGCAGCTGCTGGTTTGAGCTACTGGCGGGTTCCTAGCGTGCGTGCATGCTTGACCTGCAGTGTGGCGGGAATGAGGCCTCTGCAAGTGACACATTAAACTATATGGTGGATTTAGCCTTTGCTAGTACAAAGCAAAACAAAAAAAAGAGGTTTCTGGGCTACACGCTGCTTTGATAGAAGCATAGACCCACTATTTCTGAGAGTTGATGGCTCCCAGAGCTGGCGGAAAACGTATCACCGCCATGTTGGGAAGCTGAAGTGGGTGGAGCCAGCAGCCACAGCGCCAGCGCCGTTTCAGGCTTAGAAGGCTGCAGTTTAAAGCAATAGGCTCAAGCTAATATAAAAAAAATAAGCCACCTAAAGATTGCTACCACACAGAGAATCTGGATTATGTTCTCTTTGATATTCGTAACTGAAGAAAAACATTTGATTACAAAAGCTGTTGAGTTATGCCAAAATGTATATTTTAAAGGTACCTTGACTTCAAAATTTGGATGTAAGGATATGTTGCTTTGGAAAGGAGGCTCTGCTTTTGTTCCCACAGAAAGCCAGAGGCTATGGATTTGTTCCAGATTAAGATATATCAGGTTTGACCAGCCAAGACCCCCTGAAAGGTCTCCGATGACACCATGGCCCAGATGATCCAACATCCAGAACTGTTTCAAGGCAACTGGCTCAGACAATACACCCTCATGGACTACTCCATAATCCTAAAATATTCTTTGTGTCCCCATAAGATACAGCGCCCCCCTCCAGCAGGAAGTAGTAAGAGAAGCTACGCCCAAATTCCCAAATATACCAAGCTGACTTTGGAGATGTGTAAAGGTTAAAACCTTCCTTTTTAAGAAAAGAAAAGGGGAAGTGCTGTGGGATGGTCTGTATGTCAAATGTGTTGCTGATTGGTCAATAAATAAATCACTGATTGGCCAGTGGCCAGGCAGGAAGTATAGGCGGGACAAAGAGGAGAATAGAGCTGGGAAGTGGAAGGCTGAGTTGGAGAGACACTGCCAGCTGCCATGATGAGAAACAGCATGTAAAGATGCCGGTAAGCCATGAGCCATGTGGCAAGGTATAGATTAATGAAAATGGATTAATTTAAGCTGTAAGAACAGTTAGCAAGAAGCCTACACGGCCATACAGTTTGTAACCAATATAAGTCTCTGTGTTTACTTGGTCGGGTTTGAGTGGCTGTAGGACTGGCGGGTGTCAGAGATTTGTCCTGACTGTGAGCCAGGCAAGAAAACTCCAGCTACAGTAGCATATAATATTTGCTAAGAAGTTTGGACAGACAGATCATGAGCTATATCCCAACCCCAGACACTCTTTTTATTTCCATCTTAGAGACAAGATAATTGAACTTCACAGAGAGCAGGCACACTGCCAAAGGCTATACATTATTGTAGAAGAGGGTTATCAACCTCTATTAACTATGCTGTGTAATGTTGTTCTGTATGCTGTGAATGTGTGTTGCTCTGATTGGTTGATAAATAAAATGCTGTTTGGCCAGTAGCAAAGCAGGAAGTATAGGTAGGATAAGCAGACAAGGAGAATTCTAGGAAGAGGAAGGCTGAGCTCAGGAGTTGCCAGTCAGACACAGAGGCAGCAAGATTTGAAGGCAGAACTGAAAAAAGGTACCAAGCCACATGGCTAAACATAGATAAGAATTATGGGTTAATTTAAGTGTAAGAGCTAGTCAGTAATAAGCCTGAGAAAACAGCTGAGCAGTTATAATTAATATTAAGCCTCTGTGTGATTATTTTATAAAAGACTGCGGGACTGTTTGTGAGAGATTTGTCCCAACCATGGACCAGGTGGGACACAGGAAAACTTCTGACTACAGAACTAGATTGTAAATATAAGACACAGAATTAGGTAAAGATTATTCTGAAGGATAAAAATCATAGTAATCTATTTAACCAGTAAAAGAAAGGGTGTAGGTATAGTTTATTACTTAAAATAGATGGGAAGGAAAAGAGAACTCTCATAGCTATGTTTTCTTTCTTCTATGTAAAAGAAAATAATAATCAGAACAAAAGAGAAATATTTGTAAAAAAAATGGCAGATTCAAGTTTTGGGAGGCTACAGGAGGCAACTAGTTATTCCAGATGGAATCAAACTTGATGACCATGGGTCATGAGAGAAAGTACCTGAGCTTTATGAATAGATTTCAATGCAAGTTGAAATCTGGGCTTTGACATTTCTTACTTTTGACTTTGTGTGAGACATTAAACCTTTCTGTGTCTCAGTATCCTTACTTGGTGGATTAGATATATCTCCAAAGAGGTAAGAAACATGTATTAATTCTGCTTCTGAAAAAATATATTGGTTTATGAGATTCTAGAGCCTGAAAAGTCTTTTGGTCTGCCCCTTCTAAGATGGTGTCTTAGTCACTCTTCTTTTGCTGTGATGAAACATCATGAACAAGGAAACTTATGAAAGGGAACATTTAACTGGGGGCTTGTGTAGAGTTTCAGGGGGTTAGTCCATGACCATCATGGAGGGCAGTGTGGCTGCAAGAAGGCATGCTACTGGCATACTAGCTGAGAACTTACATCTTACTGGCAAGATGGTGGCAGAAAGAGAGTGTGATTTGTGCCTAGGATAGATTTTTGAAACCTCAAAGTCCATCCCCAGTGACACACCTCCAACAAAGCCACGGGTCCTAATCCTTCCTAATCCACTTCCTAGTTCACAGGCTGGGCACTGAGCATTCCAATATATGCACCTATCAGGGACATTCTCATTCATATGACCACAGATGGGGCCTGAGGACAGCTAGGTGTGTGTTGGTAAGATATCTGAACTGATGGTGTCAGTTGTGTCTAACAGTGTGTAGACCTGAAAACTCAGAGGACAGAGGACAGAGGTTTATTTATTTATATGCTAACTTATGCAGTCAGAGAGGGATAGAGGAAATGAAAGAGAAGAGAGGGAGACGGAGAGACAGATAATGCCAATTCCCACTTTAAATGCTAACCTCTTCCAGAAACATCTAAGCACACACAGAAATTATGCTTAACCAGACATCTGGACATTCATGAGCCAGTCAACTTGACACAACATTAACTATCACCCTTAGTGATTAGGAAAAAATAAATCTACCTCCTAGAAGTTAGTAGATAGAGGAGAGAGGTGACATGTGGTGCCAAGTGAACTGTGGCCACTTAAACAAATAGGTTTTCTCATGTACATACACTGATGAACTGTATGCATTTCAGCGAGATGCAAAGGACTCTGCTGAATTATTATGTGTGATCTCTGAATAATCCTGCAAAATAGGGAAATAATTAGAAAATTTTCCCATTTCTCAAAGAGACTGAGATAAACCACAGCCAAGAAATGCACAGGAAAAGACACAATTCTACGATACACTGTTTCAGAGAGTGACACTGTGAAGCTTACAGGGGGCGATCACCTCTATTAGGCAATGCCTTTTCTGCTCCACCCTGCAGCTGGTGCAACTTGACCCCATCTCTAGATACAGACCCCCCTTCCACCTCTAGGGTCAGCCCTGGCATTAAGTTGAATGTAGTTAATGACTGCTAGCTTAGAACTTTGACAGTCTAGCTTGCTTGTGTCTGTGTTCTTGGTCCTGCATCTTGGCAGTAATTCCTAAGCTTCTAATTTTCACAGGACAAATGTGAGGAACCAGAACCAAGGAAACAGTCTAGGGGAAAGAAAGACAGGCTCTGTTAGGTGCAAGCTGTTTACATCAGCAGCGTCAAGGGGACTTAGGGCCTTTCTGGTCTAAGTCAGTATCACTCAGTGTGTCTATATGATAGGATTATATGATTCTTTGCTCTAGATGTAATAGTAAGTTAAATAGATAGAGAAATCTGGATAACTCCCTGGAATCTGTGCTAACTCCCTTAGGCAAATCTGTAGTGATTAGGGTACCATGTAAATAAACTGGATTCGTTTTCATCAGAGATTAGGACATAGAGCTCATTACTTAGTCTGGCATCACAGATGGTACAGAGGGATCCTGAAGATCATTTAATACATACTGAGATTGCTATTGCCTTTGTGATATCAAATGTGGAAAATGAACCTCAGTCTTTAGTAGGAAAATCTGATATATGCTCATCCTAAGTGACTAATTTTGATCTAAGGTCTGGCTATGATTCTGAGCCTGTAGGTAGTAGAGTTTCAGTTCATGCAGCATGATGCTACAATCCTCGGGTATATCCTGTGTATTGGATTCATCTTTTTATTAGCTAACTTTAGAAATAGACTAGTTGATGTCACAAATATGAACAAAGATGAATTTCCAGTTATTTGATACTGCATAAAGCATCAACTATGAGTTAGTGGTATCATAATCAGCTCTCTCTCTTTGTCTCTGTGAGTATATGTGTATGTGTGTGTGTGTGTGTGTGTGTGTGTGTGTGTGTGTGTGTGTGTGTGTGTGTTACTTGCACATAAATGTGTGGGTGTGCGAGCCTGTGTGTACATGTGGAGACCAATGTAAGAGAGCAATTTCTTCTTCTTCTATCCCTTTCCACCCTATTGGTTTGAGAGAGGGTCTCTCTCTGAACTGGCTGAACTGGTATCTCTCTGTTTCCAACAGGCTTGCAAGCTGGCTAGTGGGTTCATGTGATCCACCTGGCTGGCTTCCCCCAATATTGGGGTTATAGGCAAGTGCAGCTATGGCCTGCTTTTTACAGGGGTTCATAAGATTCAAACTCAGGTTCCATGCTGGCAGAACATGAGCTTACCCATTGAGCCATCTTTCTAGCTCCCTCAAACTTTCTAAAAAAATGTTCATTTCTTGTGAGGCTTCTATCAGGTCTATAATGTCCGAGGCTTTGGGAAATCTTTTTTTTTTTTTTTTTTTTTTTTTTGTTTTTGTTTTTGTTTATTCGAGGCATGGTTTCTCTGTGTAGTTTTGGTGCCTGTCCTGGATCTTGCTCTGTAGACCAGGCTGGCCTTGAACTCACAGAGATCCTCCTGGCTCTGCCTCCCGAGTGCTGGGATTAAAGGTGTGTGCCACCACCGCCTGGTCTGGGAGATCTTAAGTGTGGAAAAGACTCTCAGATGAGTGAGTCATCGTTCAAAGGTTCTATGTTCATATAGCTGGAAGCTTGATCAGTAGGAATTGACTGATGATAAAGGAGGCCTTGTCACATGCCTTGGCATTCTTATAGTGTGGTGACTGATGATGAGTTGTAATGGCTTGAGACAGGATTGTATTAGTTAATTATTGTCAACTTGATCTGACCTAGAACCATCTGTGGGGAAGGAACCTCAATGGAGGAATTGCCTCCATCATATTGGGTTGTGGGTGATTGGAGGTCATTTTCTTGATTGCTCATTGATGGAGAGGGCTTGTCTACTATAGGCTATCCACCCTTTGTGGGATAGTCCTTGGTTGTATTAGAAAGGAGCCTGAAAGCAAGTTAGTAAGCAACACTGCTCCATGATCTCTGCTTCAGTTCCTGACTGTAGGTTCCTGCTTTGAGTTCCCCTTGGTGGTGGATTATGATGCAAAAAAAGTGTAAGCCACCACCCTGCCTCCCCCAAGCTGGTTTTGGTCAGCGTTTTATCACAACACAAGAAAAGCAAACTAGTAAGATGAAGAAGAAAGGCTTTAGGTGAGACTAAGGCAGGGACTGGGTGTTTCTAATGTACAGGTCTCTGATGAACACAACATTAGTTTTACTTCATTCTGCTGGTGATCATGGCCTCTGCAGCTGATTCAGGTTTGTGGAGGAGAGGAACAGGAAAATCATGGTGTGCAAGATCTTGGGGGATGAGAAAGATTGCTGTGGGCAGTTTTAGAACATGCAATCTGCCACACTGTGATGTTTTTTGGTCACTTAGTTTGATTGATTAACTTCTGCTGTTTCTGGACAATGAGTAAAGTAGAAAAATCTCAGAAAACCTATAAGTTATTTCTTGTTATGTACTTGAGTTTTCTTCGACTCATTTATGGCGGTAATGGCAGTTCGATTATGAGTTTTAAAATCTCCATAGCTTTAGGATATTTTTGTAAAAGCTGTGATGCGTATATACTGAAGTACTCTATTAAATAGAAATGTTGTGTAAACCAGAATGCCAAATATTTTATGGTACAGAGGAGATAGATATGTATGTCCACCTTTATTCTTTAATATTGACATAGATTTATTGTTATAAAGAGGCTAGTGTCTTTTTCAGAGCAGCAATGATTCATTGTCTCTCATCCTGAAACAGTTGTTTTTAAATGTTCTGAAGCTATTGTTCATCTCTCATATTATATTAAATTTTTATTGGTAGAAACAGTTTCTTTTCAGTTGGGATTTTGTAGTTCCTAGAAACAATTTCGAGAATATGAAAATTTTGCCAATTTTATAGTGAACCTTTAAAAAACAGTGAGAGCTTGAAGCTGGTTAACTAGTATTCAGCATCATGTTGAAAGAAAGGGGCAACATTTATTACAAGTCTCCCATTTAATCTTTGCATTCCCCATGCAGCCCTCCAAGTCTATATTCATTAGCAGTGAGAGAAAAGATACTGTGCTCTAGTTACATTTGGTGTCAAGCGACTGAAACATTTTGATTAACAATCTATCTTTTCAGTTCTAGAGAGTGATTTATTCTTGAACAGAAAAAGATTAAGATAGGAATAGTAATTTTTCATGGCCTTATAATGGAGTAATACAAAGTCATATTATTTCAATATTATATCTTCAAAGACTTCAGCACATTTCTGTTTTATTCTTGGCACATATTCCTTTTTGAGAGAAAGTGAATGTGGCTCTGTTTCTCTAGTGTACTTGGTTTCCTGACCTTCTAAGTGATGCTAATTTTATTTAGATTGAGAAATCTTTATAAGGAACCTGCTCCACTCCCAAGGTGATAAACCCAGTACCAAAAGAATGACATTAGCCCCCTCATGACCTATTAACCTTTTAAAGGTCTCATTTCAGCATCAGTTGGGAGGGACAAGCATATAAACTATGTCATAACGATAAAAATGGCTCAACTAGGGAGGTTTGTTCTCTTGTACTCTGGCTCTTACCCATTCTCAGCCCCAGATCTGTGAGTCAATAAATTTTTTATTCTTTTTAACCTACCAAATCTTAGGTATTCTAACACTACAATGTGGACTGAGAAGCCCAGTTCTTTGAGATCTGACCCTGTTCTCATGTCCAAATCAATTTATTTTTGCAACTCTTCCTAGATGTTAAACTACTCAATTTCCATCTTTATGGTTACATCATTCAGTCCCCTTTCTACATGTGTGTTTTAACTGTTCCTCCTCTTGAAGGTACTTCTTCCTTTCAATACCACCAATCAAAAGTGGTCTTCAACTTTAAAAAAAAGTATGGATTATCTGATTTCTGTTCAGGAGGTAGGAAGTGAGTTTGAGGCATTCACTTTTTAAACAGAGTCAGTAATTCTGATATAAAATCTCTGTCGTCCACATATTGAGATCTTCTCCTTTAGAGATTATAGTTACAGAATAATATTCTCCCACAGATGTCCTTCTTCACCCTTATTTTAGAAACTCATGGATTTGGCGTTTAAGTAGTAAAAAAGATGTTATGGTTTACGGTTGGTTACTGTCAAGATATGCACACCACTACTGCACTCTTAGGGTATTTTGCCAGGGTAGTTATTGTTGTGGTTCGTAGGTATCATAGCTTATAAGACTGTTGGTTGCTTTTCTCCTTTGGAAGCTTTCATGGTATGCTCTGAAGCCATAAAAGCTGATCCTCAGGGAAGAAGCTTTTAGGTCAATCCCAGCTCAGAAGCTTCTGGCCCTATGTATGAAATGCATTCTGTCTTCAGCAATAGATACTTCACTTTTACCTTTTGGAACAACCAAAGGAAATAGCAATTACCTGTAATGTTTGGGGAGTCTCTAGCACAATCCTGACTAACAGTTTAAATTAGTGGTTTTCATCCCTGGTGTTGAGGTTTCTGTTAAATGGTCTATGGCTCTTGGTGGGAACACTGTAGGTCTAAATAATAAAATTTCATTTAAACTATGTATTTATGTCTATTATAGGTGTGTGGTGGTTTGAATAAGATTGAGTATCCCATAGGCTCATATTTGAATACCTTGTTACCAGGGAGTGATGTAGATGTAACCAACCGTCTTATTAAATAAGAAACACAGAGCCAATTCAGAGAAGAAAGCCAAGAGGTCAGAGCTAAGAGCGTCATCCTTCCTGATTCAGCGATCCTCTTCAGCAGAGAGAGCTCTCCGAAAAGGACCTACTTCCTGTGTGTATGTCTTTATATAGTCTAGCTGTTCTGCCTTCTCATTGGTTGTAAACCCAAACACGTGACTGACTCGTCACTGCCTGTATGTACCGCCCTCCAGGTCCTTAAAGGTGTGCGCCACCACCGCCACGCACTTGCTATGGCTCTAATAGCTCTGACCCCCAGGCAACTTTATTTATTAACATACAATTAAAATCACATTTCAGTACAAGTAAAATACCACCACAGAGTGACACTTTTTGAAAAGATTGTTGGAGGAAGTATGTCACTGGGGGTGGCCTTTGAGGTTTCAAAAGCCCAAGATAGGCCCAGTGGCTTTTCTCTTCCCAGCTGTAGATCTGGTTGTAGAACTCTCGGTTCCTTCTCCAGCACCATTTCTGCCTGTGTGTTGCCATGTTTCCCACCACGACAGTAACAGATTAAACCTCTGAAACTGTAAGCAAGCCTCGAAAAGATCCTTTCTTTTGTAAAAGTTACCATGGTCATGGTGTTTCTTCACATGAATAGAACATTGACTAAGACAGATATTTTTTATTAATCAATTAATTATTTCACAGCGTGATCAAAATTTCCCCTCCTTCCCTCATCTCCTCCAAGTTCCTCCCTCCAACTTCCCCTCTCCCCCCTCTCAATGCACTACCCTCCCTTCTCTTCAGACAAAGGTCAGGCCTCCCATGTATACCAGCCAGCCATGGCACATCTAAGTTGCAGCAAAACTAGGCACCTCTCCTCCCATCAAGGCTTTAAAAGGCAACCTAATAGGAGGAAAGGGACCCAAAAGCAGGCAACAGAGTCAGAGACAGCACCTGCTACCACTCTCAGGACTCCCACAAGAAGAACAAGCCACACAACTGCAACATATGTGAAGAGGGCCCAGGAAAGTCCCATGCAGGCTCTCTGATTGGCAGTTTAGTTTCTGTGAGCCACCACGAGCCCAGAATAGTTGATTCTGTGGGTTTTCCCATGGTGTCCTTGGTCCCTCCTGCCCTCATAATCCCCTCCTTCTCCTCTTTCACAGGATGTCCTGAAGTCTACTCAATGTTTGGCCATGGAAGACAAGATATTTTTAGGTAGACAATCAATTGTGTGATTTCTTAAGACTTTTTAAGAATTTTTCCTTACTTACCATATTCCTTTCTTCTGTATTTATTTCCCTTCCCTTTCCTAGTTAGAGCCCCCTCCCTGTCTTACTTATTTCCCTGATCAGATCACTTGTACCCTGCTATTCCCTTCTCTACTGTTCACCCCCCTCCCCAGCTCAATGGTCTCTTTTTACTTCCTGGTTTCTGCAGTTATTCTAGGATATGTACTCACATCTGAAGATTTGGAGCTGGGAACCTCAGATAAGAGAGACCATGTGACATTTGTCTTTCTCAGTCTGGGTTACCTCATTCAATTTGATATTTTCTAATTTTCTAGAGGAGAATCTATGCCTGCCACTCTTCTAAGCCAGCATAATCCCTAACTACATTCTGAATACTTGTCCTTGTACCCAAAGATAAGCATACTCTTTACCTCTCATCAAGAAAACAGACAGAGGCCGTTACAGAAAACCACTAACAGTTAAAATATAGAGTTGTGGCACCAGTCCTAACTGACACATCTATAAAAACACCCCTGCACTTAAAACTCAGGAAACATTGCAGAGCACAGGTAGAAAGATTGTAAGAGCCAGAGGACCAGGAGAGTTTGCCGTGAGATTGTGTTTCCTAGTGATGTCAGAAGCTACACCCCTAAAGTCTCACCTTCATACCTACCTAAATGTGAGCTGAAAGAGGACAGCACCAGTAAAACATGTTAACGCATGGTTATTTGACTGGTTCTTTGGCGGAAGTCTCGTGGGACCTCAACCTAGGCAACTAAAGAGTGCCGAGAATTGAAGATAATCTTCACCAGGAAAGCTTATGTTAATTGGTTATCCTATACCAAATGGCCAGTTATGAAAAGATATGCATACAAATAACATTCAACAGACTAAACAGGTCATATTTGGGAACACACACACACACACACACACACACACAATTATTTAAATGTTGGGCCATGGATTTAAAAGAGAGCAAGGTAGGGTGTGTTGGAGGGTATGGATGGAGGAAAGGGAGTTGGAGAACTTGTGTAATTACATAATTCCCTCAAAAATTTAAAATTAAAAAATAAAGAACCAGTCAAATAAAAATGAAACAGAAAAAGTGGCCTCTGGAAGCTAAAGAAGACAAATATTCATGCCTTGTATTAGGTTGCTATAGCTACCACAGGCGGCTGGGTAGCTCAAGAAAACACAAATATTTTCTGTTGAAGATTTTGAGGCTATTTGGTGAAAAACCTGATGTGAGTAGTATTGCCCTGGCTCTGAGACTCTGAGGAGAATTTATCCCTGCTTCTAACCAGTTTTTGGTGGTGGCTACTAGTACATGGTCCTTTATTTGCTACGGCATGACTTAAATTGCTGTGTCTGTAGTAATGAGTTACTTTCCCTGTGTGTGTCTGTCTTTATGGGTCTTGTCCCCCTCTTTCCAAGGTTAATAGTCGTGTTGAATTAGGTCATACCTTAGTCACCTCATCTTAAGTAGGTTGTTTCTACAAAGATCCTATCTCTTAAATAAGATCTCATTCACAGGTGTTATGGGTTCAGGCTTTAAGTTTTTATTTTATTTTATTTTATTTTTGAGTACACAGCTCAGTTCCCCATACCCCTTCAGTCTGCAGATTTCACAGTACTGACCAATGCTTGCTTTTAGTCTTAGGAGACCTGTATTGGATTCTCATCTGTAGAAATTTTGATATTATTTGTGTTGCTGCAATGCACTACATTTGTGGTACAATATGCGAGGTGGAAGGTTTGCTAAAAAAGCCCTAAAAATAATAATGTGGCTGAACACAATGGCTAGCTCATCTCTGAACACTTTTCTCTCTTTGCTTAACTCCATTTCTTCTAACATGAATTTTTCTTATACTCATTTAATTAAATATCAATCACTAATGAGTCCCAATTATTTTTGTTATGGTTTGTATAACGAAACACTAAAATTCTTGAGAAGAGAAGCAATTTAGGTACTATCTTTATATCTTACCCTTGAGTAAGTAGTACCTAAGAGACACTCAATTAGCATTTGGTAGGAGTATTAAATTTTCATCCTATGGAGAGAATCCCTTTATCATAGTGTCAAGTAATTCTCCTAGAATAACTACTTAAAAATTAAAATAAAATAGAAGCTGAAGAAATAAAAAAAAAGTCTTTTAAAAATATAATATGAAATAATTTACCCGGGTAAGAAAAATAGAAGCAGCATTAGTCATATGTTTTAGATCAATTTTGTTGTTGGTTTAGGATATATTGACAGAGAAGCAGTTGTAAGCACTGTATTTTTGTTATTAGAACGGCTTAGACCCTGTGTGTGTTTTGCAATCATAGCACCGACAAAAACCTTAATGCTTTTCTTTAAAAGCTCTAATGGTTCTGTTTTTTTTTTTCTATTTGATTCAATTTCAACAGCTAATGCAATATGCTTACTACCAATTAAATATGCCTACGAGATGTAGTTACTATTAATCTTTATTTTTGTTTTATGCTTGGTGGGACTATTCTGTAGAACGTTCAAGAGTTTAAAAATTCTTACAAATAGAAGAGTTGGAGAGAAACTGCCAGGCAGAGCATCTGTCTCATGTATGCTGGCTCCATTTAACTTGGCAACTTCATTTCACGTTATCCAATCAATTGAGTTTCCATAATTTGTCTTCAGTTAAGATCCTCATTTCATGACAACTAACAGAGAGCCCTTGAGAGAATTTTTCATTTTAAGATAGATGGGAAATGAATGCAAAAACTATATTTTTCCTTTTTCTAAACCCTAACAAATAATTTCTTTAATAGGTGTTTTTTTTCCTTCTTTCTCTTTCCAACATGTGTTGGAATAAAGTATTTTCAGAGAAGAACTTTTACCATCTCATATCATTGATGAAAGAGTATCAGTTATTAGATCTAATATCTTGGTACTTGCTTTTTAACTATATATCTGTGACAAATAAATCACTGTCAGTGTTGTGTTTAAGCTCAGCCATGTTAGAACAACAACAATGAAATAACAAATTTCTGCTGAAAAAAGTAAAGTGCCATTGAACTATCAGGGCTTCTCACAAGGTGTAAGATCACAGAACCTAAAAGACAAGCAAGGTGTCAACTATACATGCCTGTAAACACTGGGCACCAGTGATAAAATGAACTGCTGCAATGGTGGCCGGGTAGTACTAACTCATTAAAGGCATATGTGCTAGTGTGTGCCGTCAGGGACTACATACTTCAGAATGTCAGTCATTCGGGGCTAGGGATGGAGGTCAGTTAGTAGACTCCTTGATTGACATGCACGAAAACATTGGTTCAATACCCAGCATAGTTCATTGTGACTCAAGTCATTAGAGTGCTTAGGAGGTGAACGCAGAAAGATCCAGAGTTCAAGGTCATCCTTCATTTCAAAATGAATTCAAGTATAGCCTGGGCTACAGGAATCTCACAGTCTCAAAACAAAAACCAAACCCATATACATAATAGTATACAAAATAATACAGATTTGTATATGCAAATACTTACATATACAAAATAATATACAAAAATATAACCTAATAATCTCTCTCTTATTCAAGGCATACTTTGGTTTTAAGGAACATAGAGACATGTTCTTAGAAATATCCTAAACAAATATGTTTTCTTAAATGAATAAATCATTTTGGTGTACATTTGTTTTACATTGTTTGATACGATAATAAAATTTTATCATATAGTAATAGGTTAAAATGGTTTCACAAGAAAAGTTAATGTGCTGTGTTTTCCAGTAGCACAAGTATATAGCTTGTACAACTTAATCCCTATAGAAGCAACCAAAGATGAAACTTTCAAAATTTCTAATAACATTTAATGTTTTTTGTAGTGTAGTTGAAAAATTAAGGAGTAATAAAAGTAAATATTTTACATTATCCCAGACACCTCTTTAAATAACCTACAAATACCAACTTTGTTAATTTAACAGACACCTTTGGGATAGTAGGTTTACTGTTCTCAATTCCCAGATCTCCAGAATTCACGCTAAGAGGTAGAGAGGGGCTCAACAGCTCATCATCCACTTAGTGTCCCGATATGGTATGTGATGTTTTGTTTCAGATGCTAGAAATACAGCTGAAACAACAACACAAAAATTTAAAGGCACATTTTTTCCCATGAAACTTACATTCTTGAGGTTTCTTTTTCCTCAGGAAGGGGATTAGCTATGAGGAAATAAAAATTATCCCTTAGTAAGCCTCAGAGAAAATTTTTGCTAATGTCTAATTTGATGTTTTTGGTTTTCCTCCCATATTTTATTACTATCAGACCTCTTTAGCCACAAAAAGGAAATTAATTCTACTTCATCTTAATAATTTTCACTTAGTGGCCAGATGCCATAAGTATATTGCTCTGTTTCTCTGAGAGCTCAGAAAACTAAAGGCAAATCTTTAGTCATACTGGATAATTCTATTATCTAGAGCGGTGCTGTCTTTGAGGCTTTGTGGACCATGTAACATCGGTAACAATGATTTAGCCCTGTTTTTGTAGCTGGAATAGCCACAGACCATCATTGAATACATGTGGTCAGGTTTGCTTCTGAGCAGTATATAGCTTGCCAGCTCCTGATCTAGAGAATAAGGGTGTCACCTGGAGAAAAGAAAGAGACTGCTTCCCTCTCTCTCTGTCTCTCTGTCTGTCTGTCTGTCTGTCTGTGTCTCTGACTCTCTCTCTCTGTCTCGTGTGTGTGTGTGTGTGTGTGTGTGTGTGTGTGTGTGTGTGTGTGTGTGTGTGTGTGTGTGTGTGAATGTGGACTATGGTGCTTGAGCTAGAAGGGGCCATGCCATGGACTCTATCTTCTCTGCTTGGGCTATTTCTAGACACCCCCCTAATATTGCCCTAGACAAAAGCCTAGCCTCTCCTTTGAGTCTTCTGCATAGAGAATAAGCCATTCATCCTTCGATGTCATGCTGTGTAGAATGATTCCTTGTTAGTACAGCCCATGGGACATGTCATGCTAAAAGATTGCTACCTTTCACTCCTCTAATACCTGTTCCCTCCACCTGTATATTGGCACATATGCATGATTGTATGTTGTTGTTGGGGTGTATGTGTATGTGTGTTGATAGTAGCAGGAATTATCAAAAATGTTTCTTTCCACAGGATATTTCATGCTTTCTCTTATACCGAGTTGCTATATTACTTTTGTATTGCAAATAACTCATTAATAACACAGAACTAGCTTCAAAGCAATACCTTTTCATAGATATGGATAAATAAAGGGAACAGGCTGACAGATGGTGTTCCCTAATAATGCCATAGTATATAGTCTGAGGTTGGAGCTCTCCTTTAGTGTCTACTCCTAGGCTGAATGGCCATATATTTGAGATGCTATGGAGATAATTTTCTAATTAGACCATAAATTATATTTAATAAAATAATAAATACCACAGCTGTGCTAGACTAGCTATATCAGAATAACACAGATAACTTGAAAAGAACTAATATTCTTAGATTGAAGCTCCAGAAATATCATAGGTTTAGGGTAGTAGGAATGACCCGCTTTATAAAGATCTACATCATCTTTAAACCTCAGATAACTTAGAAAGCTTAAAGAAAAGTAAATCATAACAGTAATCTCAATAGTCAGATATATTAAATCCTGTTATTTTTGTTTATATACTTACTACCCCCCACAGGAAGATTGAATCCATCTACATATTTTGTTGTGCTGTTATATTTTGTGACATTATTTTAGTGGACAGGGGAGCAAACATCTGGTCACCCCAGATAAAGAATAAATACCAGACAGTGGTAAGTTCTCCACCCAACTCCGTCTTGGTGAACCAATGACTTTTCTTGGGGTTACTTTCAGGAGTGTGGGTGAGGACTTACTTACAGAAGCAGAAATGACTGAGAGACAGCTGCATCACCAAAACCTACCTCAGTATGGGTGATGGCTCACAGAAGCTTGAAACCTGGGGTATGCTGCACAACTTGCAGGCAGTTCAACTGTTTGGAGAGTTTCTTTTCCAGGCAGTGATGCATAAGCTCTTTTAGGCAGCTACGCTGGTCTCTGCTTTCTCTAGGAGGCTTGGTTGATTTCTGCCTCTTCCAGGCAGCTTGTTCCTTCTGAAAGTGTTTCTCAGCTCCTTACTGCTTCTATATGCTTGAAGAGGGAGGGGCCTGGCATATCTTGTCAGTTTTAGGGACTTCCTGAAGCCTTTGAGCTGTTTACTTCCTCAGCTTAAGAAGCTTCTCCGCATAATAGAATGTCTCACCTTCCTTAGAACATCCTGTGTCTTAAGTGCTTCCATCCAAAATGGAATGTTTTATCTATCAGAAAAAAATGACTCACAAAACTCCACCTCTTCTGGCTCTTTACATTCTTTCTAATCCCTCTTCCAAAATGGTCCGGGAGCCTTGAAGGGGCTAACATAGAAGTCTGACCCTTCTCTTCCAACCTCACAGAGGAATATAGCCTCATCTGGATTTCTTTATCGAATCTCCATCCAGACATTCCCCCTGGGTTTAGAACTAAGTTTGTCTGCGTGTCTCAGCATCCATGTTAGAAGCCATGCAATCACTGACATAGCAAAATGTACACTATCCCATATTTTATAAGGAAGGTAGCCATGCTAGGATTCCTCTGGTGGTTGGTCTGTCTTCAGGCTGTCTAGCCTCTGTTGCATGACTTCTACTCATAGCTAGGACCATTAAATCACTGCTTGCAAACTCACCTTTTGTTCTGTTGATCTCTGCTTGGGTACAATTACATTGTGTGTCACCTTATGAAAGGTAAACAAATGTCTGTTCACTCCAGATAGTAAACCAAGGACAGAACAAAGAATTCCAGCCCAGTGCATCGATGGCTTTATTTGAGTTACTCACAGGAGCATGGATGAGGGGGTACTTACATCAGTAGAAATGACTCAGAGGCAGCTGCATCACTAAAGCCCAGCCCAGTACAGATGACACCTTATGAAAACTAGAAACCTGGAGTACACTGTACAACTTCCAGGAAGCTCAATGTTTTGGAGTGTGATTTTTTTTCCCTAGGCAAGTAGACTGGTTTCTGTTTCTTCCAGACAGCTAGGCTTGTCTGCGAGACCTGTAGACAGTTTAACTTATCTGACAGTGTCTCTCAGCAGTCCTTCCAACTTATATATGCTTGTAGTGAGAGAGTCTAGCGAATCTGGTTAGTTTCAGGGACTTCCTGAGTCTTTTGAGTTGTTTGCTTTCTGAGCTTAACAAGGTTCCCTGTAATATGGAATCTTCTGTCTAGGAAGAAAGTGCTGTACAACATCTTGTATCTTATGTTGTGTATTATAATAGTAGCCTTCTTTATATATATTATACATATGTAATGCATTCACATATTATAAATGAATGTGTATATGTACCTTAATAGTGTTTGTTATAGGTAGTATATTTTATATTATTGCCTATGTATGTACACTTTTATGAACTCTTTGAAATTAAAGAGGCATTTTCAATGCTGGGGATGGAGCCCAAGGTCTAGCATGATAAGTAAGTGTTCTACAACTGACCTATAAGCCAGGCAAAGGAAATATTTCCAATTAATATATATGAACACATGTGTTTACTTCATAGTTTTGATGACAAGTAGAAAATATTTTCAGGTTTGGGTGCATTAAAATATCTCATGAATTTTGTAATTTTTTATCATAAAGAAATCATGATGCATATTTAGTGTGTATTGTGCAAGTACTTCTATTTATGTCTGTATTTATATTTATACCATGTATATATCTCTATCTACATGTATATGAATGTAGAGATATATACATGTATATATCTCTATCTACATGTATATTTGCTGAAATTCTTTTGACCTCTATGGATACAGTACTAAAGAGGCTTAAGATTCTAGCATTTTCTTGACAAAGCCAAAATGAAAATATTTTGGTAGGATAACTTATATAACTTTAAAATTCAACAGCCCCATTTTTATTTCTTTTCTATTAGAAGGGAAGAATGGGTGCTGCAAGAGACAATTAGAAACATACACATGATGCACATATTACACTTCAATCACTATATATATATATATATATATATATATATATATATATATAATCAAATTTTTTTTAAATTAAATTTATTCATATATTTTACATCCCCTCCCTCCTCTCCTCCCATTCCCTCCCACCACCTCCCCTCTGCCCCCACCCCCACCCCGAATTCATTCTTCCTGTTTCTCTTCAGAAAGGGGCAGGCCTCCCATGGGTGTCAGTCAACAAAGCATGACATGTCAAGTTGAAGTAGGACTAAGCTCCCCTCCTCGTATTAAGGCTTGATAAGGCAATCCAGTATCGGAATAGGTTCCCAAAAGCCTGCCAAAGAGGAACTGGCCCTGCTCCTACCGCGAGGAGTTCCACAAGTAGACCCAGCTATACATAGTACACGTGGACCATTGTGCAACTATTGCCAACACAGTTACTTTCCGAATATTTTGCAATCTGAAAAAGAAAACACCATCCTCCTCAAGTGCCCTGTATATAAATGTAGGCAATTATTAATTTACTTTCTGTATTGACTTACCTGTTTTGGCCAGTTTGTATAGAGTACAAATGTGTATGTTTTGTGCCTTCTACTTACCCATTGTTTTCAAAGTTCATCCACTTGCTACATGAATCAGTACCTCATTCACTTTTCTTGCTGCATAAAATTCCACTCTATGAATTCACCACATTTTACTTATTCATTCATCGTGTGAGCAACATTTGGGTGTTTCTATTCTTTGGCTGTGATGAATAAGTCTGTGCTGAATATTCATGTTTACATTCTTGTTATACATACATTTTCATTTCTCTTGGCTAAGTCTCACAGCAGAATTACTAGGTCATATGATAACTCAATATTTAACTTTCTCAAGTTTTGCCTGTTTTCCAAAGTGACTGGGCCATTCCACATTCCAACTTGCAGTTTTTAAGTGTCCCAATTTTTCTGCAACTTTACAAGTACTTATTACTCTCTGTTCTCTTGTTTACTGTCTGCTTGCTAGTAGGTGGAATGCCTTTATGGTTTGATTTGCATTTCCCTGATGGCTAATTATGTTGACCATCTTTTCATGTGCTTATTGGCTATTTCTATGTTTGGAGAGCTGTCTATGCATATCTTTGCTCAGTTTTAAATTGTGTTTCTTTTTATTATTGAGTCATTAAACCATTTTGTACAATCTGCCTATAGGAAGTACCCTCATAATAAATAAGGTTTACAAATATTTTCTTGGTTGCTTTCTCATTTCCTTGTTAGCATGTTTTAAGACATATTTTACTTTATTTTGAAAAAAATCTAATTTATACTCTGTGGTTTTGCCAACATTTTATGTATTCAGTAAGAATAATTCATCTAATCTGAGAAAAACTGTATCTGCTTTCCAAGGGTTGCCACTTATATTTATAACTATGACTCTTTTTAGTTTATTGTAATGAGTGGTTGGGAGTGAAAGCAATGAATCAATTTCCTTCTTTTCCATGTGGATGTCATTCATTCCCACATCAATGAACTTATGGTTGAAAAGACCAGTACACACTGGATAGCATTGGTACTCTTGTCACAAAGAATTGACACTGTGATTTCTTCTAGATTTTTTTTTTTAATTTTGTCCCGTTCTTCTACCAGTTTATTCTTATACAAGTATCCAAACTGACTTGATGTCTTTAACTATGAAGTATTAGGATTCCAGCTTTGCTATTTTCAAGGGTTGGGTTGTTTTGATTAATTTGGGTCTCTCAAATTTGTATTTTGTATTTTGTATTGTCCTGCTAATTTCTGCTAAAAAGGCACTGGAGGTTTTGACAAAGAGTTCTTTGAATCCCAAGATTAGTCAGGGAAACAGTGTCATCTTTTTTTTTTCTTTTTATTAAGTGATTTTCTATTCGTTTTACATATCAACTGAAACAGTGTCATCTTAATGTTAAGTCTTTTGGTTAATACATATAGATCTCATGTTGATTCATGTCTCTAATGTTTGCCAGAGTTTTTTTGTAGTTTTCAGCGTATACATCGTTTACCTCTTCTGTTAAATCATCTCTAACCATTTTATTTTTTTGTGCCATTGTAGATTAAACAGTTTCCTTAATTTGATATTTGAATTGTTCATTTCTAATGTATAGACAGACTATTGATTTCTACATGTTGAATTTCTGTCCGGTAACCTTGCTTAATTCACTTACTTTTAGTCTTAATTACTTTTTAGTGGATTACTTTGATATTTGATTTTGACTGACAGCAGGACTGGATTGAGAAGCATCTTGGAAATTGCTAATGCTCACTGCAGGGTGTCTTCAATGGTGTTTCCAGAGGGGATTAATCCAGGGCTGAAGATCTCACTGGAATGTGGGCAACATCATAGTTAGGTTGGGGGTGGGCGAAATAAAAGGGAGAAAAGGATAAAGCTTGTAGAATAGGCATCCTCTCCATCTGCTTCCTTAATTCTATTGTTAGTAGCTTCCATCACAAGCTCCTACAGCCATGATATTCAGCCTTTCATCAAGCCCAAAGTAATGGATCCAGAAAACCATGGACTGAAGATGCTTAATTGTGAGTCAAAATACACAGTTCTTTTGTTTTAATTGCTCTGCCAGATATATAGGTCATAGCCAGAGAAAGCTAACTCACACAACTCCTTAGGGTTTTCCTTGTTCAGTGTTGTTTTAATGTTGACTGACATTAAAAATAAACCTATGGATTTGCATGCAGAGCAGCTCAGGAGGTTGCCCTGAGTGGAAGGCTTCAGTTGTGTGGTGAAAGTATGGTTAACAGGGCTGGGATTTCAGCTCAGGGTAGGGCACGTGCCCAGGGTGCACAAGGCCTTAGCTTTGATCCTCAGCATTGCAAGAACACCAAACCAAAACGAAACACTACAAGCCCCATTTAAGGCTGTCAATAAGAAACTTACCCATCTCAAAATGTTTGAATGTTGGTGTTGTCCAGAGAAAGTTAACAGGCTTATTTCTCAGTGTGGTAAAGATGAACTGCTGAAATGTGCTCACAGAAAAACTTTAACTTGAGTGACTGCTTATGCTCCCATATTAATACTAAGAATCTACACAGATAAAAATGGTAAAAACCTGATAACAATAATTTTATCCTTTATTTTCCACTTGAAACTATATATTGATGTGTCTCTGGCAACCCTGTGAATGACATCTAGTGTTTAGAAATGCTAATAAGAAGTGATTTTTAAAGAAGACATGGTTACAGGCCTGTCATCCAAGCACTCAAGTGGCCGAGGCAGAAGGATCACAAGTTCAAAACCAGCCTTGGTTATGTATACATGAATAAAGGATACATAACAAGACCTTTATGAAAGGAGACAAAAAGCAATGTATTATTATTATTATTATTATTATTATTATTATTATTATAAAATTGCATTTGGCTATAGTGGAAATTTTTATGTAGTTTTCTACACCCATGTCTTTAGGCACGATCTCTATGTATTTGGTGTGGTTATCACCTAGGCTGATATATTTCAAAGGCTAACTAGATAAGTCTTCCCTGCCTCCTATAAAGAGCAAGAACTGCTCAGAAACACAGAACTCTTTTTAAGCCTTTCTACATCTCTCATATCACACTCTTGAAATTAAGTTTGTAAAATTAGTACTTTACTGATGATGTAAATATCTATCTATCTATCTATCTATCTATCTATCTATCTATCTATCTATCTACTTACCTTCCTATCTTTCTTTCTATTTATCTATCTTTATCTATCATATATCATCTATATATCTATCAATCATCTATCTATCTATCTATCTACTTACCTTCCTATCTTTCTTTCTATTTATCTATCTTTATCTATCATATATCATCTATATATCTATCAATCATCTATCTATCTATCTATCATCTATATATCTATCTATTGGTCATCTATCTGTCAATCTATCTATCTATCTATCTATCTATCTATCTATCTATCTATCTATCATCTATCTAGGTAGCTATCTATCCACCTAACTACCTACCTTTGGGTTTTAGAGACAGGATCTTACTCTACAGCCTAGGTTGGCATGATATACACCATGTAGCCAAGCCTCACCTCAATCTTATGGCAAACCTCTAACTTCAAGTTCTGGACTTATAAGTGTGTTCAGTACACCCAGCTGGCAATGGAATGCAGCAAGGGGTAGGTACACTTATTAACATCCTCTCTTGATCCAATTTTTTCTAATCCCCTATTCCTTGGAATTGCTCTGGTTGGAGCAGTTAATAGGCATTTCTTTCAGAGTTCCTTGGGGGAATGCAATGTAAGAATCTATTCTTATCAACTGTTACAAGAGAAACATATAACCCTAAACTAATGACTAGATAGGTAAAAGAATAAATAGCAGCAATATAAAACCAGTTCCCAAGGATATAGTTATGTTATTACTGGCAGACAGAGAGTTTCTGGTTCATTAAGTAGGAAAGGCCAAAAAGAGTATAAATAATAAAGGCGAAAACGTTTTTTCCCCACTTATTCACATATTCACCCCCCCATCAATAAAACAAGAGGGAGTTTTCTTTTCAGACTAAATGAAAATATAAATGATGAAGGCTTTCTTAAGTCCAAGGCCATGCATCTATCCTCAAGTGATCTATTATGTGAAGTCTGACCTTTCCTGAAAGAGCATCTCTGCTCGATGATAATTGATGGTGCTTTGAACGAGAGCTTGTGACACTACCTTCACTTATTAAAAATATTTTCCTTAAGGTGAAGACGCATCTTTTTAACTCTTGTCCTAGCTTAACCTTTGGAAATACCATGCCAGTTTAAATGCATTTATAGATTTAATTAATATGTTATGGGCTTTTCTCAGGTCATTAATAAGGATATGGGGTATGACCAGACTTATTTGTAATCATGATACTCACTTGCTTGTTTACCTTAATTAATCATACATTTTTCCCCTTTTATCTTAATAGATTTTAGTCTGGTTTGATGACCATAATTCAAATACTTTACAATTTTAAAGTGTTCTTTATAGAAAAGCATTATACTAATTAATACACAGGGATTAATTTGAAATGCTACTACAAATAATATGGTTTCTGTTTGGTTCACTAAAGCTTGTCCCATCTGTTGGCCTTCACAAGGTTCTTGTGAGGTCAGACCTGAGGTTGGGGGTGGGGGTCCCTTCGGTACAAGAGTAAATGCTCCCTTTCATAATGTTCCAGGAGAATCAGCCCAACATGCCCTCTAGAATTAAGTCTGTAGTCAAATTTTGAGTCAGTGAAGGACAAGGATTTATTTCCCTCACCTCTCCTGCTCTCTGACTTCAGAAGTCTATTCATTTCTAAGCATCATAGCCATGAAATGTTGTGAGCCTCATATACCTTACAATACTAAGGCAATGTTTTAACATGAAATCACCGACCATATTAACTTTACATTAATATTGGATTGAATAAGGGCTGGAAAGATGACTCAGCAGTTAAGAGCACTGGCTACCCTTCCAGAGATCCTGAGTTCAATTCCCAGCAACCACATGACATCTCACAACCACATATAGTGGAATCTGATGCCCTCTTCTGGCCTACAGGCATTCATGCAGACAGATCCCTCATATACATAAAATAAATTAATTAATAAATTAAAAATGTGTTGAATAAATATGTCAAAAACTCCATTATGACATTGAAATATTTGCAATGTTTGTTTAAAAGTGACTTAGTCAATCTAAGTACTCACACTAGTTTATATTTGACAGATACACTGTAGTATAGCTCTGACTTTACCAGATTGTTTGAATGCAATTTGTTTCTATGCCTATTACTGGCTATCTATCATATCATTAATTAACCTCTAATTTTTTATATAAAGCAGTAACAGTTTGACAAACTGCCTTCTTATTGGGTTTGTTGGGCAGATTCAATTATTATGAGTCTCCTAGAACATTGCTTGTCAGAGGGTGAGCACTCTATCAAAGTGATTGTCATTGTTCTTCTATCTAACCTCTCATTATCCCTATATCAATTACTTGGCCATCCTTAAGTTTCTTCCTTTCTAGTTCTCATCTCTCAGTCACAACTCTGAAACTCCAGCTCCTGTGTATGCAGTATTTTAGACAGGAAAGAGTCCTGTTGCCTTCATCTGCTGTCTTTAGGATCCCTGTATGTGTGGTCTAGTGATTCCAAAATAACTCATTAGAAGCCAGTCAGATAAATGCAAACCTAATATTATCATTTCCAGCTTATTATCTGATTTATTATGGAATTGTGTCATAGTAGGAATCTTGGAAGATTCATTTCAATAAATGTACAGATACTTTAAGTATGCATATTTTACAAACAGGTTTCTGTTTGAATTGGCAGATCAATTATTTTTAGAGTTGTCACAGTATAGCTAAACATACATTTTTAATTTTTTTGGAAGACTTGTGCATATAATATGTCTTGGTATATCCATCCCCCACTTCCTCCCTCTAATTCCCTTTTCCTCTCCAACATAACTCTTATTCCCTCTCAACTTCACGACTTTTGTTTTGTTTTGCTTTTAAATAATCCACTCAGTTCAATTAGTGCTGCCCATAGCACAGGTACATGAGGTCATCCCCTGGGGCTTGGGCAACCTATCTGTGCCTGCTCTCCCCTCCTTCATCAGCCATCAGTTGGACTTTTCTACTCAGCTAGGATTGGGGCATCTGGAGCCCTTCTCTACTCTGTCTTTGAACTTTTCCCTCTCGTTGGTTTTACGGAAGTCATGTGTGTGTGCAGCTACAGTGCTGTGTGGTCATGTATGCCATAGCCATGTCGTGTTCAGAGACCAGACACTAACACTCTCTCTGCCTCTTACATTCTCTCTGTCTGCTCTTCTGTGATGATCTGTGGGCCTTTGATGGGTATGTAGTATGGATAGATGTTCCGTCCATGGCTGAACACTCATGATTGCCTATTCTCAGCATTTTAGGCAGTCGTGTGTCTCTGCATTAACTACTATCTTCTGTAATATGAAGCTTCTCTGGCCAAGGTTGGGAACCTCACAAGCTTAATGGACATAAACATAAATATTTAGAAATGAGTTTGGCAACATGAGAATTCAACAAAACAACATCAATTGTCTTTCTCTTAGATCCTATGGCTTCTCTAGCCATATATTTTCCATACAGTATATTCCTATCACAGTTTCTCCTCCTTCAACTTCTCCCAGATCCTTCCCACCTCCCTACCCACAAAACTTCACATCCTTTCCCCCTTTCTTTAGAAAACAAGGAAACAAACAAATAATAAACCAAAATGCAACTAAACAAAGAAAAAACTCATGAAAAATACACACTCACACTCATAAAAACACAAAATTAAAAATATACAAGCAAAAGACCAGTAAGATTAAAAAAAGCCCAAGTAAAAGCAATATGAGACAAAAAGTCTACAAAAATAATATTCTATTTGTTTTGTGTTGGCCATCAACTGCTGTACATGGGGGATAAGTGTGGATAATACAACCAATGAGACTCACTTATGTTGCATGAATCTTAAAAATTCTTATTAATAAAATCAAACCTGAGCCAAGTATTGGGGTGAACACTGGAAGATCAGAGAGGTAGAACAAGCCACAGCTAACCTCACCTGGCCAACTTCTCAGCTGGTCTTGTTTCCTCAGACTGGAAGCCTCTGTGTCCTCATATCCAAATGGCTCTCAGCTGAACTGTGCTGCTCAAAACCTAAAAGCTTAACCAGTCAAATGCTTAACCAGCCAAATGCTGCTAGTTTCTGGTCCTCACGCCTTATATACCTTTCTGCTTTCTACCAACACTCCCTGGGATTAAAGGCTCGCTTTCTGGGATTAAAGGTGTGAGTCACCATGCTTGGCTGTATCCTTAAACACATGGATTTCTGCCTCTGGAATGTTAGGATTAAAGGCGTGTGCTACCACTGTCTATCCTCATGTTTAATATTGTGGCTGTTCTGTCTCTGACCCCAGATAAGTTTATTAGGGTGCACAATATTTTGGGGAACACAATACCACCACACCCTTGGATAAAACTAATTGTTCCTTTGCAAGCGGTTGTCAATTGCAGATAGCTTTTGATTAGCAGTGGGAGCCCATGTTCACTTCCACCTCCCAGCACTGGGACCATGTTTTCCGTAAACCTGTACAGGCCCTATGTGTACTGCCACAGTCTCTGTGAATCCATGTGCACCTCAGTCCTATTTTGTCTGCAAGATACTTTCCTTGCGGTCATTCATCCCTTCTGGCTCTCACAGTCTTTCCTTAGGGGAGAGGTTTGATGAAGGCATTCCATTCATTGGTTTTCATCATAACACAGTACTAGACACAAGCTTCTTCCTGTGGAGCAGGCCACAATTCCAATCAAAACATTTGTTGGTTCCCTCCACATACAGTACTGCCTCTATTGCACCGGAGGGTACATCTTGCCTGGCAAGACCATTGGTGTCTTATTACCCCAGCAGCCTGCATAGAACCTTCTAGCACAGTAAAAGCTAGCCAAGAGAGAGAGAGAGAGAGAGAGAGAGAGAGAGAGACAGAGAGACAGAGAGACAGAGAGACAGAGAGACAGAGACAGAGAGACAGACAGACAGACAGAGAGAGAGACAGAGAGAGACAGAGAGACAGAGAGACAGACAGAGACAGAGACACAGAGAGACACAGAGAGAGAGACAGAGAAAGAGAAAGAGAGTTTCCTGGTCAGCTCAAGATTGGTTTCTCAATATCCTTCAATAAAGTATGTGATGACTTCAGCAAGAAGATCTTACCATCTCATTATGATGGGTGATCGAAGGCAATGACAGTAGCCTGTATTGTTTGGTTTACCTCTGGGGCCTCTCTGATAAATAAGTTATAGGGAGGTAACCTGTGCATTGCACTGAGATTTTCCTTGAATAACCCACATCTTCTGGGAGCAGCATTATGCATCCATGCAAGCTCTCTGCTAATACTTTTTTTTTTTTAAAAATATGCTTTAATTAAGTTGCAAATCAGTGGATTTTCATAAAGCTTCATATATTCTTAGCTTTGGTTAATCCACTCTAACATTTAATTTTTCCCAAAGTCCTGCCCCTATTCCTACTAAAACCTTCAGGTCCCAGATTTTTGTTTGTTTGTTTGTTTGTTTTCATATCAGATGTGTCCTACTAGTCCCTTTTGTTTTAGTTTTTACTTGGATTGCAAGGTAATTGGTTCTCATGTGTCTTCCTCATGTACACTTGATTTTGGTTAATCTTCTTCCTACCTCTTTCCCATCTCTACTGCTTTACTACCTGCTGAATCTCTTCTTACCTGTTTCTAGTTTCATACCACCTCTGACCTACTATCCCTCCCTTTATAAACATCTACCAGGCTACTACTCAGGGCCTGATTTTTGCATGAACTCCAGGCTAAGAATACAAAACACACAAGTTTTGGAGTGCTCACCATATATGCTAGATAACATGCAGCATTTCTCCTTTGGGGGACGAGGTAACCTCACTAAGTATATTTTTCCTGTTTCATCCATTTACTTACAGATTTCCTTTTTCTTTACTGTCAAGTAATTTTACATCATATAAATGTACTACATTTTCATTACCCATCCATCATTAGATGGACAGCTACATTGACTTAATTTTCTAGCTATTGTGGATGGAATAGCAATGGCTGTGGATGTGCAAGATTCTCTAGATACAATCTTTTGGGTATATACTTAGGAGTGGGTTAGCTGGTTCATATGGTAATTCTATTTTCAGATTTTGTTTAGAATCCTCCAGACTGACTTCCAGAGTGGATCTATGAGTTCACACTCGCACAAAATGTGAATAAAATTCCCCTTGAACTACATCCTTGCCAACATTTCTGGTCATTTCTTTGTTTGATGATAGCCATTTTGACAGGGATAAGATTTTTTTTAAAATTCTTTATTTCCCTGATTTTTACATATATTTTTAAGAATGAGATAAGATCTGAGACGACTTGATGCTCCCTAAACCTCTTGTTTGTTAGAGGAGTCAGAACTATTTCCATCTCTTAAAATTCACTTAATAGTGGTAGATAAGATGCATTATATGATGGACTATATGCACATATAATTATCTTTAAAAAATTTAAAAGTCTCATGAATATGAATGCTCTCATTATTGTTTGATGGGCATGAAAACAGAAGTTCAGAACAAGTAAACAATGCCAGTAGAAGGCATATTCAAGATCCACTATAAGCACTTTGCTTTCAAATTCAAGTTCAAATTCACCCCTCTGCTGCCTCCTTAGTGGGGGCTCCTAAGTATTCTCTACCCAACACAGGATCTGTCACAGGTAAGTACCTGCTAAGTTCTTGTTAATGATGACACCCATGACTCCAATACCAGGACTCAGATGACATTACTCTTTTCTGTGACTGCAGATGTAGTGAGCCTGTGCCTACAGGATTTTTTTTTTTTAAAAAAAAATCAATGAATGAATGATAAATATCTCAATAAACGATGTACTTGGCTATTTTTGGCAGTGAAGGACATGCATGTGTGTTGGGATTTGAAATAAGGACAATCAGGATAAGCAGGGAGGGTCAAAACAGTATTTTACAAAGTTTCATTTTATTGTGCTAGCTTTAAGTGCTATTTAAGGTGGAAAAAGGTCAAAGGAAAAGAAAGTGTAAGTTGTGACTACAGTTAAGATGGGCTATGTTATGATAGGTCTTTGTATTTTGATTTTGTAATTGATGCTTTGTTTTGCTTTTGAATTGACCCTTGGCTCTCCTCTGGGACTCAATTTTCCCTGCTTGACATGAAAGTTGTGTAAGTTGTTTGCAAGGGAAAAATGACAACTCATTTGGCTAAAGCCATAATAAATTTGTCTGAGAAAAACTTCAAGTGCCCCTTCACTTTCTAATCCCTCTCTGCCCCGGGGGACTGACTTGCTCTTTCCACAGAAGCCTGGATAAGGGATACTTCTGCATGAGGCTGTCCATCAGTGTCACAGGCTGGCATCAGGCTTACAGATAGGAGATGGACAAGGAGAGAATGTGTGGGAAGTCTGATTAAATTACAGCTTCCTCTTGATTCTCCTGGAGAGGACTCTCTTAAAATCCCTTAAAATGCTTACTGTTGCAGGGAGAATCTTATAAGGAATATCAGATTTGAGATTGATGAGGAGCACTGTTACAGGGAGCATTTTCTTTTCTAGAGAACCAGATGCTTGTCCATTCCTGCTGAGTTTGTTAGACCAAACCTGTGACATGCATGTTCTGTCCGATCACTAACAATTATGCATACAGGTGATAATACAGCTAATACTCCAAGGAAAAAGAAGGAGACAATAATATTTCAGTGGGAACACTTGACATGTATAAAAATAAATAAATGGATTTGGATGTAGTGGCCACTCCTGTTTTGACTTGAAAAGAACGCCCCTGTAGCAAAAGCAGCTAAGTGTTTTCAATTTCTTTTGAGATTATAATATATTTATATCATTTCTCTCTTCTCCTTCTTCCCTCCAGGCCTTCCCTATATCCCACTTGCTGTCTTTCAAATTCATGGTCTCTCTTTTCATTGATTATTGTCACACACACATATACATATACATACATACACATATATGTGTCTATATACATATATATTCCTTAATACAACCTGCTTAGTCTATATAATGTTACTTGTATGTATGTTTTTAAAGCTGACCATTTGGCATTGGATAACCAATTGGTGTACTCTTCTCAGACAGACAGTTTCTTCCACTCTCTGCATCCCTTAGTAGTCTATAGTTCTTTGTATAGGACTGAAACCCTCTGGTCTCCCCCACCCTACCCTGACCACTTCAGCATATCTATTCATGCTGTCTTTGTTCAGTTCATTCTTAGGCAGTCATATTGGTGAGACTTTATGAGTGTTGTTTCTTACATTACTAGGAGACATGCTCTCACAGTAAATCTCTGATCCTCTGGCTTTTACAATCTCTCTGTCCTCTCTTCTGCAATGTTCTTAGATATTGTACTTCTTTTGTAGATGTATCCTCTGGGACTGGGCTCCACAACTTCCGATTTTGATTGGTTGTAGTTTTCAGTAATGGTCTCTAACTGTTGCAAAGAGGAAGTGTCCTTGGTGAGCGGTGAAAACTATACTTATCTGTGGATCCAAGGACAGAAACTTATAATGTACTTAGGGATTATGCTGCTTTAGTAGAGTGGCAATTGTAAACTCTCCTTCAATCCATGACTTCATTGGCCCTGATAGTTGGCTAGTTTTCCCTCTTGTTGAGCAGAAGTCTAATTAAGCAGTTATTTTGTTCCACCAAGACATACCTGATACTACTGCATCCTTATAGGGTTATTGTGCCATGGTGGTTGTTGTGGTTCATAGACATCATAGCTGGCAAGGCTTTCCTCCGTTGGAAGCCTGCATGATGCCTCTGATACCATGTAATTAGTCTTTAGGGATGAGATTTTTTAGGATGTTCTAGCTCATGGGCCTTTGGGTCCTCTGTCTGAAGTGTGTGGTGTCTTCAGAAGTAGGAACTTAAATTCCTCCCCCGCAGGGCAATCAAAGTTAATAGCAATAGCCTGCATATTTTGGAAGTCTCTTGGACAACCTCTACCAACGACTCAGAAGAAGGCT
Organism: Peromyscus californicus insignis; assembly: GCF_007827085.1. NCBI lineage: Eukaryota > Metazoa > Chordata > Mammalia > Rodentia > Cricetidae > Peromyscus > Peromyscus californicus. Next base: position 31,675,070 of record NW_026294535.1, on the reverse strand, counting down.
TCTCATGCCATGTTGGATAAACCCCCTTTCTTGCCACTCATCCCCTTTGAGTAAGTGTTGGGATAACGTAGGAAACTCTCTAGAACAGAAATTTTCTCAACTTTCCTAATGTTGCAACCATTTTATACAGTTCCTCATGTTGTGGTGACCCCCAAACATGAAATTATTTTTGTTACTACTTCATAATGTAATTTTGCTACTGTTACAAATCATAATGTAAACATCCATGTTTTCCAATAGTCATAGGTAACCCTTGTCAAAGAGGTTGTGATCCATAGAACCACTGCTCTAGGACATTCCTTGTAAACACTAATCAAAATGTAGTGTTGTTAAATTGAAGTCTTAAGTCCCTCTATTGTTTATAATGCTTGAAGTGTATTTAGGATAATATTTTCCTAGCAGTCCCTAAGTGATCCTGCCTCATCCTGCCACTCTACAGGAGACATATTAAGGTGCTTGATAGCTATTATTCTCAAAGAGTGCTAAATGTGATTAAGACTTTCACTCAGTTTGAAGAAAACGATTCTAATTCTTTCAAGACAGCTTAATAGATTTCCTCACCGATGAGTGATTAAATACAAAGGGGTTTTCTGCAAAGATCCTTGGGCAAGTCTCACTGTCATGTGGGCTTGGGATGTCTGGAAAATTGGTTGCTGTCATTTCTCTACTACTTAGTCACTCCTCAGCCTGAGGCAGTCTGGCACTCTTCCTTAATAGTCCAGTGAAGCTACCTAATGGAGTCACAGTCACCACATCCAATACTCACTGTTTGGATATTTACCCAACCGCGTCCCCTTGCCAGATTTGACATTATTGAGCCTTCTTGGAACTTTATTGTCTTTGATGCTACTACCTTCTTCTACTCCCTCTGTTGATTTGGTTAATGCTTTCTGAGTCTCATCCAGCTACTCCTTGAGAGAATAGATCCAAACAAAGTGCAGCTTCCCTACATTGCACACTAGGCAGTCCAGTTCCTCCCATGGGTCTCCATCTTGCTTGCACTCCCATACAATGAGTTGGTGTGAAAGTAACCGAGGTGCGCTGCTTAGGCTCTCCCCCTTGACAGCCTTTCTATCACTCTTCCAATGTCATGTTGTGATTTTAAAAATTCTGTCTACTCTCCCATAGTCCTGAGGACTCCATTTGTTGCCCATTGGTTATAATTTCCACCTGAGATTCATCTTTCAAGCTAAAAATAAATGTAAATCAAGCTGTTATTCTCCTGTACATTTTATTGGTATCTTATTACTCATAAAACAAAACCCATGCTCTTTGCATATAGCATCCTCCAGTGTATAACCATTAGCTACTGTCCTTTTCTCCCAAGTCTACACTACAATTGGTATTATTCTACTACAACAGTACAAGGTATTACTATGGTGCTCTACAGTTTGTTTTTTTGCACAGGCAATACTACTTCACTCTCTGCCATTCTTGTGTTTTTGGCCTCTCTGTTGTTGTTGTTTATAGTCTTGATTTAACTCTAGGAGCTTTACATAAATGGCATGATTCTAGAGCATACTTATTGGACACTATGACTGATTTAGATTTTTTTTTTTGAGCCTGCGTCTTACCCTGTACCCTGTGCTAACCTCACACTCACTATATAGCTCAGGTTGGCCTTGAATTCAAGGCACTCCAACCATCTTAGCCTCTCAGCTGTTGAGATTGTAGGCTTGAGGCACCATGTCTGGCCTATATATTATATATGTATATATATATACATACATACATATATATGTATATGTATATGTATATGTAAATTTTTTCAAGACAGGGTTTCTCTGTGTAACAGTTCTAGCTTTTCTGGAACTCACTTTGTAGACCAGGCTAACCTCGAACTCACAGAGATCCACCTGCCTTTGCCTCCCAAGTGCTGGGATTAAAGACATGTGCCACTACCATCCAGCTTATATTTTTTATGTTTTAAAGCATCCTAAGTGTATTTAACTTTCTATGTGGCTAAAGTCCTTGTTTTGTGGTATTTTTAAGGTCAAGAAGAATGGTCTTTTGTTATGTATTTCTTCATTTTTATTTCATTAGTATAAACATAGCAATACTAAGGAAGCAAACTGATAAAAAAGGAAAACTTTTTTTCTTTTCTTTCTTTCTTTTTGTTTTTAGTGTATTGTGTAAATAAATAGAATCCATTGACTGTAACAATGTGTATTACTCCTAGAACTTACTTTTCATTATGTATTCAAAATTATGATATGCTATGACTGAATCTGGGAAGAAACATATTTTACTTGGGTCTTGCCACACGCCTGTCCTATAGTTCTGAGTTTATGGTTAACAAGGAGGTAAAGGAGGTACCCTTTTTAAATATGTGCAGCTGATGTCAAAAGAAAATGGATTGTTCAGTTGCAATGGCTTTTGTGGGAGTTGCTTTCATTATGATTCATGTGTGATGTACATATCAGCTTACTTTAAATATTCCATAGAAATGAGATAAGTTCTCAATGAAATGATCCATAAAATTCAGTAATTCATCATCCTATCTGATGGGGGGTTTTGCAAAGCACAGAACTTGACAGATATTAGACAAGTTCTAATGATTAACCAATGTTAGGTTTTTTTTCTTTCCTTTCATATGAAGAAAGTGAAATGATGACATCAATTTGAAATAAAACACCAGAGTATTTGGCCTTGGATAGTACAGTTGTGTAGACGAATTTCTAAATAGTCTCATTAAATAAGAAACACAGAGCCAAATACAGGGGTGAAAGCCATAGAGATCAGAGCAATAGTAATAGCCACCAGCTAACCTTAGGTCATCACATCACCTCCGCAGCTTGCCCAGAGAGAGAGCTTCTTCCTGTCTAACCTGTGCCTTTATTGCCTTGCTGTTCTGCCTTCTCATTGGCTCTTAGCCCAGCTACCTCACTTCCTTGTCATTGCCTGTCTATACAGACCTCCAGGTCTCTATGGTTGGTACTGGGACTAAAGGCATGTGTCACCATGCTTGGTTGTTCCCTAGTGTGTCCTTGAACACACAGAGACTCTGCTTGCCATGTGATCGGATTAAGGGCGTGTGCTACCACTGCCTCACTTTTGTTTATGGCTGGCTATGTCCGCTGATCTCCAGGCCAACTTTATTTATTAACATACAAATAAAATATTACCACATTTCAGCACAAATCAAATATCGCCACACAGTTGCTTGCAAACAAATGTGAACAAATCAAGAAATTGTTCCACCTAACTGATTTCTATTATCGTCATATCTGATATTCTTTAAAACAGGCTGACACTAGAACAAAGGAGGGACTATGAGAAGGGCCATTTTCTTGTTGTCAGTAGATATTCCATTCTCTTTAAGAAACTTTGCTTGTTTACTGTTCTCCAGCAGAGTAATAAGCAGTTTTCATAACTTTTCTCTCTCATTCAGTTATATAATTTGACTTTCTGCCTGTGTAGCTGCTTCCTGTGTGTGTGTGTACTCCTCTGTGACCTTTCTGAGGTCCTTTCTTTATTATCCAAACAGCTTCTCAAATGTCTTTGACAAGCAATTATATGAGGGTTTAAAGAAATCTACCCAGTGACCAAGGAATCATGAAATGTCATGCTTTGCACACCCTGTATGCCTCAATTAGATCTGTGCTTTCAAATTACTCCTTAAAGAAAATGCTAGGATTCAGTGCTACTGAATGTAGATGAAGAAAGACCAAATGGGGTTGTCTTCCTATATCTTCCCTAAGTGAAAATAATTCTACACATATAACATTACTATTTTATCCCATTCAGAAAAGCTTGTGGCCAGAAATTTTGCAATACCTATAGGTGTCTCTATCAGAAAACACAATAATGCCTTACCATTTCTCATCTTGAGACTGCTTGCTGGTACATCTCAAGGTTCTCGGAGGCAACCTGTGCTATTTCAGTATCCTTTGTTTTCTAGCTGCATAATTTTGTCATAACTCGACTTTCAAAACTTCATTTTCCAATCTCTCTGCTGCTTTGTTGAGTTCATCTCAGGTAGAGATGTGCTCTATGAAAAATAATTAACTGTTACCAAATATATCGTTTAGCCTAAACTGTTAAAGGAAGTGTTCTGAGGGGATTTCCGGTGACTTATTTCTAACTCTAACTCAATTCATGATTGATGTTTTGTAGATCAGAGGTAACTTGTGGGCAACCTGTTGCCTAGATAGTACTTAACGATGCACAGATGTCTTTTATTTATATATTTATTTTCTGGCCTTGAACATCTCAGGAAGCCTTTTCAATTGACTGCTGTTATTTACAGTTGAGAACTTTCACACAGAAGTCTGGATCACTCGATGATGCAGTTTGCTTTCTTTCTTTCTCTAGCTTTGTGAAACATTAGATTGTTGTGTACTCACATGGGATTTGAATTCCTACCCGGACACTGTTAGTTTGGAGCTAGAGGTTTTAGAATTTAAGTTCTTCAATTCTAGTAATCCCCTGTTCATATTAGCAGAAACATTCTAGGACAACTGTGGATATCTTACTCTCCAGATGGCTATGAAACATACATACGCTATGTTTTTTTTTTCATGTATAATACCCATATGACAAATATTAATTTATAAATTGCACACTGTATTTTATAACAACAACAATATTAATTGTGTTTTCTGATAGATACATTATTAAGCAGCACAAAATTTCTAGCCTCAAGCGTTTCTGAAAGGAAGAAAATCTTCTCAATTGATTCTAACATTCAGAGAGCCAAAGAATAATGCTCAGTAAAAAAGTTTGTTGGCATTTTAGCTGAATGTTCGATAACTCTCTTGTCAGAAAAATTTTATAACTAACTTGCAACTTCAGTCCATGTGTTTTGCTGTATCTGCTGCAATGCGCAAAGCAGGTGGTTCCCCATCATATTCCTAATGATCACCAGACCCTTTGATCAAATAGGATGTTTTGTAAGTCATTTCTTCACTAGTGTGTTGGCTGTTTGAAAGCCGGTCTCACTATCTCCTGGCAGGGTGCAGTAGACTTTGGTGCTTTCTGCATTAGGAAATGCCTTTTGTTAATTCTGTGGACATAACCAGTGGAGTAAGTTGTACATCACAGAACTCGAGAAGGACACTGCTCACGTCTGTTGCCATCATAGGTTGGCATATCATTATGAGTCCTAAAATAAGAGGCGACGACTTCTGAATTATGTAACAGCTTCATTTGAGTTACCACTAGGGCCGAATTTAGTTTAGTAAAACCGCTACACTTTTAAGAGAAAAACAGATTTGTCTCAATTGAAAAACGCACTAAATATTCAGTTGTTTGGAAAATAAACATTATTTCTGTTGAGTATCAGAGTCAAACAGTCAATCTATTTCACCTTAGTAAATGGAGCTAACTTCTAAATAAGCACACAGCAAATAGTGATTGAGGAAAAACTGTGTTGAGGCCAGATAATTACTAATTTGGTTGACTGTTTTAGAAATTTTTAAAAAAATTACGTTCATTTTATACTTTGCTCTGAGTTTTGGTATAATTAAGAAATAGCATTCCCTATCTCTAAAGCATTTCAGAGCAAGCTTAGTGCTATTTAAGGTTAGCCCAATGATTTGAACCACAACATTACAGAAAGCAATTTGGAAAGAAAAAAAAAAGGAAGAGAAAACAGAGTCATCTTGCTTGCATTTGGAGGCAATGGAAATTTCTTCTTTGTTCTCACATTGTGTAGAAGAGGTAACAGCACAGCTTAAGCTAAATGCAAATAGAATGGATCCTTTGCCTTTGGGCAGAAAGTGCAAGTGACTGGCTTGTCATGCCACTTTACCCCATGCTGTTATATGCAGTCAGAGTGAAAATGAAACACTGGTATTTTGCAGACAGTGCTGGGCCATATATATTTTTCTTAATTTGAGAATGTCAACGGAGCATGCTTTGTGTTTGATCCAGCTTCCTCTTTTCCTCAAAGGTTTCAAACTAGCTAGTCCCTGTTTGTGTATGTTTCATAGGCACATCTGAAGTTTCTTCACTAATGCCCGGTAACTACACCTTATTAAGAACTCATACCTTCAGCAGCCAAAAAATTATGTTGAAAATGGAGACATTTAGTTAAAGTTTTGCAAGAACTCATTGGCTCTGAAATGAAGGAATTAGAAGGAGTTCACTAAGACTCTTGGATTTTCTGTAAGAGGGGATTGGGCATTGTGAGAATTATCAGTTAATCCACAATAAATCCAAAAAACATTGTTGGCTTTATGTCTTTGTACATACTAGCAGAAATCCACATGACCTGAAATTTCAACATTTTCCCCCAGAATGCAGACACACTGCATCTATTATCTCCCCCTCACCCCCCCCCCCCCCAATTTAGAAAGCCTTTTAGAGGGTATAATCAGGAAGAGAAGGATAGACAAAGGCACCCGGGATCTCTTTGGTGTCTTATGGCTCTGATGCTAATCCATGCTATTTTTGACTTATTGTTTGGTTTTTAATTGAGTCCCTTTGTTGTTAGCATAAAAATAGAACAGGATGCATCACAGAATAGAGATTACTAATGTGGACTCTAAAGCTAGGCAGCTGAGGTGGTAACTATTTGAGAGGATTTAAAGACACGCATGGTATTCGGGACAGAAACGTGTTATTCCTTTTTCCATTGCTAGCCAAAGTAGACGTGTTGAAGATAACAATATGAAATATTTCATTCTAGTTGTCACATAAAGCTTGTTTCCCCTTTTCCTCACCCATCCTCCGTTCTCTCCCTTTCTGTCCCCTTTGTGGTCTTCAGGCTCCATCATTTTAGTTGATGGACTACCACGTTCGTTTCCCATTCATTCAATGAAGTAGCAGGCAGGCGGTGTGTTTCATGGCTGGAGATTTTTGTCTTCAGCGTTTAATTCAGTGACAATAAACTCACTCCTGCTCTCCCATTATCGTCTATGTTTTACTTATAATGCTATTGTCTCCTACCTGGACCTGTGATAGCCTTCCAGTCCATCTGCTTCTGTTCTCCCTCCATCTACAACAGTGATGTTTTTTCCTTCATTCGTTTTCTCACTCTCCCTCCTCCCACCCTTGCCTTGCATGCACACACACACACATACACACACACACACACACACACACACACACACACACACACACACACACACACGTGTGTGTGTGCACGCGCACGCGTGTGTGCAAGAGACAGAGAGACAGACAGATGGAGAGTGGAGAGAGAGAGAGAGAGAGAGAGAGAGAGAGAGAGAGAGAGAGAGAGAGAGAGAGAGGTGGAGGTTGATATCTGAGTCTTTCTTTATTTTCTTCAGGCAGAGCCTTTTACTGAACCTGGCTCGCACTGATTCAGTTAGACCAGCAGGACTTCAAGCTCTAGATAGACCTGTCTCTGCCTCTTTAATGCTGCAGTTTCAGGCACTTGCTGCTGCCACTGTGGCTGGCTTTGATGTGGGAGTTGAGGATCACACCCAGTCTTCATTCTCACACGGTTAGAACTTTACCCACTGCGCCGCCGCTGTCGCCCCACCACCCACTGCAGTGATTTTTTCAAACCTTGCTGTACTTCAGACATATTTAAAGAAGGTTACCCAGTTCCCACTTTTAAATTAAGACTCTCTGGGGGGGGTAAATACTAAACAAATGAATTTTTGTTAATTGATGGACATTATTTAATTGCCAAACACCAATTGTTTATCGTGTACTACATGATGTTTTCAAGTATGGATACACTTGTGCTTGGGCATATATAACTAACAAGCATATTCACGACTTCACATACCTATATATGTAGATGAGAACACTTAAAACGCACTATTATAGCAGTCCTCAAAACTGTATTGTGTTACTATTAATATTGTCACAATGCAGTACACTAGATCTTCTGAAGTCATTCCTCCTACATAACTGAATTTTGGATCCTTTCATCAGAATTTTCTACCCACCCATATCCCCTACCCTACCTCTTCATAGCTATCATTCTTTCCTCTTCTATAACCTCAAATTTCTTAGCTTTTAACTATCAGTGAGCTCATATGGTATTTGTGATTCTGTACCTGTCATATTTAACTTAACATAATGTTTACCAGATTGGTATAGGTCATCAGTGCTACAGCATTTTCTTTTTTAAGTTAAATAATATTTACTGTATTTCCTCTATCCACTCATTTGCTGAAGGACACTTAGATTAATTCCAGAACTTTCTCTGGTACATCATGCTGTAATGAATGTCAAAAACAGAAGTCTCTTTGGCCTACTGATTTCCTGTTTTCTATAATTATGCCTTAGAGTACAATTGTTGGATCATATGTCTTTCCTATTTCAATTTTTTTTAGAAGCTTCATTCTGCATATTTTTCTCACAATTCCTATATTAATTCACATACCTATGTCCTTGCCATTGCTTTTAACCTATTGCATTTTAAAAAATATCCATTCTGACAGGTGAAAGCTGATGTCTCCATGTAATTTTAGTTTTCTTAATTGTCATCATGAACTTTTTTTCAGATATGTGTTGATCACTTTTTTTTGTAGCTGCTCTTATTTTATTAAAAACTTTTTTTTACTCATTTTACATACCAATCACAGATCCCCCTCATCTCTCCTCCCACCCCTCCAGCCTCTCCTCCCCCAACCCACCTTCCCCATTCCCTCCTACAAGAAGGTAAGGCCTGCTGTGGGCAGTCAGCAGAGCCTGGTACATTCAGTAGAAGCAGGTCCAAGCCCTTCCCCCTGCCTCAAGGCTGTGCGAGGTATCCCACCATACGTAGTGGACTCCATAAAGCCTGCTCATGTATATATTTTTGTGAGAAATGTCTATTTAGGCCTTTGCACATTTATATAACTAGAGTATGTGCTGTGCAGGTTTTTTTAGGCTTTCTGTAGTCCCGTGGTCTATTTTTGCTTCCATTGGTTGTGCTTTTGGGGTCATGTCTAAAACATTCAGACATTTATCACCCAGGGCAAAACTATTGAGCGTTCCCATTTTCCTCTAGTATTGCAGACCTGGGTTTTATGTTAAATCTTTCTTACATTTTGGTTTCTGTATGTGTGAGATGAGAGAGTTTAGCTGCATTCTTTTTAGGGATACCTAGGTTTCCCATACTATCGAAGAGTTAGTTCTTTCTCTATTGTGTGTTCTTGACAACTGTGTCAAAAATTCAACTGACAATAAATGCATATGCCCTGTTCTAATGACATTTTAAAATTACTATGCTATTGTAATAGATTTTCACATAAATAGTATGATCCTTCCATTGTCTTCATCATCATCATCATCATCATCATCATCATCATCATCATTTTGAAAAAGAGCCTTCAATATGTATCCCTGGCTGGCTTTGAACTCACTTGCCTTTGCCTCCCATGTCCTCGAATTAAGGGTAAAGCACTGTGCCACCATGCCAGACCCTATTGTTTTTATTTATTTATTTTTCTAGTTAAAATTCTTTATTTACATTTTTATACAGTATATTTTGATAAAATTTTCCCCTTCTCAAACTTCTCCCATATTCTCTTCACCTCCCTGCCCATCCAACTTCATGTTCTCTCTCTCTCTTACAAAAATCCCAGAAACAAACCAAGAAGTTAGGAAAAACAGCAACAAACAAAACAAACAAAACAAAAAACGCCAAAAGAAAATCAAAACAATCAAGCAAACTAAAAATAGGAAATCAGTAAGGCAAAAATACCCAAACAAAACAAAATAAAAAAAATGTACAAAATAGGAAACATGGAGTCTATTTTGACTTGGCCAGATACTCCTGGGTATGGGGTCTGTCCTAGAGTGTGGTTGACATACCCAGTATCACTTTGTTGAAGAAAACAGATGCTCCTCTTCCTAATAGGCTCTCCATTGCAAATAGCCTCCTGGTTAGGGGAGGGACTTTGCATCCACTTCCCCTTCTCAGTGCTGAGATTTTTGTCTGGTTTGAACCTGTACAGACTGTGTGCATGCTGTCACAGTCTCTGTGAATTTATATGTGTGTTAGTTCTGTTATGTCTGGACAGTGCTATTACCATGGATTCATTCACCACCTCTGGCTCTTACACTTTTTCACATCCTCTTCTACATAGATCTCTGGGCATTGAAGGGAGCGAGTTGATAAAGACATTCTATTTGGGGCTGCGTGGCCAGTCTCTCTACCTTTGCATATTGTCCAGTTGTGAGTCTCTGTCTTAATTTCCATCCACTGCAAGAAGAAGCTTATCTGATGTCAGACCCTATTCTTTTTAATTTTTTTCTTTAATTTTGAGAATTTTATATATGTGCAAAGTGAAGTACAATTTTATCTATTCCCATTTCTCCTTCCATTTCTCTTCATGTCACTCATCACCAGTGCATCCCATCCCAACATATTCTCCTCTCCCACTTTCTGATGACTCATTAAGTCCAGTTAGTGATGCCCATATGAGAGCACAGATGAGGGGTGTCCACTGAAGCATGAGAAACCTGCCATTGACCATATTATCAATAGAGACTGACGCTTTCTCTCTCAACAATTGTTTATTGCTTTGGATAGTAGGGCTTTTTTGCAGTACCATATGATTTTAGGATTGTTTTTCCCAATTTTGGCAGGATCTCTAGAATTTTGATAGATGTTTTTTCAAATCATTAGATAGCTTTGGGGACTATGGATATTCTAACAATTTTAATCCTTGTAATTCATGAACACAATATATATATATCTTCCCATTTATTTGGTTCTATTATTTTCTTCATCTTGTGTTTTTTTTATTGCATATATTTTTTCTCTTTTTTTTTTTAAGTTTGCTGAGCTTTCTTTCTTTCTTTTTTTCTTTTTTAACTCTTAGCTCTTTTGGGGGGGCCTACCACCCAGCTTGCAAATAAGTACTTGGAGTCTTATTTTTACTTAAGAATGCCTGGCCTTTGGCTTGTTTCTAGCTAGCTTTTTTTTAAAAACTTAAATTATCCTGTCGATTTTTGTCTCTGGGCTTTTACCTTTCTATATACTCTTCTTTACTTCTTACTCCTTGGCTTGCTATGTAGTTGGCTGGCTGGCTCCTGATGTCCTCCCCTCCTTCTCCTTTTTCTTGATCCTTGATCATCTCTCCCTCAATTTCTTCTTCTATTTATTCTCTCTGCCTTGCAGCCCCATCTATTTCTCTCTCCTGACTAGCTATTGGCCATTCAGCTCTTTATTAGACAAATCAGGTATTTTAGACAGGAAAAGTAATACAGCTTGACAGAGTTAAACAAATGCAACATAAAAGAATGCAACTCATGTTTGCACCATTAAACAAATATTCCACAGCATAAATGAATGTAACACATCTTAAACTGATATTTCACAGCATCCTTTGAAAGATTATTTCAAGTTCTTCAGATAATTCATAAATCGTCATTTCTGTTGGGTTAATCACTGGTGCTGTGTTTTGTGTCTTTGGTGGTGTTGAGCTCCCTGATTATTCTTGAACCAATTTCTGCTTTGGTGTCAAAACATTTGGCAGAGTAACAACCCACAGCTTTTTCAGACTAGACTTTTTCAGGAAGGTTCTTTCTAAAGATATTAGGCAGCCCATCATGCATGGCTGATAGGTTGGTTTGCTGTTGGAGTTCTTTCATTGGCTGGCCTAGTTTCTAGGTCAACACATGTACAGACTTGGTACCCAAGGCATTCTGCAGCCAGTATCCACAGAGACAGGGCTGAAATCAGCCCCACACTACTGGTCTAGAACTGCTGTTGGCTTTGTCTCATTTGTAGGTGATGCCAAAGGCTGAGATTGGTGTAGAGTCTAAATCCACAAGGTCATGTCTAGAGCTTGAGTTCTCAGGGGATGGCATGGTGTTGGCCTGGGCCTTGAAACTGAGTGTACAGGATAGGTCTGGGATCTGAGTCCATGAAGGTTAGCCTAATAATGGAGAATACATAAAACCTGGGAAAACTGGAGTTCTTATTGATGAATTTAAAGTCTGTTTTTGTACTATACAGTGAAAATATTTGTTTTTTAATCTTATAATGATATGGAAATAGAGTTTAGTTATGAGGAGTGAAGTCAGATTACTGAAATTTGAATCCCATCTCTGTTACTACCAAGATGGTCTGAGTAATTTATTTAATGTCTTTATTCCATATTTAAATAAAAAAAGCTCAAGATGGAGCTAATCGAATTCTAAATCAGGGCATGTCTAGTGCTAGAATGAGGCTTGAAAATAAGTGTGCAAGTTAGTCACAAAATAACTAGAACACAATTCTAATATCATTAGGAAATGCGTGGCCCATATATACTTCACACAATTACTTATTCTTACTAAGACTCAAAGCACTATCAGCTATGCCCCTTTTATCGTGTGTGTGTGTGTGTGTGTGTGTGTGTGTGTGTGTGTGTGTGTGTGTGTGTATGTATGGCTCTATTTTGCATTAATACTATTAGCCTCAAACTATTTTTTTTTCAAATGAAACCAAATCCGTTTCACTCAGATATGGCCCCATGCTCTAGTTCCTTGAAAGTAAACTAATGAGAAAGTTAGTACTGTAATCCCTCTGTGGAGCTGTTGCTCCTGGGTCAAGGTCCCTGCTGCCCAAAAGGGAAAGTCCTTGTACCAGCATCTATAGTGAATATTGGAAAAACTTAATCTATTTCTCATTGAATCACATGGAATGAAACCACACACACACACACACACACACACACACACACACACACACACACACACGACAACATGCACCCTTGCTCGCACGTACGCATGCGGGCAGACACAGATGCATCAAGTTTGTTAACTTTTCTTGCTTGCTGAGTAGTCCTGGGAACCCTAGGGGAATGCACCCAGCATGGAGGAGCCTCTGCTCTAGGTCAGCGCCTCTCAGCCGGGGATGTACAGGTGGATGGCTTGAGGATCTTGTCAAAAAGCAATCTCCGAATCAGTAGATGTGGAGCTGGTCCTGAGAGCCTGCATACCTAACAAATCACCAGGCCGTGCAGAAGCTGCCTACTCCTCCGCCACACCTAGGGGCAAGGTGACTGCTGTGACAATTTCCTACCTAAATGCAAATTGTTCCTGGGTTTCCACTGCTGGAGTAAAAACTCCTAAAGCGATGTGGTATCCTTCAATATTTATTTGTTCCCATCCCAATTTGCCTCCTGCTATTTTCCCTCATGCATCTCCTGCTTCAGAAAACAGAGAACTTCTTCGGACTCACTGAACACCTTACTTTTTTCTACCTCTATCCCAAAGCCCAAACAAAAAGAGTTGGAAGGTTGGAAGAAGATGACGGGAGACATGATTATTTAACAGAGATCTGAAAGGCAACATGATCTCAAATTTAGAAACTTAAGGTTTTTGAGACTTGAGTGCTAGCATTGTTTCTGAAATTGCCTTGTGCTAAATTTTATCATTAAATGATTAAAATAGAAAAAAATACAAAAACTTTCTGGATGATTTTGGACAAAAGGAAAATGCCATATGTAATCTTGTACTGCAGTGTATCTTTGTGATGTAATGATAACAACAATGTATGTATTATATGATGCCAGAATATATAGATACTTGGTATTGTTTAGTAGTTGATATTTTAGAAAATCTATTTAATAATCAAGCCTGAAGATTTTGAAGCATAGATTTTTTTCAAAGTAATTGTAGGCATTATCAGTTTTCCTGAAATTAAGTATCTCATCTTTAATGAATAAATTTGTAATTCTAGTACCAAGTGAAAATGTTAGGGGTAGCTATCACAATAGATATTAGAACCTACATAGTCATTAATAACTGATAAAAATATTAGAATTATTAGAGATCAATAAGTCATCTGCAAAATGCAAAATAAGATGGTATGCTAGAAATAAAAGTCAAATGTATTTTATTTATATGGCTAATTTGAATACCATGTGAAATTTGGAAAATACTAATTATTATTATTAAATTGGATCCCTAGGGACAAAACCCAGAAGTGTGGCCTATTTTTAACCTTTCCATATGCATTGAGTTTCATAAGGCTACATACAAAAGAGTATACTGTTAACACGAGCTTGGAATTATAGGCTCAAAGTTCAACTGCATTTAGATCTTACATAAGTAGCTGCTTTCTCTCTTTCTCTAATCTTCATATTCTAGATTTCAGTATGCAGATATGTAATAGTATGTAATATATGTTATATAGCATGTAAATTATATAAATGTGACATATACATATGTGCACATATGTGAAATATATATGTATATATATATATATATGTATGTATATATGTACAGATATAGTCATATGCCATTTAATGACAGGCTACAGTCTGAGAAATAAGGGATTACTTATACATTACTATGGGGACTGTGTGTGTGTTTGCATGTGTAAAACTCAGAACCGTAGAGAGATGATGACCATGTTCGGGGGCTAACCATTTTGTAGCATTCACAGCTAGGCTGGTAGGATGCTGCTCCTTTTCTGGGACTGGACTATCCCAAATGCTGCTGCAGAACATGAGCAGATGTTTTTTATCTCTTGGACATCTGCATTTCAGGGCAGTGCTTGGTAAACCAGGATTGATGGAGGTGATGCTCAAATACAAGGAAGAGAAGACTGTCTTCTTCCAAAGCAGCTGGTCTTTGAATCTGAACAATGAAGGGTAGCGGCTTCTCTGAGGGAGTGGAGACTGAGTGATGATGTACAGAGGCTTTAAGAGTTCTATATGGCAGAAAGGTGAACTGTTAACAATGGAAAACTCCATCTGTAGGTCTCTTCCCTTGCAGCCTCAAAATGATGGGTGCTAGTGCAGGTTGGTGTGTTGACCTTATCCAAAGCTGCCCAATCTTAACAACGACAGGCATTAGGAGTCCTGTCAACTTCTCAGCCCACCTGAGGCTTTTAAGTCATTAACTCTTCAGTATTTCATAGTGTGTCTATATCAGAATACTGGAGTTTATTTTAATAACTATCTAGAGATAGTCCAGTATATAAGTTCCAGCAAATAAGACTTGCAGAGTGTGTTAGAAAAAGCAACTGTGCATAATAAGAGGAGGGTTTTCATTTTCCTCCTGGAAGTCTCCCTGCTGTAAGGATGCTATGATCAGTCGCATGTCATCTTGAGCTACAGAACCCTTGTGATCTATTAACTGTGGTGTTAGGGAAATGGCTGCAAGAGATTTTACATTGTGTTGGTTCCCTGATGATGAGTACAAAAAATTATTTCTTCCTGCCATTTCCCCCTTATGGGTACAAAATATTTTCCTTCTTAGAGATTACACTTTCAGAGTGCAAGTTAGTAATGCACATTAGACAGTGGAACAAGGAGGGTAAAGGGTTCATTCAGTTCAATCTCTGACTCTTATTAGATCTTTCTGTATTTCATTTCTTTATCTAATGTGAATGTAACTGGGGAATACTTGGAACTCTCGTAATGGGTTCTGAAGAATAAAAGCACTGGGCAGATGCTCTTAGAAACTCTTTTGTGAAGAGATTTGGAAAAGGCAGTTTCTTTACACTATCAAGAAGGTACTTATCAAAAAGCATCAGGGTCCTTCAGCAATGAAAGATGTGACTCATATTTTGATCAATACCCAATAGCTGATACATGATTCAGTCTGAATGGGACATGCCATTCATTTATCTTCATGACATTGAGTGACATGGTGCTATTTTAAATTTTAAATCTATAGCTCTGGCTTACAAAAACATAAAAGACTTTTAGTCTGAGGCAGGATAAAAACTAAATTGATAGAAGGCTCTATTTTAGCTCATTTCAGGAAAATTATCTTTGTCTTAGTGTCAAAATACTAAAGTAACAATATCAAACATGCAAACATGCATTCTCTTCTATAATTGTACTGTTATTTTAAAACACCATTCGCTGCTCCCTTCAGAGATTTCCCTAGGAAACCTTAAAATTCATAATGTGTTTCCATATCTCCTCTTTATATTGCTTGAACTCCAAAACCCTATATATTGCTAGATGCTAGTTAATATCAATTTACACTTTGTATTGCAACAAGAAGTGATAAAAGAAAAATCAACAAGTAACCACATGATATCAGTGATTTTTTCCATGGCACTTCAAAAGTATTTGATTTTGTGTGAAGCTAATGTTATACCTCTCTGGACTAAGAACTCAACTTTGGTTCCTTTGAATTATACTCATTTTTTATCGAACGCTGTGTGTACTGGTAGCGTGGTTCATACTGAGAACTGGCCTTCAGGCACCATGGATTCTTGTTTCATTTCCCTAAACCTACATAAATAGTTCCTTTCAGAGTAATAACTTTGTACTTTATCTGAAACACATAAAAATTTGGAAACACATATAACTAAATTTTAGGAATGAAGAGTGCTCATTTGCAAATTAAACTATTTTCATAATTTCTTTGGCTGGAAATGTGAATATGTTCATTAAGGGGAGTGGAAGCTCTACACTATACTCTCAAACCACTCCCCATTACCTCAGACTTCTAGAAGATCTTCTGGAGTTCCACACTATGGGATAAGCCCACTCTGGCAAATGACACCCTCTAAGCAACTGATTTATATCCCCTAATGGGTATAATAGTTTGCCAGCCTTTGTTTTTGGTTTTTACTTTCTGAGGTTTCATTGATCCACAGTCAACCATGGCTCAAAAATATTAAATGGAGAATCCCAGACATGAACAATTCATAAGTTTCAAATGATAAGCCGTTCTGTGTAGTGGGATGAATGAACAGGTTGCTTAGTAAATCTGTGCTGAATGTGTCGCAAGCTCCCAACTCACTTAGTCACCGATTAGGAAATGAGATTTGCTGTTGTAGTATGCTGGCACTTATGTAACTCTTACATAGTAGCCTATGCAGTACGATACCATGTCACAATGTCTCTTCCAAGTTATCGTGTAGATATTGGTATTATCTCCAGATTCAATATACTATCATGTCAATATAATATACTACCACAAGAAGAAGGATAAATCTAATATGATAGGAAAATTTGAAAGTGATAACATTCACTTAACTTTATTAAATATACTTTAATAGTTGTTTTTAAAATAATTTTATCACTTTTGATGTCTAATTTATAAACTAACTGTATCATATCTATGTACATGCAGGAAAAACATAATGTGTACAGGGCTCGGTACTATGTGCAGTTTCATGCATCCATTGGGTATCTGGGAACTTCTCTGTAGAAAAGGGGGACCATTGCATTACTTTCCCATTTAGGTGATGGTAGTTATAGACATGGTTCCATTGGTGTCATATCTGTGTGATTAATTTTATTTAGTTTTAAAATTATTTGAAAATGAATATGCACACTGAATCAGTACCCTTAGCAAGCCCTGACTGGAATTTAATTGATTCAGTATACATCATTTAAAATATTTATAGACTGTCAAGCTTTCCATTCTGTTAGGATGTATCACTGCTCTCGACTGATGTGATTGCATGCTCTGTCAGTTCCCTTTTCCTCTCTTATGACACTTTCATGTCAGTATCTTTTTGTGGACCTGTCTCATTTACCACATTCCTGGGCCTTTACCCGCAGGACTCCTTGATGTCTGACTTAACTACCTTTCTACTCACTTTTGGCCATAGTCTTTCCTTCATCTAGCTGTTCATAATAACTTGAATTTGCTTCTTCACACATACCTCTCCCCCATGCATCAACCCCTTTGTATTTAGCTAAAGTCCATTTAGAAGTTTCTGGAACAACTGAACTTAATTGTCCAAAGAAGTGTTTGTCCTAATATGCTTTGGCCATTTTGACCTGCTCTCTTCTTGTTTGCTGATATTACTGAGATCTTTATTGCTTCGTAGGGGCTACCTTCTTAGGGTAAGTACACTTTCCTGAGGCTACACTTTATTCATGAGTAGAGCTCATCACGGACTTTCCCTAGGAAGTGTTTCTCCATTCTTACATTAATATTAAGAATTGTGGCGAAATATTGTGCACCCTAATAAATTTACCTGAAGATCAGAGAACAGAACAAGCTACTAGATTAAACATAGAAGCCAGGCAGTGGCGGCACATACCTTTAATCCTAGCACTCGGGAGGCAGAGATCCATCTGGATCTCTGTGAATGCAAAGCCACCCTGGATTGCATGAGATTGACTCAGTCTGGAGAGAAACAGAGCCAGATGGTGGTGGCACACACCTTTAATCCCAATACTTGGGATTTACATGCCTTTAATGCCAGCACTAGGAAAGATGAGACAGGAAATGATATGGGTGGGCGGAGAAAGGTATATAAGGCATGAAGAGACAGGAACTAAAGTCTTTCAGTTGAGGAAAGCTGTTCAGGCTGAGGAATCCTAGAGGTAAGAGGTGGCTTATTCCGTTGTCTCTCTGATATTTCAGCATTCATTCCAATATCAGGCTCTGATTTTTTTTATTAATGAGACCTTTTAATATTCATGTTACAAAACAATTTATTTTATATAGCAATGGCAATAATGATGATGGTAATGATTATTGTAGTGATGGCTTAGATTCCTATAACAACTAAGCCAACACTCAGTGGCTTATTTTATTATAATATATACATTGACAGTCTGACCCTATGCTCATTGGAGCTTTTAGAGAAGAATCTGCACCCTTTAGAGACTTCTTGCATCCCTTGGATCATGGTTTTCTTCCTCCTTCAAAGTGAGCAGAGTCTGGTAGGACTTTTCTCATGTTACATCACACTGACATTGATTCTTTTTCTCTTTTCTGTCTTTAATTTTCAAAGCCCTTGCCATTGTTCAGTTAACTTAGATCATGCAGTGTATTCCTCCCATCCCAATGTCATATGATCACTTTTTATTTGCAGCCTTAGTTATCCATTGCAAAATGACAAGAAAGAAAGAAAGAAAGAAAAAAGAAAGAAAGAAAGAAAGGAAGGAAGGAGGGAAGGAAGGAAGGAAGGAAGAAAGGAAGAAAGACAGGTAGAAGCTGTGAGAATGAAGGTATCAGCCTCCCTGAAGGACCATATTTCTGTCTCCCATAGTAGCTGGTGTTTATTTACCACTTCACAACTTATCAATTACTGGGAACTGAGATAACATATATTAATTCACATAGTGAAGAATTACTTACATTCTGAGATTTTATCACCCTATTTGTAATTTTTAACAAGACATCCTGACATTCTTTCCTGCATGGTAGCAGAAGACATGAAACTCATGGACTTATTACTCCTATAATAGAAATCAGAGTCTCTCTCTCTCTCTCTCTCTCTCTCTCTCTCTCTCTCTCTCTCTCTCTCTGTGTGTGTGTATGTACTCTTGAGTGTCAGTTCTTTGAGCCTCAACTACCTAGAGTGACATAAAGGTGGCCTGGTGAGACCTGTACATACAGTAGTTTATATTACAGATGAGTGGCTCTGAGCCTAGAGACCTGGTCATTTAATATGATGATGTATGTACCTGCTCTTTGCTCTGGAGGGGACTTACATTCAATGGTATATGAATGTCTTTATTAAAAAGAGTGTGGAGAAAAAGTCACTGTATGTGTCTGCAAAGTATGGAGAAGTGTGAGGGACCTTTGAAAATTGTGTTCTAACCACTGTTCTTAAAAGAATCCTGTGAAATTATTACAAGTGTGTGTTCATTATTTTTCAGTTGAGGGAAATAAAGGCAGAAAATGAGTAACGTGCTCAATGAAGTAGCAGAACTGAGATCATATTCATAGTTTCTGTTCTGTGCTACACATTCGTTATATCCACCACTCATCATAGCTTATGAACTATAGTGTAATTGTTTTCAAGTGTTCTTATAGTATATATGATTTCTTTAAATGATTGTAGAGCCCATTTGGCTTTAGGCTTTGTGAGAGTTTAAAAGGACTATGATTTATTGTTCAAGTTTCTATGTCTAGAGTCCAGATCACTTTGGCCTATAGTAAGTTAGAGTAATTTGTTTAGAAAACACGTGGACACTATGTCAAGTTAGCAAAATGGTAGCCATCGGTTGTCTTCTGGAGTTTATGGACTCCTCATCCACGGGATCTTACATAGATTTGTAGCATCAGGCTTGGCTTCCCTCTTATTGAGCAGACGTTAAATCCAATCAGACATCTGTTGGTTAGCACTAAGATATTAGTGGCACTATTGCACTGTTGGGCATATATTGTTGGACCAGATGTTATTGTAGTTCACAGGATTAAAAACTGGGTATGACTATTTATTACTGCCCACTGCAGCAGCCTGGATAGTACTCCCCAACATTATGAGAGTTATTCCTTAGAAAGGAGGCTTTCAGGTCAGGCCCAGCTTGATTTCTCCAAGACCTATGATTGAGGTGTATAGTGTTACATCAACAGAGTCTTATCCTACAGCTCTGTCAGGTGACCAAGAATGAGTAAAATTAGCATGGATTGTTTTTGGTAGTTCCACAGATACCCTCTGCTACATGCACTGACCAGTAACTTGAGAAGTATTCTACTCCTGATGATCTCTTTCCTCCCTATCCTTCCTCTCTTTACCTTTCCATTCCTTTCTCACTTAACTCCATCCCCTGTATTCTCCTTTCCACCTTCATAGCATGTGTATTCTACCGTCTTCTTCTCTACAGTCATTTCTTGCCTCATAGCCTCCTATAGACTTTCCTTTTCTAGACACTCTGAGTTATACATCGAAACCTAAAGATTCAGATCTAGGATCTATATATGAGAGCTGCCATGGTGGTGTGTCTTTATAGGTGGATTATCTTACTTAGTATGATAATTTCTAGTTTTACCTATTTACCTGCAAAGGAACTAGCTATAGGTAGTTGATGACTATTGAGGAAGAGAGTCAGATTTTTTTTTGGGGGGGGGGACAAGTACCTGATAGACTACCCATGCCCAAGTGATCATCACTACATCCATGTGCATATATGTATCATGAACTGGACTCATTAAGTTATGTAAATATATGATATGTAAAATTATATGTTTTCATAACAATGATTATAGAAGAAGACATGGATTTGAGAGGGGGATATAAAGGTATGGGAGGAGTCTGGGGTGAGAAGGGGTGGATATGATTAAAATTCATTGAAGTGATGTTTGAAATTCTAAAATAAATAATTAAAAATAAATTTAGAAATTTTGTTAGAATAGGTCCTTAGTCAAGTACACAGTTCTGTTCCAAAATGAGGTAGAAAGTCTAGAATAATGACCACTTTAAACTATCTTACAACATCCATATATTTTGTCATTGCTGAATTAAGTGATATTATAGGCAGTAATTGTTGGATAAAAGTAACGAAACTCTTGAAATAGGAAGTAGATTTGGAATATTTTCCCAGAAAGTAGGAAATAAATTTCTGAGAAAGTCTGTAAATCCATCTATTGTTTTGGATAGCAAGTAGACTTACAATGTGGTAGATAATGTTATTGTTAAGAAGGGAAGATAATAAAAAATAGGAGTCTGCATTCAATCTGCATTCTCTTGCATAACAGATAACCTTTGTTATATATGAAAGCTACTGAACTTGGCTTGTCAACAGCTCATACAGATGGGGTCACTTAGTGTATTTTCTGTGTTCATGTCTAATCAAAACCCTCAAAGCAAAGACAGTGAGTTATGAACAGTCTAGAGGCAGAGCAATGAAAA
Source organism: Peromyscus californicus insignis (assembly GCF_007827085.1). Taxonomy (NCBI): domain Eukaryota; kingdom Metazoa; phylum Chordata; class Mammalia; order Rodentia; family Cricetidae; genus Peromyscus; species Peromyscus californicus. Next base: position 31,653,661 of record NW_026294535.1, on the reverse strand, counting down.
TGCATAATACAATGAGTGAAGATAAAGTCAGAATAATTTTAAAACTTAAATGAGTGAAAGGCTGACAAATATGCTCTGTGTATTCAGAAAAGTCCTTTGGCATATAAATTCTTTCTTGGGGGTAAAAGAAAATCAAGCAATAGATGAAAAGTGTTGCTCCTTTGCAACTGATACTAATCAGTAAGTGTTGAGTAAAAGTGACTGCAGAAATAGCAAGAAAACAAAAAACAAACAACAACAACAACAAAAAAAAAAACAAACAACAACCCAACCCTCAGTAATCTTCTCTTGAGCATCTGTCAGGAGGAGCAGCAAAAACATTGACTATGTATTACGGGCTAATGTTAATTCAGGAGACTGCTAAAGCTTAGGAAGTAAAAAGCAAAGCATGTGAACACAAGTAGTGTTGATGAAAATTCTGTCACAGGCCAAAATGTAGAGCTGAAATTGGTCTTTTCTGGATGAAGGGTATGCAAATAGAAGGTCCATCAGGAGAAAAGTGGATTTTGCTTTGAAATGCTGAAGGACTGATTCACTTGTAGATTTTGGAGAACGCATCTAGAATAACTAACTGAAGAATTTCCCTTTATAAACCAAACTTTAAAGCCATTATTAGGAAGTTAACCTGTTTGTAAGAAACTTCTTCAAAATATATACTTAAGACAAAGAAAACACATGTATCCTCTTAGGTTATAAATACCAAATGGATAGTTCTTACAAATTTTATTTTATCAATATTACTGTTTAAAACTCAATTTCAATCTTTATGAATGTTAGCCTTCCAAACAAGGAGCTTTCTATTCATGCATAAAGACACATATTTTGAGAGTCTTGATATGGACATGGTATCTTTTACAAGTGCCAGCTGTGGCATAGACAAAAATCTAACTCCTTGGTTTTTGACCTGATATGCCTTCAAGTTTTCTTCTGTGTCTCTAAATGATAATGCCATGTCCCATTATGCTTTTAGGTGTTCCACATATTTATTTAATATTTGCAATTTTAATTCAAAAAAATCAAAATCTCCAATGTGATAAACTGACCAAATTTTTTTCTTTAGATTCTTTTCTTCTTCCAGCTAAATTCTGTGAGGCAAATGATTCCCCAAGATGAAGAGAAAATGAAAAACTCTCAAATTGTGATTTGTTGATTTAGCATGCATTCTATTTAGACTATGTCTTTACACGATCTACCAATTAATCTTCACAACTTAAAATTCAGATACTCTTGCCTCCCATTTATCAATGACAAAATGAAAGCTAAAAGAGACCGAACAATTTGTTCAAGATTCCATAGCTCATAAATGATAGGTCTGGGTTTGAATCTCAGGCACTATGAGATCTGAACTTGAACCTGGAACCATTATGTATACCATCCTTCATCATGAAGACCTGGGTAGGAAAGGTGGAAAAAAAATACTCGCCTTGTGAATGAGATCCTGCTGGGATGCCATGTGGAAGAAAGTACTGATGATAAGGTTTAAAGATAAAGCAAAGTAAAAAACAGAGTAAGAGTTGGAACTAAAGGGTGAAAATTTGAGAAGGGAGATTTTAGTTGGAAGGACCAAGAGAAAGAGTTCAGATTTCTTTCTGAGACTCTGAAGAGAATATAACTAAGTGAAAATTAGCCTACGAGTGACTAAGGGCATAAGGGCAGCAGAAGAGCCCTTCCTGTGGCAAAGCCCTTCTTGTGAAACTGATGGTTGAGACTGGAAAAGTAAAGTCTCTTTCCCAAATGATTATATTGATAGTTATAAATCTGTGTATTTGGGGATACAGATGGAGCATGCAGCTAACAAAACTGAGCATGACTTGTTATCCAAAGGAAAGCTACTCATCTGTTTGAAAATAATTTTTGTGAACATTAGCCATAGGTCAATTTTTCCTTTCTTTTCCTTTCCTTCCTTTCTTTTTCTTTCTTTCTTTCTTTCTTTCTTTCTTTCTTTCTTTCTTTCTTTCTTTCTTTCTTTCTTTCTTTCTTCCTTTCTTTCTTCCCTTTTTATTGATTTAGTTTATGTGCACATGTATGTTTGTGGGTGCTAAACTACAGTTGCACACCTGTGAAGGTCAGTACAACTTTTGTGAGTCTGTTCCTTTACCGTGTGGGTTCTAAGGAATAGACTGCTGATCATCAGGTGTTGTGGCAAGTGCCTTTACTTACTGAGATGTCTTTCAGGCCTCAATATTTCTTTCCTACCTTCTAAGGACTTTATCTTTTTTTAAACAAGATCTATTACTTTATATGTTTGTGCGTGTGTGTGTGTGTGTGTGTGTGTGTGTGTGTGTGTGTGTGCGCACGTGTGTAGATATCCATGGAAACTAGAGCTGTCAGATGTCCATGGAGACTAGAGCTGTCAGAACCTCCTGTAGCTAGGATAACAGGTGATTCTCCATCACATCACATGGGTTCTGGGAACCAAACGTGGGTCCTTTGCAAGAGTGGTACATGGTCTCAACTGCTGAGCCATCTCTCCTCCCCTTTTCTCCTTTTCAGTCTAAAAGTTGAAGTCTGGGATAGAGGAAAACTGAACTTGTTAGGGATTATCTTACTCTCTTAACAAATATGTGTAAAGAAATTGATGCAAAATCGAAATGAACTGGTGAGTTTGGGTGTGTCTGTCTAGAGGCTGGACCTTGGTAGATAAAGAAATATTGGCAGTTAAAGAGTCAAGGCTACAGAGACTATTGCTTAGACAAAAGGGAAAATGTAATGGAAGAGAAGAATAATTGATAAATATCTGAAGTCATGCATCAGTCAGCATCCATTCTCTTTTTACTCTTAGACAGAGTGGGGAGTGTGTGCCTGAAAACACAGCAGAGTTTCTGGACTGCTGGGGCATTTGCTCTCATACTGGAGGGAGAACTATAAGGAGCCTAAGTCTGAGCATCTTATTCCCCACTCACTCTCTCTGAGAATCTGAGGGCTCAAAGTCTGATTGTGGGAGCGGAGAGAGGTTTGATGACGCACACATTTCCTTTTAGTAGTGGTTATTTACTAATACAGAGTATACTGGAGTCTATTTCTAGCTAACATGGTAGTGTATCAGAAAGGTAATCATAATGCTGCCACTAATGCTGGAGAGTTATTTGCTGTTGATGTCCATTGGCAGACTCCATTTGATGGCTTTTTGTGTCTTTCTATACGATGGCAGGTTCCCACCTAGATGGTCTTATCAGGGTTGTAGAATAATGTTTCATGGTGACTGACTTTCCCCAGAGTGCAAAAGAAATATCTAGGTTTTCTTAAGTGTTTTAACCAGCTTTTAAAAAGTGGGATGGGGCTATTCAAGAAACCATAGACATGTTTGGGGTCTAACAAGCAACAGCCAATTTAGAACACTTAAGACATTTTCATCTAGACATCCTAACAGTTGTTTGCACATGTGGGTAGTGATGGGTGACGTTAGGGTAGATGAGAAGAGTGAAGGAATAGGCTAAGTGTCTTCCTCTGATTGTGATGCTGAAACATAATTCCTGTGTCATACCAGAAATCTGTTTCTCACGGTTCTAGAGGCTAGAAAACACATGTTAAGGTACTGCTGTGTTTGGTGTTTGATGAGGGCTGTGCTGATCCTAAGACCACACCTTGATTCTGAATCTGATTCTTGATCTTCCAGAGCAGACAGAGCGTCATCACAGAACAGAAGACATAGAATGAGAAGATTTAACCACTCAAGCTCCTAAAAAGGCAGAGCCAAGTCCCTAATCTGTGGCTTATGGGATACATGCACCCTAGAATAGCTATGGATGTAGTCTAAGACAAAGCCATATTTAAAACATGAATGTTCCTTTCCAATTTCTTGTTTTAAATTGGTCTGGAGCGTGAACTTTGTAGATGACAGTACCATGTACTGCAATGTCAAAAAAAAGTGACACATTTGTGACTAATCTATTCATGAGGGCAGAGTCTTCATGAGTTAATCACTTCTAAATTATTCTCCTCTCAATACCATGACTGGGGAAATTTTTTTCTTTTTATTTATTCTTCTCTCATATAATACATCCTAATGGCGGTTTCACCTTCCTCTGTTCCTGTAAGTTTCTCCTACTTCCCCTCTCCCCCACATCAACTGCTTCTCTCTTTCCCTTCAGAAAAGAGCAGGCCTCCCAGGGATAGCAACTGGACACAGAATAACAAGATGCCTTAAGACTATGAACAAACAATGTATCAAGGCTGGAGGAGGCAACCCAGTAGGAGGAAAAGAGTCCCAAGAGCAGGCAAAAGGATCAAAGATACCCCACTCCTACTGTTAGGAATCCCACCAAAACTTCAAGTTAAACAACCCTAAAATATATGCAGAAGACCTATCTCAGACCCATGAAGGCTCCCTGGTTGTTGATTCAGTCTTTGTGAGTCCCTATGAGCCCTGCTTAGTTGATTATGTGGGTCATATTCTCCTGGTGTCCTCCACCCCTCTATCTCTTAAAATCCCTCCTGCCCCTCTCTCCTGGGGTTCCCTGAGCTCCACCTAATGTTTGGCTGTGGGTCTCTGTATTGCTTCCAACAGCTGTGAGAGGAAACCTCTCTGATAATGGTTGGGCTAGGCACCAATCTATGAGTGTAGAAGAATATCATTAGTAATCATTTCATTGACTTTTCCTTTCTTTTGCCAGTCTTGTTTCATTCTAGCCCTAAGTCTCTGAGCTATGCAGCTTCTGGTTTCTGACCATCCAGGTAGTGTCAGGCATGGGCTCCCTCTCTGTGGCATGGACCTCAAGTTATATCAGTCATTGGTTGGAAGCTCTCAATAGTTCTCTATCACATTGCCCCAGCACACCTTGTAGGCAGGACAGGTGGTAGGTTGAAGGTTTTGTGGCTGGGTTGGTGTCCCAGCCCCACTACTGGAAACCTTGCCTCATCACAGATGAGTTTTGGATGGAGTATAATGACACTTAAAATGAGCAGAGTTTGGGTGAGACCACAATGAAGTGCACAAACTTCTTGCACCAGTAACTACAAGTGGAGATTCTGAGAACTTTGTTTTTCCAAAGTCACAATGGCAAGAAAGTAAGAAAACAAACAAATACACAAAAAACAAAACAAAACAAAAAAACCCAAGCAAAGTGGCAAGAAAAAAGTCAATCTGAGGATTGAGAGGAAAATACAGGCTTCCTGCTGTTATGGATGGACCAACCATGCAATTCTCAGAAATGCCAGAATAAAGCAAAAGTTGAGGAGCATGTCTGAGATTTTGTGGCTTCTGTCTGAGCCATTTCAGCTGTGTGCTGGGGTGGTAGAGGCATCATAACTTATCAGTGTCAGGAGGAGGCGAGTGAGCAGAGATAGACTTCTATGTTAATTTAGGTCACCACATTCATTAGTATTATGTGATTCCCACCCCCCCTTCTGCCTAGCTATAGTTTTCTGGATGATAGTTATGATTTGGAAGAGCCATATGTATAATTTTATCTAGGACTTTCTTTGAATTTTTAAGTAAATTATGTTCTAAAATGTGAGTTTTCTTCTTTTCAAGGCACATTAAAAAGTAATGGATGCATATTTTAATGGATGCAGTTGCATTACTTTGCAAAATTAAAATAACTTAATTCAGTGTAAGTGAGCATTATATGCCTCAAATAAGCAGAATACTGTTTCAGTTAACTAACACTCTTTACAAAGTAGTTTCACTGAGGTAAAACAAATGGGTATATATTGTGTACAACTTGGTGCTTTAAGGAATACACACCCATCACCATAATGCACACTTTGATTCCAAAATGATTCCTAGTGCTGTGCAGCAGCAGCTCCCATATTTATCCCAGCCATTCACTGATCTTCATCACTTAGATTATTTTGAATTTCTAGGAATTTTACATAAATAATGTTAATCATAAAGTATACATTTCTTTAATTTTTAAAAACTGAATATGTTATTTTGGGGATCACTCATGCTGTGTGCTGTTGCAAGAGTTCATTTATTTTGGTTACCAGTGAGTAGTACTTTGTTATTGGTGAAATTATTAAGGCAACTCCACGTAGTTAAAAGGGAGGTTTATTTTGTGGGGTAACTCACAAATGAAGGGATAGGTAACAGGATCTGGGAAAGGTGTAGCACAGTCCGACGGTGTTCTCTGGAGAACTCTGCTTGGTCTACCTCCAGTGTCTAGGGTCCAGGAACCAAGAGAGCGGGTGCATCCAGATCTCTGGTCTTCAGGGTCCTCTCTTGCCCCGCCTTGTAGGCATGACAGTTACCAAAGCCTCAATAGGGGTTGGAACTTCCAGATCAGGGCTGGAATGGCTACCCACTACACTTTGTTGTTTGCTACATCACAATTTCCTATTTGCCTGTTTTTGGGTACTTGGATTATGCTGCATTTTCAGGTACTGGAAATTAAGCTTTTGTGAGAATTTGTATGCACAATTCTTTTTGTATGTGATGCAGATATTCTTAAAATATAAGACTATCCTCGGAGATTTCTCAATTTATGAATGGTTATGGCAGTAGTCCTTTCCAAAGTTATTTGACCAATTTGCCAACATGTTGTAACAAAGACTGTTGTATGGATGGTACCAAATCTGACATCTTTTGCTTTCTGTTTCTTTCCTCTGTTACCCATGAAGATTTTTTCCAAGATCTAATGTTTTCCCATATCTGTACCTGAGAAACTGCCCATTATTACTAATTCCACCATGTTAAATCTTGCCCATCAGTCACTTTATTCCCTATTTGTTAAGAGTCCTTGCTTGGTTTACCCATCATACTGTTGTCCAGATTTCTGTGCCTCCATACTTCTGGAGGCAATGTAAAACCATAAGTCATCAATATATAAAGACTTTGGTACCAGCCGGCAAGTGCCCCCTCATCATATCTGCTTTTTTATTATTTTTAATTTTCGCTTTTATTTTTATTTGTGTGTGTGTGTGTGTGTGTGTGTGTGTGTGTGTGTGTGTGTGTGTGTAAGAATACTCATGTTGCTATTTGTCAGGGCATGTTCAGGCCAGGGGTCTACTACTTTGGGCATTACTTCTCAGAAATTATTCAGCTTGTCTTTTGAGATAGTTTCTCACTGTGATCTGGAGGTCACTGATTGGGCTGGGCTGACTGGCCAGCAGGTATCAGGAATGCACCTGTCTCCACCTACGAGTGCTAGATTAAAAGCACATACCACCATAAGTGGTGGGAATGGAACACAGTTCCTTACATTTGTGCGGTAATTGCTTTCCCCAAGTGCTATCTGTATTTATACTGTTTATTAGGAATTAGCAATCTGTAAACTGCCCCTCACTGAGCTTTACCTTCGATCACAGACTTCTAGATGACATACTTGGATCATATGTTTGCAGTTTTCTCTCCATCCAGGCCCAGGTGTGCTCTGCTCACTCAGCTGCGAGGACCCGCCTCCTCCTTGCACATGAAGGTCTACAGAATTCAGATTTGGTTCTTCATTGCAACAGGATTTGTTAGAGAAAAAGGTTTTTACACAGGTCCATCTGTTTCCACAAGTAAATGATGCTGGGCCAGCTATTACTGTTGCCATGTACTAATGACAGGCCAAGTTGACACATTGCGGGCCTGCTGCCTAGTTTATTCATTCGTAGGCAGTGTCTTCCATTATGTAAAGTCAGTGAGTTCTCCTGTTAGACACTTTCCCTATGTACTAGTTCTGTGGTCTATAGCTTGCCTTTTATGGGGCATAGACACACCAGCCTCTTTTCTGTTTGTCCAAAGTATTTGTTACTTCCCCACCTGAGTGCTGCCGTCTTTTCTAGCCTCCTTCAGGACACACCTGTACAGGTCTTCAAATAAGCTAGCCTCTAATATTGCTCACATGCTGGGGTAAGGTGATTACAGTAGAGAGGCTTGCTTTGCCCATGCCTCCCACACTTATTCATCCTGTAACTTTCATACTGGAATATATTTCCTAGCGTGTATTAATCACTACATTTCTTTCTTTCATTTATTACTTGTTAGATGAACATCTCCATATGTAAGCACTGCTATGCAGATAATAAGGGGTTTTCCAGAACAATAATACAATAAATAATAAGAAAATAAATGAAAATACAATAAGTAATAATAAAACAATACTTTCATAAAGGTGAGGCCCAGTAACTATTTGCTGTATACATAGGTGCACAGGTGACTTCTTTTTATTAATTAAAATTCTAGGAAGGAACAGGCTACTCTACATGCCAGCTGAAATCCTAGTCACTGATTTAAAGCCTGATAAATAACATTTTTTTCCAAGAATCTTCCAAACAGATATTTTTGTCTTCTCTCATAGCACTTTAAAATATTCTATTTTTCTGTGTTATAGTTGTCATGGCTTCATTATTAGTTTAAACTGTAGAGGAATTAGGGGATATATTTGACTTACTTTAATGCATATTTCAGATTTCAGAACAGCACTTATGCTGAAAAGATATTTGCTGAAGTCAGAAATAAATAAAAATCAATAGTATGCTAAGACTGCTGACTATTCTATTCAATTATTTGTCGTGAAATATTTAAGCATATATAAGGGGATGAAGAATATTATGCTAATGTCAATGTACCCACCACCAGCTTTAAAACATTGACACAAAGACATTAATTCGTCATGTGGCTGTCCTACAGTCTTTTTTCTCCTCAGTAGCAACCATGATCCTGAAGTTAGTGTCTTTACTATTACTTACTGTGTGTGTTTGCATGGATATTTTCTACTACTCTGTCTCTGTGATCTACATGTGTGAAAATACTTATACACTATGCGATATTATTTTGATTATTTCTAATGATTACAGGGGTCATTTTATACCTTCTTTCTTCATTATTATGTTTCTCGGATTGTCTGTGTTGACACCTTTAACAGTAGAAACCAGTGGTGAGATCACTTATTTTAATTGCTGTGTAATATTCCTTTATGGAATGCTTTCATAGCTTCTTTGTGTACTATCTTGGTGAAAAGGCATTTAATTTCCTCTTTTCACTTTTAGAAACAATACTATAATGAACACTCTCATACATTTTATTGGTAGTCTTGGAATACGTGACTCTAAGGATTATGCTGGGACAAATTTCCATTTTTGGAATGTGGGTGTTCATTATGATTAAGAACAAATGTATAAGAGCCAGTGTTCAAATACTTCTTGGCCCTTGCTAGCACTTCCAGGAAGCAGTGGGCACCAGCTATTTTCCGCTCTTCTCCTGAGTATGCATGCCTTACCTCAGCCCTTGGCATCGAGCAGTCAACCTGGCATGGGTACTTTTGGCTCTAGTGTGTCTTGCCAGAGCCAGTTCCCAGCTGCTACTGCCTGCTTTTGGAGCCAGAGACCAGCAGGTCCGTAGCTTCACGTAATAACCACTTTGCATTTGGGTTTCATTTCTGATCCACTGAGAGGTTTATTTTTTTGAGCCTGGGGATTAGTTTTCTTTCTAAATATTTTATTTACCATTGCTGTGAGTCTGGAGCAGAGGGAGTAAGTGAAACATGAATTTCTTTCGCTCACCGTAATCAGAAGTTGATAATACCTGGACGACCTTTTAAAATAAGCACACGCTCATCTAATCATGGGTTTTTCGAGCTGGAAGGCATTTTACAGAAAAGGCCAATAACCTTACTTTATAGGTAAGGGAATTGTGGTCCTGAGAAGCTAAGTGATTTAGTGATGTCACATCGGTGGTTGATGGTGGCAAGTCCAGACCGAAGCCCGTGGGTCCACTCTATTCTCTATTTGTTACTACATTCACTGTCTTACTTTTCTCTATATGCTAAGATTAAATGCAGCATTTTATTTTTAAAAGGATCAGAAGAATGTACTACATTTAAGAAATTAGAAAAAAATGACTCCACATTTAAAAACCACTATGAAGTGTTTTCTCTGAGAGAGATATGAGATAAAAGTGATAATATACTCGCTCCTGCACTGAGCTGAGTAAATTTTCATTAGAAGGCACAATGCCTTTGACTCTGGGTTCCTGGTGCATTTGGTTTCCTTGACTTTCTGAGACTTATTAGGACGGGCCCATCAATAATGTTGCAGATACTTCTAGCCACCTGGAGTGCTGGGCCTGAAAATGAACTGTGATGAATGAATATGACCAGTATCAAAAGTGATAGCCTATATTTCTACTGTCAGGTAGATATGGCTGAATGTTTAATTAAAAAAAAAAGTAATAACGAGAAAGTGTTCCTTCTTATTAGGATTTCTGAACTTTTTAAGTTATGAAATTTAGGATTTGGTGTTGTTATTAAAACCTTTGGAACTGTTTTATTCTCTCTCTAGATCTTTTAGCTGTGCCTAAGCATCCGTATGCTGCTATGGAGAACTGGGGACTAAGTATTTTTGTGGAGCAAAGAATACTGCTGGACCCCAGTGTTTCATCTATTTCATATTTGCTGGATGTCACCATGGTCATTGTTCATGAAATATGTCACCAGGTACGAGAAAAGGAACAGGTGTAAGTATAATGTGAAACTGTCTAGAATGTGAGGTGACTTCACACATCTAGATGAGGAGCTTGGTTTTTAATCCTCCCATCTAGGTTCTCTACACATCACTGTGCAGTTCCTCTGCACGGCACGCCATTTTTCTCAGACAATAAGGTAAGCACACATACACAAACTGATGGTATCGCGTCAGCAACTGCCACTGGGTTGAGTTGAAATGTGTGATGGAGTGACTTCCCCTTCAGAGCTCCTGTGTAGCTGCTGATCAGCCATGCTTCCATTTCTTTGATTATTAGTGTGTACATAAGGTAAGTGCAGTGAGAAAAATGATGTACTGCATTGTGGAGAGATGCAGCTGAGTTTTGTTTATGTGTTAAAATTTGCTTTTGCCAAAATTGGTTTATTTTTCTTCTTTCCCTGTCACATAGACACATAGGAAGTCTTTCACTAACTCAGCAATAGACTCTTTGTTCTCAAAAGAGTGATATATTTTTTTAATTTGGCATATTTAGAAATTCAAATGTGTAAATTGGACAACATAGTGAGGCTAAGATAAAAATTAATTTCATTTTGATTTTATGAATGTCCTTACTAGGGGAAGGTGGTAGACTGATATTTTGTAACACTTGTTAAATTGTGATGTTGCTGAAAAAAAAAAATCCAGAGAACAGACATTGTTAATGGCATCGTTTGCCTCTTACAGTGAACCAGGGAGAGAGTTGTACCTTTGTGCTCACTGAATCAGACATGTTTCTGACCTCAGGTTACAGAGGGGCCATGGTAGGTATAACTGGGGTCCCTCAGTGCTAGAGTGGCTTCTCCCTTGACTTAACATTCTGAGGCAAATGTAATTTCCTTTTGGGATATTCCTGTAAGTGAAAAATTAGATCTGTGATTCTGTTGAGATGAGGCCCAGTGATAGTGCTGTAATTTATTGTTCAGGGCTCTGCATTTCCCACATTTCCTGTTACATGTTAGTTTCCTCTAGTAGCTCAGTGGTAGTAGGCCACTTACCACAAAGAACTGAGACAGAAGCTAAGAGAAACATCTGTCATGATTTCACTGTGATTGTCACATTTGATTTCTCTATTATCCCGATCACCTATTTGTTGTCACAGTGCTGAAGACAGGTTATCAATTTGAAAGAGAAATGTGTATTTGGGGTACAGTAAAACATTCAAAATAGAAGCTGCATGGCCATTACCCTATTTGGAGATATATTTTATTTGTATTTGAATTAGAGATACCCTAAAGAAAATGATACTTTATCATTAATATTGGAACACTTGGTTGGGTCCCTGAGCTGTTCTTATCTTATGATGACTCTTGAGGTAAGATCTGGTATGTCTTTGTCTATCAGGACTGTTCGATTCTTCTGTCCACCTGGTCAGTCAGAATCCAGCTTTCCGTATCTCCTGTTTCTCAGAGAACATATTCCCACACAGACTCCTTACACTGTGGGTTACTTATGTCTGCTGTCTGAAATTCTCTTGCCCAAGACTACCTCATGGCTGGCTCCTTATCATTAAAGTTTCAGCCCAGTTGTCATCTGCTCAGAGAATGATTGTGCTCTATAATCACAAGCAGTCCAAGCTCCATCCCTCTGTTACGTTAGGAAGATTGGAATTTACACTGTTATTTTTTAGTTATGTACAATCTTTAATTGTCACCTGTGTGAGAATAAACACTATCTAGGTTTTCTTCATTGAATTTCAAGTCTTTTTGATTGTTTCTGGCATGGAATATATTTTGATAACAAATTTAGAAAAAGTAAAGATTTCAGACTAGAGTACTTTTATTTATTTATTGTTATTTAATCAAAATATCAATTAAAACTTTTTCATGAGTCATATCAGATTTTATTGGCTCAATTCCTCATTTTCAGGAGACTGTAGTATGGAGAAAGTTCAGAGTCTTTGTTTGGTTCATTAGTCATTGTGGGCTGTGATTTTCCTCTGCTTCAGAGGAAGATGTTTCATTTTCATGTTGACTGCTCACTACTATTCTAAGTAGCACTTCTGGACCACCATACAGAGTCTTCTGCATCTTCAGCAGACACCGGCTACTTCTGATGTCCATTCATCCATCCCAGCCTGTCCCTGTAATGTCATAATAAACTTCTTCTTATATACAATAAGGCTTCCAATCTCTGAAGACAGTTGTCACCAGATTTGACTCAAGGTTACTATTTTTTGTTCTTCACTGAGCATATTTTTAAAATACTAGTGTTATCCAAGTAGTCATATTAACCACTACAGTCTTGCCCCAACACATTTTAAGATCACAAAATTAATTTGGGAATGACATCCAGTTATGATAATCACAGACTAACACATTTGATTTCAGGTAAAATCATTCTGTGGTGGATGCTATTTTTTTTCTTATGCTCATTCATTCTGTTCTAACAGTGGTTTGGTGACCTTGTGACTCCGGTGTGGTGGGAAGACGTGTGGTTGAAGGAAGGCTTTGCTCACTACTTTGAATTTGTGGGTACAGACTACCTCTATCCTGGCTGGAACATGGTAAGTGCCTTTTTCTCTAATTCTATGGAGTTCCCAGGGAAAGGTTGAGCTGGTGTACACTGAGCTTATGTTACCATAAAAGATATCTGAAAACACCAGTCAGTGCATGAAAGAAGTATTCTGCCAATAAAGGAAAACTAACCAGAATTGGAATCCCAGAAGTTATCTTTTGTTTTTTTTTCAAGAAATCAAATAAAATCTGACTTGTTATATATTGCCTTCAAAATGTAACCATTTATCTATTTTGTCTTTTTTCCAGAGCTGAGGACCCAACCCAGGGCCTTGTGCTTGCTAGGCAAGTGCTCTACCACTGAGTTAAATCCCCAACCCCGTCACCATTTATTTAAATGGAAATACTTTAGATTGCAGAGTTTTAAACTATGAATTATTCTGTTAATAATAATAAAGGAATTATCCTTTAAAATAGAGAATTTCACCATAATTAATAAGTGATATTTTAGGTATATGATGTATTTCAAAATAGAGAAAAAATGAGAACACACTATTGTTTCAAGACATGAAACATAGTGATTGGATAAAAGACTGTTATTTCTACCAATAGGTTCATTTTGGGATTAAGTAACTTTATAACATGTCAGTACCTTTACTTATAGCATTGAGCATGTTAGGCACATGCTTTAGGGATGTTCTGAACTATGAACCCTGAGTCAGGCTCTTTGTGCTACAAGCAGTGATGTTTTAAATCTCTTTGAAATAAAAAGTGGACAATGTGGTTTTCTACGTCTTTTAACATCAGTTTTTCATTTTATGTAAACTTCCATGTACCTATAGTTGACTATATTAATATTGAATAGAACCCATAGTATATACTGTTTTAGAGCTCAAAATTAAGATAAATTTGAAATTTATTTTAATTGGTATTAATATATTGAATAAAAATTTCAGTGTACCAACATTTAACTTTTAGAGGCTAAAATTTCACTTATAATCTCTCTCCCTCTGTCTGTCTATCTATCTATCTATCTATCTATCTATCTATCTATCTATCTATCTATTTAAAATCACTGATTGCCCTACAGAAATCTCTGCACATTTAATGTGAGCAATGGTGTGATTTGGATCATATTTTGTAGGCTATCAGGTAGCTCACAGGTTGCAGGCTTGCCTAGCATGCCTAAGGCCTTTTGATTGATCTCCAAAACAGAAAATAAAGAAGTAAAGAAATAAAGAAAACGCTCTTAAAGAAGTTTGAATTAAAACTATAACTGCTCTATCATATTATTGGAAGTATTCATTAGCAAGTGTGAAATTTTAATACTTAAATGTTTAAGATGATTAAAACATCTCAAAAAGGTATCTTTTGGTTCTTAGAAGACTGAACCAGCTTTAAAATTTTCATTATGCTGTGGATTACTACCGATTTATAATTTCATTACATCTCAATATTAAAATATGTTCTTATTACAAATGACATGTCACCCATATAGGTAAGGCTTTTTTTAATGCTCATTCAACTGCGTGTAATAAAATCCTCTCTATTCATCATTATGAAATGTACATCTTAGATTAAAAAGTAATCAGCAGCATAGTACGTGGGGTGAAAATGGATAGATTTTGATGGTTTTAAGCATGGCCATATAGACTTGGTTTCGATGCCCTTAGATTTTTGTCTTGAAATGTTTTGTGTATTTTATTAGCTAAATTATAAGCCTAAATCTTATGGAGAAGATATTTCCAAGAGACATTGAAAATGAACATGAACATAAAGTATAAGTGACATATATTTGTCCTTTTATAGAATATGTACTGGAAACATGAAAACCTTAATGTGTTAAGATACAAGGTTTTATTTATTATGAGTCAATACATAATAATCACTTGGAAATTAATAATAGCCTAATTATAGTGACTCAGAAAGTTCACCAAAGAAAGATCCGTTAACATTAATTTGGAAATTCATTGTGAGTAGAAACAAATGTTTTTCATTTTCAGTTTTAAAAAGTGCAAATACTTTCTGATCTTTGCTAGCTCTTTGTTTTTAGGAATTGTGTTTTTAATTTAATGAAACACTTCAATAAACTAAATTCACAAACCCCACAATAAGAGACTTTATGTATAGATTGTCCCTCCATAAAACATTAATATCTTCTTTGAAAATAAAATTCAAGAGTAAGTTAGCCACATAAATAAGAAAGGGTGTCAAGTGGCTGCATGGCTGTGCCAGCACTATTTTTCATAATGGCATCAGCAGAAGAGCGAAAGAAATACTCTACAAAATAAGAGTTCTGACTGTGTCAGCAGCAGCTCACTGCTGTGGTATGTGCCGAAGCTCCTCTGTGAGTGTGTGTCTTGGGCTGCACTGGAGCTGAGCTGAAAATAGAAAACCAGAAGCCAGACTCATGTCAGGAGTAAAGACATTCAGAAAGTTGACCTTGTTTGTGTCTAATCTCAAAGAGGAGTGCTTTAAAAAATCATTTTTAGATACCAGGACTCAAACACTGAAACAGAGTTCCAATTTGCTGGGAATACTACTATAACAATTTACCTTGCATGGAACAGCTATAAAGAAGCCCAGAATTATATGGTATTGTTAAGGAGCTCTTGTTCTGATTTGGGCTGATATACCTGCTCAGCTAACCGTTGCTCAGAAGAACTGTAGGTTATTATTATTTGAGTGGTCATGTATTTTCAGAACCAGTAGTCAATACTAAAGCAATCAGCTTTTACATTACAACTACTACATGGAATAAAAAAAATGCAATAATATCCATCTCCCCTCGGGGAAAATGCCTGAATTTAGCATTTTATACATGTGAGTCCTTATGGGTATTATGATGTGAGGTCAGTAGAATGGATTAGAAAAAAAAAAAAAAAAACAACTCAGATTCTAAGAAAACAATTCACCTAAGTCATGATTTGAAATACGAGACAATCGTACTAAGTACACTCCCATAGTTCTGTGAGAGCTTTGGAATGAACAAACCATTATACTAGTGTCAAACATCCTCATGCTGTGACCCTTTAATACAATTCCTAATGTTGTGGTGACCCCCAACCATAAAATTTTCATTGCTACTTAATAATTATATTTTTTGCTACTGTTATGAATCATAATGTAAATATCAGATATGTGGGTTATCTAATATACAACTTCCATGAAAAAGTAGTTAGACCAGCACATGGGTTACAACCCACAGGTTGAGAACCACTGCATCACACAAATGTGAAAGAATATCGTGGTCTTCAGAAGAGTTTACTCCATTAGCAAAGTGTCTAGCCTGTACAGAGAGATGCTCTAACATTTCCTATTTCCGTAATCACTTTTGACAATCTAGATTTATATGAGCTACGTAGAGAATGCCAAACAAGGTTTCTACATTCCATGTCTGTACTTATTCTTACCAAGCCAACTTGCACCTATACTGGCACCATAAATCTATGGGAACATATACTTTAGGTAATACGAAATTTATCAAGGAAAAGTAATACCATCTTTAGAAGCAGCATTCTTTAGCTTATGGCTCAGGGTGTATTTCATGGGGTGATTTTTTCTTTTTTTGCTGCTTGATGTAATTTCATCAATATTGGCCAGTGGGGACATTACTGGATGGCTCAAGCGCCAGTTTGGTATTGATGGACATTGACATTAAATCCCATTGTGATGGGAATTTAGCTTACTGGCTGAGCACTTGCCTTGTATGTATCAGGGACTTAGCTTGATCCCTGAACCTCAGGAAGAAGAACAACCATGTTTGCTCAGAAGGCACAAAAGAAGATGCTAATGACATATTTTAACATTCTTCAATACCTCTTGATCACGTTCGTTCAAAAACAAGTCTGTGACGATATAATTTCAATTCTGGAAAAGGACATAGAAAACTTTTCTGTGAAGAAGCTTTTATTTCTAGATTAGATTCTGATGTGGGTCAAATCATACACCCTGAGTACATTAAATAAATTCTCATTGTGATTTGTTTTAAATAGTTTGTAGGTTCCTGCTTCAGTCTTCTGAAGGGATCCTGAGAATTTTTTTCAGCTATGACTATTAACCACCAGTCTTTGGTAGATTACCAAAGGAATTAAGCTGCCACAGAGCCTCTCATATTAGTAAGCCTAAGTTAGACATTGTTAAAGCACATCGATTGGGAATTTCCTCTATTATTTTTAAAGAACACCAAACTTGAAAAAATTATTACTGTAAATTAATCAACTAAACTTCATTATGCTAAATACTTACAGTATCTTAAGTGTGTTGCCTAAGGCTTTAAAAAATGTGCCCAGTTGTCTGTCATTGGCAGGACTAAAATAAGGAAAAAATGAACTCTGCTATGATCCCAGTGCCATTGTAATAAAACTATTCCCACATTTTGAAGTATTTTATTTTCATTCCAAAGGAAAGAGAAAACCCTTGGTAAGTTGAAATATTTGAGCTTATTGAGTTTTGTTGGCTTCAGTATAGATACATATCTTTTAATCATTCTAACTCATGAAGAATACTCTGATCTTCAAAGAGGAATAAATGAAAAATAAAGAAAAGAGTTTGATTGACGCTGGTATTTTACTTGTCCAGTGAGCTGTTCATTTCGTATGCCCATATGTGATCCAATGGTTGTGTGAGAAGTGCTGCCATAGCCTTCTTTTAATTTATTTAATATGCATTCCAATGAGCATTGGCATATTGGTGCTATTGTCTGTAATTCAGAAGAAATAAAAGGTATATTCACCGAGTGGCACTATGGGTCTAGTGACAGGCCAAAATAAATATGTTTTAGAATCGTACATGTAAATTTTGAATACCAAGTAAATGCACGTATTCACACACTTAGTTTTCCCTGTATTTGTGTTTGTGTGCTGTGATCAAATTCCAAATACAAATTTGATTAACTGAAAGTGAGGGATTAGAAGGTGGTCCAATTGTTTTTAATTGGATGATATTTTAATCTTGAGTGACTCTAAATGTGAAAAAATTTAAAGACTTTTTGACTAGTCTCAAGGTTCTGCGCCTTTTTTTAAAAAATTGAAAATAGATTTTCTTTTATACAATATATTCTGATTATGTTTCCCCCCTCAACTCCTCCCAGATCCTCCCCACTTCCCCAACCACCCAAATCCATACCCTTTCTTGCTCTCTCTTATTATAAACCAAAAGGCACATAAAATAATAATAAAATAAAAACAAACCAGAATAGAGCAAACCAAACAAACAACAAAAGAGGGAGCCCAAGAAAAAGAACAAGAAACACACAGATGCTGAGACAGTCACACGCACAGAAAATCCATAAAGATAGAAAACACAATATATAAGCAAAAGATCCTTAAGATTAAAAATAAAATACACAGGCAAATCATTATAAGACAAAGAACTTAGAAAATACCTTTTGTGTGTGTGTGTGTGTGTGTGTGTGTGTGTGTGTGTGTGTGTTGGCCATCTACTGCTAAATGAAATGGAGTTCCAATTTGCTTGGAATATTACTATAACAGTATACCTTGCATGGAACAGCAATAAAGAAGCCCAGAATTATATAGTATTGTTAAGGAGCTCTTGTTTTGATTTGGGCTGATATTCCTGCTCAGCTAACAGTTGCTTGGAAGAACTGTAGGTTGTGATTATGTGAGAGGTCATTTAAACCCTAGATGTCGTTTGTATCCACAGTCAGACTCCATTCGAGAAAACTAGTTTTTCTGTGTCTTTTTGATGCCCTTCAACGACAGGACATTTGCATTGAAAGGCTAGAAGAAGGCAGAAGGAGGACATGCTTGAGTGTCTTGGGGTCTTGATCTTGAAAATAGGCCTCTTTTGTGTATCTCCTTTACCCTCCCCTCATCCATCAGTAGATGTGTTTTCCAGTTAAAAGCAGAAGCCTTTAAAAAAATAGAACAATATGTTCTCAACTCCCTATATTGAAAAACCTGGGAAGCAAGCCTCTCTAGTCTGAGAGAGTGGGCTGTACTTTTCCCTGAGCATGAGTGCTGGCGATGTTCACTGTTTGCGGCTAATGGGCTTGTTGCAAAGGGAAGTGAGAATGGCCTTGAGAAGAGCATCTCCACACCAGAGTCTCGCACGGGTCATCATTGAATCAGTATTGGTGCGGAAGCAATCCCGAAGTGCATTGATGTGCCTGCTGCCCCACAGACTCGACTTTAAACAAGACTCAGATGAGGATAAGCTGCGAACAAGGGCAGTGTTAAGAGCAAAGCTGCCACTTGGATCCTAACCCACAGTGGGGACAGCAAAATTAAGAATTTCTACTGAGTGCCAGTTAAAATAGCAACTGTGCTCATCACTTCAACACTTTTAAATAGTCCTCATTGTGACTACTATAGTAAGAAAATGTGCTCATCTCCCCCATTTTATGTCTACCTCTTTCTTTTTAGAGGAACATCTTCGGTTAGTAGCCTCTTTGACATTTGTCACACGTGTCAGGAAGGCCGTTCATCTGTGAATGTTTGAAGTGTGTTAACTGGTTTAGCTTTATGGCTTTAATACTTTTTTTTTTTTTAGCTTAAAACTGTAACTGAAGACAAGTTGATCATTTTTACTATTTCCAGGTATTTATAGTTTTAAAAATCAAAATCAAAACTTTGGCTTTGTTTGGGTCATTGAAGCTTTAGAGGAACTTCAATGTTACCAAGGTGTGTGTGTGTGTGTGTGTGTGTGTGTGTGGTGTTTAGCTTGCAACTTTCACTCACTAACACAGTTGTAGGAAGAAGAGCAGAGTAAGCTCAGTTTGTCAGTATGACCACACACACACACACACACACACACACACACACACACACACACACACACACATGCCTGTCTGTTTAGGGAGTTTCTGACAGGTCTTTCAGAGAGCTGCCTCTTGTTTTCTCATGTGGATGTTAAAATTTAAGGTAAAGCTGCAAATGAACAATTTCATACATGTTCTTAATGGATGGTTTTGTAAAAAGCAAAGTCATGTTTCCCCCAGAAAGAGATTGTTTCAGGTTTTTATACTTTAAACCTGGAGATCAAAGATAAATGAGCATTACCTGGGGGAAAACGTGTTTCTTCTGAAAAACTTGTGCAGATTTGCATGGTGCCAAGGGCTTTGAAGATTTTCTTAGGAATTTCAAAACCAATAAAAATGTTACAGGGTTGGACACTGTCTAGGACAAAGCCACCGACTTCGTCTGAAGCCTAGTATAATGCAAGTTTGTTCTTTCTTGTGCATAGCGGTATTGCAGAGTTACTCTCTTCTTTTTTTTTTACAAGAAGACTCAGCTGTAAACAGAACATTTCAGCTTGCTTAGATAAACAACAACAAAACCAGAATGCAAAAACTTATGCTGAAATATCCTCTTAGGCATTGTTACTCTGAAATGCACAATATTGGCCATAGCAGATTATATACCACATCAATATTTTAGCTGTCATTTTCTTTGCTTCTGGTAAAAAAAAAGTTACCTTTCTACAGCAAAAAATTATAAAAATCTGGTAATATTTATAATTTTCTAGGTGAAAAGCATTAGCTTGTCACAGTTTTTAACCTGAACACAACTAATGATGAGGCCTTAGAAGGTAACTAAAGAAGAAATTGCAACAGGTCATTTCGGAGCAAAGGGAGGCTGGATCAACCCCTCACATTTTTGAGGCGTCTCCTATCTTTTGTCAAGGTTACTTTAAATAGGGTCCAGATGTTGCTAGATAAGGGTTTCAGAAACAACAAAGCATGTGCAAGTAATCAGATTGAAAAAAAAATGTATAGATGAGTATTTTGTGATGGAAAAATATTGAATAATTTGATATCAGTTAATATACTGTCTGCCATTCTCATGGCTGTAATAATGCGTATGATTATAACAAGCACTGTATGACCAAACACTTGGCATATTTAGTGGTCTATGGGGTAGAATAAGACCTTCTGCTAGGCTGAGAGTGTCTGTCTTCTCTGTAATATTTCAAAATATATCAGACTAACTGTATCACTATTTTGTCTTGTGGGCAGAGGACTCTGCTAACTGGGAATACAAAACAAAATTTGGTAGGACATCTTTTGACACTATTTTGAATACCCACCCTGGTTCTATCATTCATAACTTTAAGTAGTGCCCTTTGGAAAATTTTTATGCCCTTACATTTTTACCTGTTCTGAGGACTGATGATAGAAAATTCTACCAATTAGAGTTCTATTTTGGTCAGTTTGCATCATAATTGCCT
Organism: Peromyscus californicus insignis; assembly: GCF_007827085.1. Classification (NCBI taxonomy): domain Eukaryota; kingdom Metazoa; phylum Chordata; class Mammalia; order Rodentia; family Cricetidae; genus Peromyscus; species Peromyscus californicus. The sequence continues at coordinate 31,632,629 of NW_026294535.1, read as the reverse complement.
TTAAAACATGAAGATACTAAGGCATGTATCTTATTCCTTCTGAGTCTGCTTCAAGAACACCTGTGTCCAATTAATTCCTTTGATCATTTTATTTTCTTCTCTGCAGGTTTTATTTATAGTTCAATGATGCTCTTCTTTAGGGCTGCTAATGTAAACTAGGTAGATAATTTTATATGCATTCGTTGGGTGTATTGATGCCACTGTTTGCCTTACTATCCATTCATGCATTTCATTCGTTTTATTTATTTCACTTTAATATTTAGCAAATTTTATTTAACAACCTAAATTGAGCCATCTACTGTGGAAATTCTATGGAGGAAACTTCATGTGAGCATTAGTTCAGAACTACTATGTAACAGTACTTTACATTCCTATCCACCGTGGTTTATCCTCTATGTGGTAGTTTCAGTATGCATAATTTTTCCCTCTGTCTGACCAACCATATCCCTGTTAGCAGTGCCTTTGTTTGCAGAGTACCTCAAACTATAGAGCCGTAACCTTTTTCAGACTACTAAAATTCATACATATGTTCTGAAAATAAAAATATGCTCCATATGCCTCAAAGTTTTAGACAAACCACGGAACAATAAGGACATTTAATTATTCATAATCATTTTTATTTTTAAATGTCTCATGCATCTTCTTTAATGGCTGAAATTTATTTTGCTACAATAACTGCTTCATTTAGATGTTGGATTTCTCTCTGCTCGGATAGACTGTTTCTGAATCTCGATTTTTCTCTAGTCTTGTCAACCTTGCCTAGAAGAGTGGCAGATATTTTAAAATATATTTCTTTTTGAAAGCAAATAACAATTGCTTTTTTGTTTTCTTTTTGTCTTGTGGTAGTATTGAAGGGGATATACTTTGATTTAAATACTATATATTCTTTCAATTTTCTGATTAAATCCAAGTTAGACTGGATGTCCTTTCTGAGCAAAATGTGACATTAATGGTTTTTGTTTCCACACATGCCCTCTATTGGTCCAGTTTTAAGTACCTAGAATGTGATGTACTTCAGATAACAACTAATTAAAATCTAAAACTCTTTCTATGCGAAGTTTATTGCTTTCCCTTCAAAACAACAGGAGAATTTTCTATAAATTTCTGACTTCTTTTGTGAGCTGACAGGTCATATTAGTTATCATGACTGAAAATAATTTGACTTCACACAAGATAATATATTTTGTTTTCTTGCCAACTATTAAGCTTCCCTCTGCTTACCAAAAAGATGAAAGATTTCAAAGGATTAGCCTGGATTGCCTCATTATTTCACTATAATAAAGCTTTATTGGATGATATTTTTGTTCTTTCTCTGTTAGCAACAGGGCGTGTTCAAATGAGGATTAAGTAATGAAGTCCTTCTGACTTCACAAAACTCTCCCACCAGTTAAGCCAGATTATTATTTTTTTGTTTTACCATCGTTAGGTTATACTTATAGTTTCTAAGAATGAGATTGAATAATTTTCTACCCATCCCCATTATTTGCTCCTTATTTGTTACGTGATCATGTTTCTCCATTTTCAAATCACGTATGAGGTCCATGCTGCTTAATTGTGTAAAGATAGTGTGAAGAATCAAAGAATTATGGTTTATACTGTTATTAGCTTTACCAATATTTCTCATACTACTAGGCACTTAAGTATAATGATATTATTTTTAAGGTCCAAAACTGGCTTTCTGATGCAGTCTATTGTCAATCACATATCAAAATATCAGGTGCTTGCAGGAGATTAATTCACATAACATTTGAATATATACACTCCATTTTTTAATGACTTTGGGACACTAATACTTTGGTAGTTTTGCTCGTTTAAAATGTGTTTCTAGTCTAGGTTTGCATTTTGAGGAAGGAAAGTTTGCCAACTACACAATGGGTGTATTGTGGATATGCTTGCAGTGGTCTGAGACACAGTAATTTATCTGATTTGATTAAGTATATGATGTCTCAGGACCCTGTGTTCTGAAGTTGCTTAATACCCCTTGCTTTTAAATTTAGCAAACTTTTTATCTTAACCAGAAAAATAAATTCTCCTCTTGTCATACTAGTATAATTTTTCTGAGGTAAGTGTCTCAACAAACTGACCATGAATATCCCTAAATGCTGGGCCTAAATGACAAAAATCTGCCACTTAAAATATATTAATATAATCAGTAAGACTTTTGCTACAGATTTAAGATGATTTGGATCATTATTTATTTCACAAATTCAAATAACAAAATAAAGTATTCACTGGGTAATCATGTTAATAATGTCTGGGTGCTGATTAGCTCATCTTTAAAGTTACTCCAGACTTGAATGGTGAGAATTTTTCCCTTAGAATTCAAACAGAAATGGAATATATTTAAAATAGGTACCATATATATTAAAATACCCTTAACTACATTCTGTCAATCAAACATTAAAGCATCTCAGTGTGCCCACTATTTACATCTAAAAATACTAGAGAATCTTTGTAACAAATCTGAGAAAACAGCTATTCTTTTTTTTTTAATTTGATTGACAAATTTGATTTTATTGACATGTCTTTTCAGTTGGTCAAAAATTAAGCATAAAGAAAATATTTTTCATGGCCAATGATAGGATTGTTAAAATATGATAGAGATACTACCTTGATAGAGAGAAATGATAGAGAGAAATGTGTAATTTATGGGAAAGGTCTCAAAGGAAGTGACACTCTAGAAGAGTAGAAATGAGTTGATGGCAACTCACAAAGGACAGAAAATAAATCTTCATTACTAGACAGTATGCTTCTTCAGGGTGGAGATTCCTATTTCATTGTAGTTTTCAGCATTTAACTCTAAGTGTCATGGATATGAGGTATTCAATAATGAAAGTGTACCCCACATGTAATAGGCAACTGTGAACTAAACATCAACAGAGAATTAATGAAATCCTGTAAGAAATTCTCTCCTTGTATCATGAATGCATTGATTGAGCTATGAGAGGATGCTGAAATTAGAAATGGATTAGATTTGAATGAATACACTGCCTGCCCGTTTGACAGAAAACAGGGAAAGATGTCAAGAAATTCACACATTCATGTTTAGAGAGGGTTATATTACATAATAGGGCATATGGAGACTATTCACAGTGAATTAGACAGATTGTTAGAATAAAAAATATTAGATAACATGTTCATAAATTGTTACCGTGACTGACATTGGAAGCATACTCAGAACCATTCTGTAAAACTCTGGATTACCATAATTAATGAAAATATGAGCGATGGTAGCATATGTTTGGGGGGATCAGGAAAGGTTTTTATATAATCTGTGTTTTTTTAACTTTTCAAATACAGTAACTTTATTAACTTTTTAAACTTTAGTTTTGAGATTATAATATAATTACATTTCCCCTTTCCATTTTCCCGCTCTAAGCCCTCTCAAATATCCCTTCCCATTCTCCTTCAAGATCATGGCCTCTTCAACATCAATACCTGCTTGACTCTGGCACATTTTTTCATTCAGCTGCCTGTACACGATGTTCAGAGTTGGCTCCCTCTCAGCTATAGCTTCCTGTGTGCTGGCACTGAGAAAACACTTTTCAGAAGTGGACTCATTAATGGTAGTTCCTCCTCCTCCTCCTCCTCCTCCTCCTCCTCCTCCTCCTCTTCTTCCTTTTCCTCCTCCTCCTCCGTCTTCCTTCTCCTCCTTTTATTATTATTGTTATTATTAAGTTTTTACATCCCGACCACAGTTCCCCCCTTCTCTTTCCATTCCCTCCCCAAACTTCCCTTTGCAAACCCCCCCCCCCCATCCACTCCTCTTCCAACTCTGTTCAGACAAGGGCAGGCCTCCCATGGATGTCAAACATGGAATATCAAGTTGCAGTGATACTAGGCACCTCCCCTCATATTAAGACTGGACAAGGCAACCCAGTATGAGGAAAAGGGTCCCCAAAGCAGTCAAGAGTCAGAGATAGCACCTGCCCCTACTGTTAGGAGTTCCACAAGAAGACCAAAATATACAACTGTAACAAATATGCAGAGGGCTCCCTGGTTGTCCATTTAGTCTCCGTGAGCTTTATAAGCCCAGGTTAGTTGATTCTGTGGGATTTCTTGAGATGTCATTGATCTCTCTGACTCCTACAGTTCTTCCCCCTCTTCAGCAGGATTCCCAGAGCTCAGCCTAATGCTTGACTGTGGGTCTCTGCATCTATTTAGTCATGAAAGGCTCCTGGAGAGCAGCTAAGGCTTGACTCTTGTGTGGCAGGGCCTGAAATACCTGAAGAGAGGCCAAGGGGAGGCCATTGGTCAAGGTGTAGCCTCAGTTGCAGTGGAGATAACAGGATATTAGAGAAACCACTATCATGAGAAGACAGCCAAGGGCAGAAGCAGGTGTTTGTTGGAGCTGACTGGGCTTAGAGATAAGCTATGTGTGTCATGGGCAGTGAAGCAGGAGAAATGGCTAGATCATTTGGAGACCAGAAGATTCTGAATTTTGGATGTTAGATCTTAAGTTATTTATATGATTGGATTTTGGTTTTTAGTTTAATCTGATTGTGACTGTGACATTTGTTTCCTTCCGAAGTAAGAATGTAGGTAACCTATCTTTTATTAATTAATTAATTAATTAATTAATTAATTAATTAATTTTTAGTTTGCTAGAGGGTAACTTGAGTGACTTTGATTTATAGCTAGATATTGGATTTTTAAAGATAACTTGGACTTTTAAAGTATGAAAACTTAAAGACAGGGACTTGGTACAATACAATGGTGTTTGTATTGTGAAATTAAGATGTTAACATGAGATGTAGGGCATGAACAAGAAAAGGAAGGTCATGGTTTATGTTTTAATAAAAGATATTTGCATTTCAAATTGAAAAAAAAAGATCATGGTGTGGTGATATTGTGTTCCCCAAAATATTGTGCACCCTAATAAACTTATCTGGTGTCAGAGAACAGAACAGCCACTAGATAGATATAGAGGCCACAAAATGGTGACACACACACTTTTAATCCTAGCATTCCAGAGGCAGAGATTTTTCTGGATCTCTGTGAGTTCAAAGCCACACTGGAAACAGCCAGGCATGGTGACAAGAGCTTTAATCCCAGGAAGTGATGGCAGGAGGCAGAAAGGTATTTAAGGTGTGAGGACCAGGAACCAGAGCCTGCTTAAGCTTTTAGGCTTTTAGCAGCAGTTCAGCTGGGACCCATTCAGATGAGGACACAGAGGCTTCCAGTTTGAGGAAACAGGATTAGCTGAGGAGCTGGCAAGGTGAGGTAGCTGTGGCTTGTTCTTCTTCTCTGATCTTTCAGCGTTCACCCCAATACCTGGCTCCAGGTTTGTTTTTATTAATAAGACCTTCTAGGATTCGTGCTACATCATGGCCTCTATTTTCACTCTTAATCTGTAGTTTTCAGCTCACTATGTAGCTAAGGCTAGCCTTAGACTCTCGAGTGGCCTGACAGTATTTTTCAAATGATGGGAATACAGGATACGATGGGCAATATTGCTGTATCGTAATAGTTCCTGGGCACATCTGCAGATGATTCACGGTTGGGTTATATGCAATTCAGCATGTCTTGTGTCACATCCTGCCTTTCCCCCTTTGCCACATGAAGCCATGGATACTACAAAACACGACACATTCAGCCTGGATGTTAAAACAAGAGATCAGGCAGTTGAGGATATAATCTCTGGAGAGTAACAATTTAACTCACTTCCCCTGAGTTAGTCATGTTTGAGAGTATCATTGCTCATAAAGACCTGTGCTAACATTTATCCAGGATTTTGAGAGGTTTGTGAAATCTTCAGAGACATTTTTATGGAACTAAAACTTTGCTTTTAGTATATTCATTGGTTAGGATTTCTTAGGGATTTCAATGGAGAAAATGCAGTTGATAGTAGAAAATATATTGAACATAGAATTTCAATTATTTGTTGAAAGGTTTATGTGACATCACAAAATAATGTTATTATCAGTAGAGAGCTACCTGGAGCCTTGTATGCAGTTGGTGCTTTCTGCAGAAGGTTCTGGAAACAAATATGGAGCTAAATGCTTCAGGTGAATGCTTGGCTCATTGTAGGCATTGATGGTGATTACTTTTTCAATTATTCTTCAACACCTGCTATATATATATATATATATATATATATATATATATATATATATATATATATGTGTGTGTGTGTGTGTGTGTGTGTGTGTGTTTGTACAAGTTTGACTTCAATACAAATGAGCTGCTTTAAGAAGCTGCACATGGAAATGATTATTAACATCTTGGGTGCGTGTTTTTTAAATACTAGCTTTTGAAATGTTAATTTTGAAGTATATTGTTATATGAAAACGGCATTTGTTTCCACTCGCTCTTTATTTTTATTCTGTCTATCAGATGATTTGGCAGTGAGTAAAATATTAACTACTCACTTAAATGGTGTTATAATTTTTACAAATAAGTCTAGCTCCTTCAACTAGAAAACTTAAAATACTCTTAGAACTATGAAAAAACAGAATGATGCCATAAAACATATAAAGTTATTTCAATGTTATAAGATCTCAACTTCAAGTAATTTTCAATTTTCACAAAGAGGACATTGTGTTATAAATTTACAAAGCATGACAACTGTAATGCTAGCCATTTCATGTGTACAAAATGTTATTTTCCTCCAACATATTTACTTTTATAGTTTGAATTACTGATCTTATTCTTGAGTTACTGCTTTTAACCTCTGTCACGATTTGAATAGGTCATGAAAAACAAGAGTAAAATGTCTAACTCTACAATGCTAGATGTGCTAGTAGTCCTAATTAAATCATTTTATAAAGTAATGGCTTCAGGTTAATGCTGACTCATGTTGGATTTTGTTTAATCTGGGGAATGTTTGAAGTCTTTATCATGTGGGAGTTCAGATTCCAGAGTTATAAAAATATGATATATCTTATTTCTTCTCTTCATGGTGGTTATATTTGGAACAGCATGGTCACAGATATTAAAAGCAATTTAACTTATAACTTGCATTCTACTTCCCGTTCCTATAACACTCTATTCCACTAATACTGTCTCATTGTAGGGTATCGACCATGTAGACTCCTATCTGTCTTCCATACTGTAAAATGCATTGCTGGGAGGTGGGAATTGTATCTCTGTTGTATTTCCCCAGGGCATAACACAGAACCTTCCATGAGGCAGACAGTAAATACACAGAATTGCAATGTACTACTTTTATCATTCTAACTAGACATTCTCATTGGATTGATTCCAAAGGGTAGACACCTCTACTTATCTCTGTGAAAAAGAGGATTGTGAGCACTCAAAATTTGAAACGGGGGCTGCTTTACCTAAATGGATAAAATTAGCATAAAAGTGAAATAATTGAACCCACTTGGATATTTTTATTTTATATGTACATCTATGCCCATAGTTTTGTGTATGACTACAGCTAATTCACCTGTGGGGTTTCAAAATAAGTATTTTATTTGACCAACCTTGCTTACCAAAGAACGAGGCTAAATTTCATGAAATAATTGGCATAGTATTTTGGGGTCACAAAGACAAGGCCTATATTGTGTTCTCTTTCTTCTCAGTTGTGCAGTATTTTTCTATTTCTCTTTCTCATTGCTCATTGCTCTAGTCCAGCAACTCACTACTCTCCTGACTTCTCCAAGTGCAGGTCCCACAACGTCATGCAACTGCGTCTTCTAAGAATCCTTCATGCTTTCAATCTTGTGTGCCTCTCTATCATCACTTGGGATTTGCTCCCTAACCTTCACCATAAACACCTCTTTGTGTAGGACCCTCCAAGAACTATGTTGAAAACTTTCCTTGACTTTTCACAAATTCCCTTTTGCCCTAAATGTCCTTTGCTGTCGTTTATTCCTTGAATACCTAAACAATTCTTAAAAATTCCATTTAAACCCTTGCTTAGAAGCTTTTCCTGCCTCCCTCAGGCATAAGAAATCACATCCTTCTCACTGCAGGCATTCTCTGTCCTGAGCCTGAGCCCACTTCCATTTTCGCATATAACAGATTGTGTTTTAATATCGGCTTTCATCTTTGCCTCTCTTTCTACTACTATGAAGTCTTTGAATGTAGAATCCATTGCTCTTTCTTTCCTTAGAACTAAGTATGCCATCTGGGATCTAGCAGGTGCTTAACAAATATATGTAGAGCTAATTCACTTATTTCATCTTCACAGCTGCACATGTTAATAAATGAGGATGCCAAGGTCTCAAAAGTTTATGTGGTCTCAAAAGGTTGTATGGCCAGTGAAAGGCAGGTGTTCACGTTCAGTGTAGGACTCTTGTGTCAATTTTGCACTCACCAGCCAGTCTTTTCTTATCAAAAGAATCAATTATGTTCAGATCAACCTTCTAGGGGTTAATTGAATCTTTGTCACTGATTGGATGCAGCTCATGTCTGCCTTGAGATTTTTTTTCCAGCTTTCTCTATGCCTATGAATATTTCACCACTACTTGAGTTCTCTCAGCCTTATACCTCATCTTCCTTGTCTTTGGTTTGATGTACCAGTCTCTGATCTCTACTTAGAGGTTTTTCCCTGCTTTTCCTTTATCTGTTTTTTTTTCTTGGTGACAGATTCCAATCATGTGACTAATATTGCACCCTCTTTATGTTCCTCAGCCTTTCTGTAGGAAGTTGCCAATAGCTTTAACTTTACTTCTTGCTTGAAAGTCCATGTTCAGCAACTGTCTAGAACACCCATCTCCTCATCTAAGCCCTCAGACTTGACATGTCCAGTCAGAAGCCACTTTGGAGTATTGAGCACTAAAATTTCTTAGATACTTAAAGATGTGTTAAGAATTCTTAACTTCCTTTACATACACAGCCAAAAACCCATCTATGAGCTGCTGATGTTATAAATATTGATTTCAGAAGTGAATTCTGAGGCTCTGTTTATATTATTTAACAACAACTATGCATTGTCAAAAGATAATTTAGTTCTCTCTCTTAGTCCCAGATGGTTACTTGCAGTTGTTTGTAAAATTCTCTGTGCATGCTCATAGGTGCTTTTCTTCATCATGTGTAAACTGATTTTTTTTATTTAGCATGTTGTCCAAACTACATTTTTTTAAACTTTTTTGTTAATAATCTTCAACTTTTTCTTTTAAGTCATATTAATGCTACAAAGCCCTAGTAGTTATTTCAAAGCATGGGAAATGCTTAAAATATCTCCCCAATCCACCTCTGCTCCACCATTGAGTTGTCCTCATACATCATTACCACTCCCACTCTTAAGATAGTGTCACTTCCTGTCTCTCAGCTCTATTAGCCATCTTGTATACCACAGCTACAGTGCTACATTTATGACGTCATGATGCCTGTTACTGCCCACTTATTAACACCAAACTCTTCTACCTGATAATTGAAGATTCGAGTGACGTGGCTTTTTTTAATTGCATGTTTACTCTGCCCTGGATTTGCCCCTTTCTAGCTGCTTCCCCTCTCATCTATCAGCCACTTACTTAGATGCTGTTTCTTCTGTTAAACCTTCCTGAACTAATCAATCATTTCATCCTCTGAGTTTCATAGCATCCATTGTAGTATAAAAGTTGTGCTGTGTATCTGTCTATTGTAGTTTCCTATTCTTGAGTTCAAGATTAGGAAGTTCAAATATAATCATCCATTTATTCCACAAATGCAGTATAATATCCAGCATAGAGTAGAAATTTAATAGATATTTTTTGAAGAAGTAAATGGGCAAGTAAAATAATGGCTATGTGGTTTTCTGGAACAATTCTGCAGTTACCTATTTTTTATTTTTATGAAATGTCTTTGCAAATTTCTCAAGTTCATATCATACACACACACACACACACACAATAGTGGGAAAATGACATTTTATATTACTGTAACAGTTGAAGACACACATGTAACAATACCGAGTAATATCTACATTAAGACTGTGGAATTTGTGGTTGCTGTTAACACTGAACTTCTTTTTAAAAGATTTTAAAGTGCCCCATCTTCCTTTATGTGCTACCTTTTAAAAGTGGTAGATTACAAATCATACTAGCCTTAAATATGTGAATAAAATAAAAATCAGGTGTTACGTATTCACTGAGTATACTGTACAGACACCTCACAACACATACATGCACACACATTGTAAATTAAATATTTAAAAGTCAGGTTCTTTTCTACCTCTTTAAAGAAAGTCCCCAAAGATAAGTCAATTATTGTATAACTTTCCCAAAAATCACTTTGGCAACTTTAATCTATAAAATAAAACTAGTATTTCGTTCACTGTGGCGGCCAACTATTTTATTTTATCACTTATCTAATTTTATACAAATGGCTTCTTTTACTTCAGTTTTTAACATTCATAGCTCCAGATAAATGGTAGGAAATTAACTAATACTAGATAAGATGGCTGTTGTTACTGTAGGGGCTGTTGGTCTTGATAATAATATAGGCTTTAGCCAGATAGTTTCTTACTTTGTAGTGATGCAGGTGTTTATTGAAAAGTAAAATACAGTGCCCTTTCTCGTGTGAGCTGTTTGTAGTACTGTCAAATTGAATTTGCCTCTGGCTAGAATTTTTTTCTTTTTCTTTTTTTTTTCTCATCGATATAATGTATTCTGTCTTCTGTGTGCTGTATGTGTTCCCTCACCAGGCACACAGGCCCCAATCTATTTTGAACACAGGTCTCTTTTTGCATTTTTAATATCATTTTTTCAATGACGTAGAAGATAAATCATTTACCAATGACTTACCCATACTGAAGTTAAATAATTGTAATTGAAATTATATTAACTAGACAAAGATTTAGTTTTGCTTCCCTCCAGAAGCACCAAGTAATGTATCATATATAATTGATACATACTCCCTTTAACATTAATATTTCTTCTTTTATATTGAGTTTAGATTTCAGTTTTAAAATCTGTTTGTGACACTTAACCCTCACAGCTCTCAAACAAGGATTATTCATTAAATTTTAGTGTTCATCAATATGCATTTATTGTTGCTAAAGATTAAAAATTATGATTCAAATAAGCATTTTAAATGTTTGTCACAATCACCTTTTGAAGAATCTGTTGCTACTTTGTCTTCTGAATGACATCATACCTTTAACTGAAATTTTTGAAATATCAAAGCATTCATTAGACAAGCTAAAATAGAAATATTCATTTTATAATTTTTACTTCTTGTCTAATATCATTAATTTTAACATGCATTTTAAATTAGAATGAATGAAAATCTTAGCTGCTTAATCACAAAATGTATATGTTTATTTTGGATCTGCCCAATGATTTCTTTGCCTTGGTCATTTCTTTAAGGTATTATTATTGCTTTTAATGGACCACCCTCTGTCCCAACATTAAAATCAACAGGTTCAATGGTATGTCTTTATTGTAAAGTGGAAATTAATTTTAGAGAAAATATGCAATTGACTTGTGTTGCATTTATCACGTAGTTCAGGAGGAATTTGAACTCTCTAACTATGGTCTTACAGGGTCAGGATCAGCCTTCCGGGACTCAGAGCTAGGTTGCTGTAATCTTTACTGTGTAATGTTCTTTGATGGGTAACAGACAATCATTGTGGAAGTCTTAGAAGATAAGATAACTAGAGACACTAGATATATAAACTATAGACAATTTTTTTTTTTTTTCAAGACAGGGTTTCTCTGTGAAGCTTTGCGCCTTTCCTGGAACTCACTTGGTAGCCCAGGCTGGTCTCAAACTCACAGAGATCCGCCTGTCTCTGCCTCCTGAGTGCTGGGATTAAAGGCGGGTGCCACCACCGCCTGGCAACTATAGACAATTTAAACACCATTAGATAAATGGCATTATAGATGTAGTTAATTAATTAATTAAATTACTGATTCAATGGACTAAATCACTGATCAGGTGAAGAGGAACAGATCCATTTTTTCAAAAATAGATCCAAACAAACATACACACATACACACACACATATATGCTCAGTTAACTTTTCTTTCTAAGGCATATTCCTTCTTTGTTTCCACTTCTTTAAGTCTGGGGATTGGTGTACTCTCAGCTGGAAATTACAACTCAATCCAAAATTACACAGTGTTTATCTGATTTCTCAAAATGAACAGACTGTCGGACCGAGTTCAGAATTAGGGAGAGCAATTTAAGCATTGGAGTCTTTAATCTCAGTAATGATACTCCTCAGTTCTTAGCTATCCAGGGGGTTGTTTAGGCTTCTTATCTTTTGCGACTTACTTTTCCTTCCCTCCCTCCCTCCATCAATGAAGACAGGTGGCCAGGAGGACGAATAGCCACCAGCGGTTTTTTTTCTGTTGTTGTTGTTTTTTTTTTTTTTTTTTTTTTTTTTTGTTAACAGAATCCAAGCTGTTTCTTTAAAGTAGACTTTCTTAAAACAAAAACAACCAAAAGTACTGTTCTTTACAGTTCACTTTTTAAAGCAAGTGGTCTGCTTTTATTAGAGAAATACCGCCTGTGGTGAATAGAAGGTTCATGATTCTGGTTGTTTTCAGTACTTTGCGGTGATGGATTATTAAGACTGGGTGATCTCTGCATTATGGCCTTTAATCTAAATTTGTATGTACATCTACATGCATTGTAGTAGGATGAAAACAATGATTTTTACTATGTGTTTTAATCTCCCAGTTTTATTTTTTTGGAAAAGAATGTGTGTTGTGGGATGGAGGAGCAGGGAAACAGAGGTTCACCTGCTCTAATGTGACTAGGTATAGTGGTTTAAATAGATAATATTCTTGCACTGACCTGACATGTAAACGTTATTTGAGACTGGAATTGTTGTCTACACATTGTAGACGACCCAAACAAACCTGTATCTTATCATTGTCATATGTGTCCACTCTTCAGACTTGCTTTGTGCACTGATAAAACAGTTGGCTGTTCTTATTACTTAGGGCTTATAGTAGCCTATTGATTTTGTTTCATGTTATGTTTAAATCAACTGTCTTTATTTTATACTATCCTAAGGGGCTGTTTTATTTACTGAGTTTCCTTTAGATCTGAGTCTCCCCACGTAAGACAGATGAGCACCATCAGTTAAGTGACACCCATGCTGTTGATGTTGTTTGGCAGATTCTGCCATAACCATGAATCACCTCTAATATTATCCCATCTACTGTGTTACAGGAAAAGCAGAGATTTCTGACAGATGTTCTGCATGAAGTGATGCTGCTTGACGGGTTGGCCAGTTCCCATCCGGTATCACAGGAAGTGATACGGGCAACAGATATTGACAGGGTGTTTGACTGGATCGCATACAAAAAGGTGGGATAGAAAAGAGGCACTTGCCAACAAGATATTTCACTATTGGGATAGACAGCCTATTTCATACTAGAAGTTTTATATTTTTATATTCTTTCTAGCAAATGAAAATTGATTGTAAGTAGGAAAGGTATTACAATGTTCATGTCATTCCCGTGAACAGGACTTTGCTTTATAAATGAATAAAATGGAAATGAATGTTTGCCAAACACTGCTTGGAAATATTCAAAGTATTGATGAATAAATGTTTGGGAACTTCTTTGAAATTGCTGTACAAATGGTGTTATGTAAATGTCAGATTTTAGTATTAAGAATGTTGACCTAACTAGTGACAAATTCTTTCTGCTAGTGCCCCTTAAATAATTGATTGGCTGTTGCAAATGGTTCTGTGTAGTAACAGAACACATACATTTAACAAATAATTTGTAAAGGAGTTTTGTGGGAACTGGGCATGCTTCCTGGATGATGTGGCAAAGCACATAAAAATTAGAAGCTTTTGAATAAGTCAGGAAAACTTTGAATCAGTGACTAGTTATAAAGTTTAGGTACATTTCAGTTTTTTTTTCACGGTTACAAGGATTAGGATTTATCCTTTATCTCTATCCATTGATTTAATTTTTACATGAGGATGTATGTCTTAGCCTTGACATAGAGTAGTCATTTAATAGTCACAATGTGGGTAAAGACTCCTCTAATTTTAGTATAAGTTGAATTATACTTATTGGGATTTCTATGTAGTTTTCATTGATGCAATAATGTCATGAGCTTTAAAAAATTACTAATGTTACCTTGTATATAAATATATTTGTTTGTGATAACTGGAGATAAAAATAATTTATCAGAAGTTCTTGGTACGCTGATAATGCTAATGTAGATACTTGGTTTGGTGCTCAGTAATGACTCTCTAAATGATTGCTAATTAGTAATGAAGGCAATAGTATATAGAGATGTTTTGTTAATAGAAAATGTCATTGCATTTGATCAAGTAGAGAGTTTCTGATATTTTTAGGAGTAATATCACTTAGGCTCATGATATATTTATCATGCTTATATTAATTTTGTATGTGATGGGTTTGGGCTATGTTTGGTTTGCTATATATTAAATTTATTTGATGATAGTAATGTTTTAGATATAATCTAGAAAATTCTTTATTAAGACAGTCCAAACTGATAGTAATATTTCTAGCTATTTTTCCCACTCTTGATTCTAAGAGGCTGTTTGTAAATACTAGTTTTACTTTAATATGATTAAAATCACGACAATATTATTTTGATCAAATGTAATATCAGTGTACCCTTATATGGAACACCTAATCCTTATTCCATAGAATTGCAGAGTGTCAAGATGATTAAAGAGGGCTAAAAATAGAAACAGCAGTAAATCTGAATAATATATGGCAATTTTCCTTCAACTCTGTTTACATTTTGGCAAAGAGGCATGCTAGTTTACTGAAATGAAAAATCAGCCACCTGTGGTGAGGTTCTTAGGCCACCATTGAGATAGTTTCTGATGAACGTTTTAAGAGCTGTATATTATTATGTTTCAAACATTAGTAAAAAGGTAGCCTTTGCTCTGATATTTGAAGTGCCATTGTTGTAGAACCCACTTGTTTAGAGGGTACAGTTTGATAGGTGCTAACAAATATAGGCAGTGAGAATATCATGGTAATCATGTACAGAATATATATATATATATATATATATATATATCAGTATAAGCGCTTCTCAAGCACATTTTAAATCCTGCCTTATCCATGCTGATCATCTTTATTATGAATTAGCTTGCATTTTGATAGTTTTATAGAAACAATATATATGTATATAGACACTTCAATTTTCCTTCTTTCATTCATTATATTTATCTCAAGATACATACACATTGACAATTTATAGGTATGTAAACAATTTGTTTATTTATATTGCTAGATATCTGAGTAGTTGCTGGGTTTGGCTATTGAAAATATTACTGCCCATGGCTCTCTGCACAACCTCAGACATCTTTACTAGCTGCAGAGTCTCCATGCCCCATCATGTAGACAAATTTCTAAACAGTCTTATTAAATAAGAAATACAGAGCCAAATACAGAGGTGCAAGCTGTAGAGACCAGAGCAATAGCCATCAACTAACCTTAGCTCACCACCTCTCCGTAGCTTCCCAAGAGAACGTCTTCCTGTCTAACCTGTGCCTTCATTGTCTTCCTGTTCTGCCTTCTCATTGGCTCTAAGCCCAGCCACATCAATTCCTCATCACTGCCTGTCTGTACAGACCTCCAGGTCTCTATGGTTGGTACTGGGCTTAAAGGCATCTGTCACCACGCTTGGCTGTGTCCTTGAACACACAGAGACTCTGCTTGCCATGTGATCGGATTAAGGGCATGTGCTACCACCATCTGACTTCTGTTTATGGCTATGACCTCTGACTTCCAGGCAAACTCTATTTATTAACGGACAAATAAAATATCACATTTCAGCACAAATAAAATATCACCACACCATCTACTTGCTGCATATGGAACTCAGGGTGGGTCCTTGTAAGTCTTGTAACTTTTTCAGTTTCCAGCATTTGGTAAATTGCGGGAGTTTCCCCAGTCTTATAAATTGCATCAGCTTTTCTCCACTCTACCAGAGAGAATGTTTCAGTGAAGAGGAAACATCTAGTCAACAAACTCAGTCTTTTCTTCCTTGAGTTGCCTTTGCACAGGGCTGAGAAACACTGAATCATACATGTGTGGATTGGTTTCTGGACTGCTTATTCTGGTGCACTCATAAATGTACTTATTTGGCTCCAGCACCACACAGTTGCTGTTGTTTCTACATAACTAAATCATGAAATAAGACCCTGTTGGTCCCCCAGATAGATTTCCTGTAATGTTCTTCAGTTCTTCATGGACTTTTGCATTTCCACAGAAACGAGTTTGTTAATTCCTACAAACCTTATACTGGAATTGTTAGGGTTGTGTTCTATTGATAAAACAATCTGGGGAATTGACATCTTAACAATACTGTTTGAACAGACAGAGTGTACTCCAACTCAATTCTGTCAGGACACTCAATTCTGTCAGGTCCTCGTCCTGTTTTCTCAGCTGAGTAGTTGATAGCAATCTTCCACACCATCTTACCATTTTATCCCTGAGTATTTCACATTGTGAGCTAGTGGACTTGTTGTTTTAAATTTCTCTTTCTGAGTCTTTGTTGCCTATATAGAATGAACTTTGTGGAACTGAAGGGGTTAAGAGCATTGGCTGTTTTTCCAGAGGACTGAGTTTGGATTCTTAGTACTCACATGGTGCCTCACCACTATCTGTAACTCTATTTCAAGGCCATCCGACACTCTTTTCTGTCCACTATGGGCATTGCATGCATGTGGGGTACAGACACACATGCATGAAAAACCCTCTCACATTATTTAAAAAAATCTTTTAAAGTTAGAATTAAGTTTGTTTTTAGAGACTTCAACAATAAAACAGCTGTCATTTCTTGTATATGAATGCTTTATTGGCTAATGGAATATAGCAGCTTCTATAAAATTGTATTTATTTGGCCTCTGAAATTTTCATACTTGGATACAATGTATCTTGATCATCTCCATTCATTGCCTGCCCCCTCCCCATCTTATAAGGAATCCCCATGATAGCTTCCTTCTAACATCATGCCCTCCCTATTTGTTTATTTATTTATGTGTACATTTTTAAATTCATTGAGTCCAATTTGTTTTTCCCATCTGTTCAAAGGCATGGTGTCATCCACTGTTGCACAGAAAACCTACCAGGGACCACATTCCTAAAGAAAAGTGAGTCTTCCTCCCCTGTTAGCTATTGGTTGCCAAGAGCTCTTCAGCTAGGAGGAGGGCCTTGAGATCCTTTTCCCAATCCATGTTGGAAGGTTTTGTTGGCTTGGCTTTGTGCGGACCTTGCTCAGGTGTGCACAGTTCACTAAGAGTCCATCTGTGTGACAACATGTGATGTCTAGAGGACAGCATTTCACAGCTCCCCTCCCCATTCTCTGGCTCTTATATTTTTTCTACCCCTTTACAATAGTCCCTGAGCCAGAGGATGATGTTTAAGGAGTGGGTATTGCTTTCCCTTCTATGGCTGAACATTAACTTTAGTGTGGGGGACCTGTCCCCACTTTACCCTGGGTACTCTTGAGGAGAGAGTGATGAGAAAATTTCAGATAGAATGATAGGCCTAGCCAACTTGAAGAAGAAAGACACACAGAATAGCTTGGGAGGACCTGGGTCAATAACCAACGGCCCATAACTTTATTCAAAAGGGCTTTTTATAACAATGCCCAGAGATGAGGCAAAAGACCTCCCCCCTGTTAGATATAGCCAAGTGCAGACCATTCCAAACACCTGGGAGCCATGCCCATGGTCAAATCATCCCCTTATGCAGCCCTGCTTGTCGCATGAATTGTTAGAAGGTCTTATTAATGAAAACAAACCCAGAGGCAGGTATTGGGGTGAACACTGAAAGATCAGAGAAACAGAACAAGCCACAGCTACCTCACCTCGCCAATTCCTCAGCCGATCTTGTTTCCTCAGACTGGAAGCCTTTGTGTCCTCATCTGAATGGATCTCAGCTGAACTGCTGCTAAAAGCTAAAAGCTTAACCAGCTCTAGTTCCTGGTCATCACGCCTTATATACCTTTCTGCTTCCTGCCATCACTTCCTGGGATTAAAGGCGTGTGTCACCATGCCTGGCTGTTTCCAGTGTGGCTTTGAACTTACAGAGATCTGGATGGATCTCTGCCTCCAGAATGCTAGGATTAAAGGTGTGTACGCTACCATTTTCTAGCCTCTATGTCTATCTAGTGGCTGTTCTGTTCTCTGATGCCAGATAAGTTCATTAGGGTGCACAATATATTGGGGGAAACAATATCACCACATCTTCTGGGTAAAGCAAGCTCAGATTCTCTGACCCTGAGTAATTTGGGCCTCAACACTGTAGCCTGTTTTCAGTAGGTCTCTTTGATCAATGACTCATTGGGAGGTCGCTCAAGCCTGGCATTAGGTATCTCTAGATTTTTATGGGTATTCTTTATCATGTTGTATTCTCTTCCCAGAGTGCTCAGTTTTAATCAGAATGGGATGTAGATTCCATCAAATCCCTTTCATGTATCAAGATAGCTCTCTCTATTTTTTAAATCTTTCTAGCGTGTTCATGTCTCAAGTTTTATTGATTTATTTTCAAATTTTCATCCTTTCTACTGCTAAACAACAGTATCCATTCCATATTCTTCTTGTAATCCATTGTTCAAAACCAAGTCACATCGATGCTCTTTGCTCTTAGTAATCTCTATTGGTAATCACCTCTCTTGGTACCGTCTCTTTGGTTTTTTTTTTTTTAATTACTTTATTAAGCACATCATAAAATGGGAGCTTATTATCTCTTTTTCAGTTTTCTAAAAATGTGTGTAAATTTAAAAAATTAAAGAAGTGTTTAGTAGTTTTTCTAGGATAGCAATATAGACCTGAAATTTCCTTCATGAAAAGCTCAAAAAATGAGAATTTACTTTCATTGTAATAGCATGCATTTTCTGAGTTTTAATTTAAGCTTGATTGAGCTTTCGTAACTTGTTTCTGTTTCAAGGATTGGCTCCATTTTATCTAAGATGTTTAACTTATTGACATAAATTTTATGACACCTTCCCTTATTTATTTAATTGCAGAATCTCAAACGATGTAAGCTCAGTCCAGATACTGTTCATCACTTGTATGTTCCCTGGTTTGTATAACTTGAAACTTATAAATGTTATTCATCTTCTCAAAGAGCATCTCTTGATACTATCAACCTTGTCTCTTGTTACCTCTTTTATAGATTACTGCTATAATTATTTCCTTCTTCTGTATACTTTTTATTTTCTTATCCTTCCTTTGTATTTTTTTTTCATAATTTCTTAAGATAGAAACTGAGGTTTTGTAACTCGAAACTCCATTTATCAATATTAACTTTAAGCATTTATTCTATGATATTTTCCCTTTAGATTTATTCCCAGGGAATTCTTTAAAAGTTTAGTACTTATATTGAGATTTCCATTTCATTCACTTGTACTTTATAATTTTCTATTGAATTCTTTAACTACGCCGTCAGTTATTTACAGGGTTTTAGTTTATGAGTACTTGAAGTTTGACAGGAAACTATCTGCTATTGATTTCTGACTTCTGTTCCATCCATTAGAATATATACTGCACGACTCAACTCTTACATTTGTTAAGTCTTGCTTTATGGCCTAGAAATTGATATTCCTTGGTGCTCCATGAGGATACAGGTGTTGGCAACAGTGTTCTACAAATGGCAATTAGGCTCAGTTTGTTGACAGAATTGTTCAAGTCTTTATGTTCTTAATGACTTTCTGTCCACTTGTTCATCATGCTTTTGTGGTGAGCAACCTTTTGTTTTCTCACCAATTCATGTTTCCAAAGACATGGGGGAAATGGCATAAATATAGCAATTATTTGCTGCTATTTTTAAAAAGTAATCTTCAAGTGTGAATGTAGAAAGCAAAGTTGGGAACCTTAGGCTGAAATCTCCTGGACTTCACATTGATGATCCCAACATGAAGCCTTGCTATATAATTAGGATCTTAGTTTAGTTCTCCTAGTTGTCTTCAACTAAGCGCTTACTTCAAAAAGTATGTGTGTATGTGTGTGTGTGTGTGTATACATATGTATATACATGTATAATATATATGTAATATATAATGATCCACTTAACCTATAGGTAGAATGAGTAAACCTTTTTACTCTAGGATATCTGAGTAGTTACAAAGATGATTATATACAAATAAATAATAATGGTTAATGTTTTTTGAATGTTTAATATATTCCCGGCAATGCGCTGACATTTTATAACCTAGTATTTTAATCCTTATAATCACCATAGGAAGTTTTAATTATTATTATTTTTCAGTTTAAAGATGAGCAGACAATGATAGTCAATTCAGGGATGTGTTTCCAAGGAAATCATGTTTCAGAGCTCTTGTTCATCATTATTATATTTGATTAAAAAGCTTGGCTGCTCCAAATAATTCCAAGATTTTTGGACAAGATAATTGGACAAAACTTTGCCTTTGTGCTAGGTACTTTCCACAGAGTGTTGTAGGTATAATAATAGGATACAAAGGAGAAAGGTAATAGAAATAAATGAGTATAATAGCATGTACATGTTTATATTTTAAATGAAGAAACCTGAGTGAAAAAAACATAAACAATTGAAAAATCTGTGGAGTAAATTGATTGATAAATCTGAGGTATAGTAATAACTTTGGGAATTGCTAAGGGAAATATATGAACCACACCATCAGAAATCAAGTTTTTTTTCAGTTTCTTGGCTCTGCCACTATGTATTTGATGTTTTTGATAGGTGGTATCAGACTAGGTTAGTCTGGTCATCAATATTGTGATCTCAATATATTTCAAGAAAAATTCCTTTTTTCCAGACAGAACCTGTATCTGTCTCTCCAAAGAACTCAACTTTATTTCAATTAGGTGATATAATTTGACTGACTAACTCATATCCACAGGGATATAATATTCTGATGGGCCAGTCTAGGCCAGCAGCTTATCCTCTGCTGTGGTGGTATTGGCAGGAACTCACTCTGTAGAGAAGGCTCAGTAATGGAACACCATGGAAATGATGCAAAGCATGAAGGAGTCACTAGTGATCACATAAAGAGCAAGGTTTTGAGGTAGTAGACCTTCAAGTTGGGTAAGAACCCACAAAGCTCTCTGTCATGAGGAACTGCTATTGAATACAGCAGGCCAAGAAGATCCAAAGAAGTGTTTAAAGATGATGTATCACAGTTTAAATACTATCCTAGAAAGAATCAACTCTATAAATATAGTAGAGATGGAATTGATTTGGACAATTTAGAATAGTGATGGGAATCGTAAACAGTAGACATTTTGGAGTTATCATATGTGGCATTAAATTAAGAAAAAAAGCTTGCTGTTTCTGTGGTTCCCTCCCTGAAGATCTGTTACTAGTCAACACTGACCTTGGCCGACAGTCAGACCACATGGCATTTCTATTTCTTTGCCTTATCATCCTATATAATTATTTCATTAATAATATCTTATTTCTGCCTTTATTCTTATTCTTATTGAATTATAATTTCATTGCACTTTAAATAATTTGCAGAGAAGTATATAATAGGAGAATAGAAAGTTAGAGAAACAAAGGTCAGAACTGGTCGAACACATACTGATTTTTGTGGAGTTTAGAAACTGAAGATCTTCGAAGAATACTTAGAGATGTTTGTTGTGGGTAGTTCCAAGGCTAGTATTAAAACAAACAAACAAACAAATACAAAAAGACTTCCAAAATTTACAGTTTTTGGACAGAAAAAGTTGGATAACTACTGCATTATAAAAATGTAGACCTAATGATATAAGTTAGTTTATAATTGGAAAATGAAGAAGCTTTTATTGAAAAATGTAAAGAAAAGTGGGAAGATACTATACACAGGCAAGAAAGGCGATGAAAGATGGATTGAGACAGCATCTTTGCTCTGAAAGCACACAGGGAAATAAGAATCAATGACCCAATGACCTGGATGATGAAAGTGAGTGTATGCTCATTAAATTTACATATGATACCAAGGTGGAAGGAGCTGCTGCAAGCTTCGAGAGAGGAACAAATTGGACAATGACTTCAGCATCATAAATAGGATTCTTTAAAAGCAGGAACGCTTCCAGAAACTCTTGTAAGAATTGGTTTATTTTGAAGATTAAACCTATATTACATAGAATAAAAAAAGAAGGATTTGTCAAACAGAGAAAAATCCGCAATAGTCATGGTGACCCCAATTTTTGAAAAGGGAATGGTAATAGAAATTCAGTTTGTGAGATTTTGCTAGTATATTCTACAACTAGAATTTGACAAAATATTTTTATGGTTCTGCCATCCTTTGACACTAAAAAAAAAAAAAAGGCCAACCATCCATTTTTGTGCATCATCCTTTGATATCTAAGAACCTCACCCACTGTGCCATCTCAGTCAAGCCATGGTGAATATACAGAGAGAACATGTAGCCAGGACCCCTTCTGTAAGAGGAAACCTATGTCTTCTTTTAATGCTGTAATGTAGAAGATACAAAGTACAGGGAATTAACCTAATGGTCATAATAGGCAGAACTGTAATGGGAAGTCATGCATGTCCTTTAATGAGGTTCTATGCACACAAAACTTTTGTGAATTGCTTTGCATGCATCATATTACTTATTTCCAATGGAAATCTTGAAATGCATGCATCTTTACTTATGTTGAACATTGAGACGACCTAGTTAAATAACCACCCAGGGTCAAGTCAAGCTTCTAGCAAGTGGGTAAGACAATATTTGAGATAAATATAAGTCCCAGTTCTGGGCTCTCATCTACAAGATGTTCTACAAACAACTATATCTCAAAAAGAGTTGTGGTATGAACAATGGCAACTTAAGTTACTTAGGCCACTCTCGAGCCTCTTATCTGGATTATCTGAAGTCTCACTTCTGCTGCCAACTCTATCCAAAAAATCTGACTTCTTATCATCATCCTTGCGACATACTTGGCTCAATCACTGTCACACTTAGGCAGTCATGTCCTTTGACGCAACACACAGACATCTGTCTGGAACCAAGTCAGATTGTGCCACTTCTTTTCTGGAAACCCTACAAGGACTCAACAAAAATAAGAATAAAGACAATGTTGTTACAGTGGTGCGCAATTTCCTCCCTGTCCCTACTCACTCTGTACTGTCTGAGCACCACAGTACTCTGTCTTTTGCCTCTGAATTCTCATTTCTGGCCCTTTGTTGCTGCCCCTGTTCTCCCAAATTCTCCCAACACTAGGTCTCTGAGATGCTAATTCCTTCTGTAGATAATATTGTTCTCCCCAACAGTGTCCTGATTGCTCTTCTGGGAAGCTTTATTTATATTTCACTTTCTAAAAGAGATCTCCCCGAAATGCTGCAGTCGTATTTGTTTTCCTTCCATCCATTTGTTCTGTCTTGTGATACCGGTCATTTTCTAATGTAATACACACTTGTCCAGTATTCTGTGTCTGTCTCACCTATTTGGACATGAACTTTAGGAAGTGAGACATCTATGTCTGTATACTCTCCTAATAATTTTTTACTAATTAGTACACTGTTTCTATATAGTTGGCACTGGATCAGTATCTGTTGAGCTAAATTAAAGAAATTGTCAGAGAAGCTACGGTGGCCAATGTCTGAAATCCTATCATTGGGGAAAGCTGGGATGGGATTACTGGAAGTTCAAGGCCAACCTGGTCTATGTGGCAAGTGTCAGGCCAGCCAGAGTTATGTAGTGAGGCCCTATCTCAAGAATAAAACTAACTAGTTGAAATACTATGCTGTTTCAGGGGTAGAGATATCTTTTGTTTATTGGAATTGGGAAAATGAAAGCCTCCTTGAAGAGTTTCAGGCACAATAACATGAATTTCAGAGGAGGAGGAGGAGGTTGAGTTGGCCAGTCATTCTATTTCTGATGGGTTCTGTCTCTTATGGTCCGACTGCGCTGGGGCTCCTGAGACCCTTCTGTCAGCTTGGCTCTTCTTCCGTCTCCTCATTTTCCTGCCTCAGCCACAGTTGTCTTCCTGCTGAACAAATCTTTTCTCTTCTCACTTTTCCAAAGAGATTCTCCATTCTAGCTTTACTTCTCTTACTCTTAGTCAACTAATATCACTATACATAAACTTAGCAAATGAGCCACTCTGTTGCCCTCCTTGACATACTCATACATGCTGTATAGTAGCTGGTATGTACACTGACTGACTGCAGCACCTGTGATCATTTCTATAAAACAGCTGGACCTTTAGTTACACAGACTTCAAAAACAGCTAGTGGTACCATCAGTTGTTCTTTGAGGGTCTGGCAGAACCCCCCCACTGTCTTCCTCAATCTCTCACTCTTCAAGGGAAATAGTATTACCTTTAATTCCCATAAAAGCAAGCAGAAGCCTAGAGAATTCAGTGGTGTGTTCAGGCTCCTGGGTGTCAGAGCGGAAACTCACATCTCAGTTCTAACTCAGGATCTTTTCGTTCTGTTAGGGTACTTTTCTATTGTGACATTGCTTCATTAGGAAACACAACTGATCTCACAATCTTTTCAGACACAGCAAACAGGTAAGGAATTTTCTGTGAATCATACACTAATACTTTAAAGTAAGCAATGTATTGATGTACAAATAAAACAAGGTTATAAAATCTGAGAAACGATTATCTGTGGTCATGATCTCATTAAAATGTGCATAAGCTCAAGAGATAATGAAAAATTAAGCAAAGGGAGAGAGATAGACACAGAGAGACAGAGACACAGAGACAGAGAGAGACAGAGACACACACACAGAGAAGACATTGATTTAGAAGCATTTAAAGATAGAATCTGTCAGAATAGGCTGCAGAATGTACATATGAATCCCCTGGAGGCTAGAGGGTTAAGAGATGACTGTGTAATTGACTCTAACATATAAATGGTCATTATAGCTAGCCTGTTCACCACTTCTCTGTCAACATCAAGGTCAAAGAAATACAAATGGCCTCAAATTACAGGAAGCCATCTCAGTTAATTTCAGAAAGAACTTCTTGACATAAAAGGGAATTAAGTATTTCAATATGAGCCATAGGGAAAAAAACTTCATTCTTTGATAGTATTTAAGAATAAAATAGAAAATCTGCTCTCAAATTAGCTAACTAAATTGGAGGACTACTCAAAAAAATTCTCTCTGATCTTGCTTCCTAGTGCATAATAGGCAATGGGATAAAAATTCAAAGTTTTTGGAAATTAATTTTGCATTCACACATTTATGTGCGAAGAACCCAGTTTCTCATTTTGCCTTAAACACAGAAGCATGAATGACCACGCAGGCAAAATGCTTGCTTCTCAGGTAAGATTAGAAAATCTAAAGCTAATTCCCATCTGTCTCTGAAGGGTCTACCACTCATCTGCGACAAGTCATCAAAACGATTTCTGTACAGAAGACACTTGACTCTCTCTGAGTCCTGTCTTTGCTTTTGTGTCGCACTGGGGATGGTTTTAACAGGTCTTTCTTTTATGACCATGGAAATGAATTGTCCCTAGTATGAAGAGACACTTTTATTGACTTTTTTTTTTGATAAATGCCCTTGCCACTCCCTGGTAAATAATTAATTTGTACATTTGGCTGATGGAAGGAAAGTCTCTTTCACACATGTGTTTGACTGATTCATCACTGCTTGAATGCGGTTTTTTTCTTTTTCTCTTGTAAAAAAACCCAAATACTTAAGACATCTTATTTCTGTATTCCACTTATACTTTTGCCTATTAGATGTCCCTTTCTTTTTTTTTTTTTTTTATTTGCTGTTTTTATTTTTGGTGAAGTGCCTCTTGTCCATTTTTGTTTGAATTTTTAAATTGTTCATTCTATTTATTTTTTATTTTTTTTTCTATTTTTTTTAATTTATTTTAATTTATTTTGCAATACAATTCAGTTCTACATATCAGTCACGGATTCCCTTGTTCTCCCCCCTCCCGTCCCCCTCACCTTCCCCCCAACGCCCCCCCCCCCCATTCCCATCTCCTCCAGGGTAAAGCCTTCTCCACAGACTGAGGTCAACCTGGTAGACTCAGTCCAGGTAGGTCTAGTACCCTCCTCCCAGGCCAAGCCAAACAATCCTGCATAGGCCCCAGGTTTCAAACAGCCAAGAAAGACACAGGGATCGCCCAATGACAGAGAAATAGATGTCCCTTTCTTATACGCCATTTTAATGATGAAACTGAAAGAAAAGTATGAACTTGATGAAAATAGGCAGCAGATTATGCAATGGTGTAGCCGTCAGATGAATGCTATTCAAAGGAGTCTGTCTTACCCCTCTGCCCTTCCTGTGTCACACTGGTTTGTTGTTACTAATGATTTATATTGCTGCTTTCGAACCCACCTGCGGCACACAGCTTCTTTTCCACTCTGCTGAAATGCTTTGGAAGGGACACTGTTGGCTTGGGCTTTATTCTTCGGCTCTATTCTGTGCTGTCTCTGTGAAACAGTGGTGATCACAGGTTTGAGAAGCTTAGGACCAGAGCAGGGTGAGTCTTAGCAGATAGTCACCGTGGGAGCTATGTCTACTGCATTTGGTGTCAACTACAGTTCTTCAGTGTGCTGCTTATGGAAAAAAGCCCAATTTAAATGACTCTTACAATGGTTCATATATGCTAGCTTCTACCAACGCTTATAATTAAGGACAGAAAACATTTCAATTAGTATAAATGGAGCTATAAAAGATTATTTCATTTCTGTAATATGGTGCTCACCTGGCAACCATATGTGGGCTCTAATCCCATTGAGCTAGGAGGATGTTACACTACATATCAGGAAGCAATTGGGCTCCAGGTAACAGCCCAAGGTCATTCATTCAGGTGATTTGTGAATCTCAAGTTGTTTTATAGAGAATATTGAGAAAGAAATTGTAAAAGACAAATACTAAAAAGAAACAGAAGGAAGCCAGTGTGTGTTTCTCTAGACTACACTTAGGAAAGGAAAGGTTGTATTCTTGTGCCTAGATATTTTTTTTTTCAGGATGATTGGGTTCTAGTGTAGCTGGAGAGGGAAAAACAAAGTTTAATGGCTTAAGAAAGCAAGGTCTCTAGACTTATAAGTTGTTCTACTGATCAAAAGACACACAAAGAAAGAAAGAGAGAAAGGAAGGAAGGAAGGAAGGAAGGAAGGAAGGAAGAAAGAAAGAAAGAAAGAAAGAAAGAAAGAAAGAAAGAAAAAACAAGGATGGATTAAGCCTTCACATTACAAAAGAGCATTTATAGGAAATTCAGAATTAAGACCTATACCCTGCTAGCAGTTTGTGTACTTATAACAGGAGAACACAGCTAAAAAAGATGAAGTTGAATCCTATTTTCCTGTAGAATATTTGTGAAGTGATTATGGCTTTGCACTGGTAGATTTCTTTGAGGTGGGGGTCTCAGTTTATGACACAGACTGGCCTTAATTCCCTATTAAGCCTAAACTGGCCCTGAACTTGAGATTCCCCCAGCCTCTGCCTCTGGAGTCCTGGGATTATAGGTTTATAGCACCTCTGGAGTCCTGGGATTATAGGTTTATAGCACCTCTGGAGTCCTGGGATTATAGGTTTGTAGCACCACATTCACATTGGATAGTTTTTTTTTATTTAGATTTATTCATTTTATTTTATGTGTATGAGTGTTTTGCCTGTGTGTATGTAAATATACTATGTGCATGCCAGATGGAGGTTTTTATTCAGCATAGCCACATGTCTGGTTTTAATCAACCACATGTGACTTATTGATATTATACTATAAGGCATCTTTAAAGCTCCAGCTTACCAACTGTCTTAGTGAGGGTTTCTATTGCTGTGAAGAGACACTATGACCGCTTAAATGTTTAACTGTGGCTGGTTTATAGTATTAGAGGTTTAGTCCATTATCATCATGGTGGGGGGAAAGCATGGTGTTATGCAGGCAGACATGGTGCTGGAGAAGGAACTGAGAGTTCTACATCTGGATCAGGAGGCAGCATGGAGAAAGGGAGATTGGTCCCTGCTTGAGCTTTTGAAACACTCTTCCCCCAACAAGGCCACATCTACTTCATTAAGCCCACACCTCTTAATAGTGCTACTTTCTATGGGTCTATGGGGACCATTTTCTTTTCTTTTTTATTAATTTAATTTTTTTTCATTTATTTTACATACCAACCACAGTTTCCCCTCCCTCCTCACCTCTTGTTCCCCCCTCCCATTTACTTCCCCTCTCCAACCACTCCCCTACCATTCAGAAAGGGCAGGCTTCCCATGGGCGTTGACAAAGCATGACACATGAATTTGAGGCAGGACCAAGCTTCTCCTGCATCAAGGCTGGGCAAGGCAACTCAGCATAGGGAATAGGTTCCCCAAAGCCAGCTCAAGCACCAGGGACAGGTCCTGATTCTACTGCTAGGAGCCCCACAAACAGACGATGCTGCACAACTGTCCCACACATGCAGAGGGCCTATATTGGTTTCTTGCAGGCTCCCTAGGGTTGGTCCAGAGTCCATGAACTCCCATGAACTCTGGTCAGCTGTCTTTGTGGGTTCTCCGGTCATGACTTTGACCTACCATGACTCCTACAATCCCTCTTTCCTCTCTTCAACAGGACACCTGGAGTTCAGCCCAGTGCTTGGCTGTGGATCTCTGCATCTACTTGTATCAGTTACCGGATGAAGGCTCTTTGTGACAATTAGGGTAGTCACCCATCTTATTATAGGAGATGGCCTCTCTACTATTTCTAGCAGTCTTAGCTGGGGTCGTCCTTGTGGACTCCTGGGACTTTTCCTGGCACCAGGTTTCTCCCTTACCTGAAATGGCCGATGGCAGCCATTTTCATCCAAACCACCACACCAAGGTTATATGTTACATTTAAAATTCTAAAGGGCTAGCCACTCCTATCTCATTACCTTGGGTATCTTTTCTTGGGATCTGTCAAAATGTGAATCCAAAGTTTGTCTACTTCTGACCTTAATAATTGTTTACAAAGGACCAAACAAACTCTCTTAACAAAGACGTAAAGATCAGAGTTTCTGCTTCAAACAAGTATCATGTCTCCTGATATAGACAAAATTGTAGTCATGCAACAACATTACAATCTTTTTACAAAATAATTTTTGTTGTTATTTAAAGGAAAATATGCCATCTCTCTTAAAATGTTCAAGAGGAATCTTGGACATACCTTTGCAGATTTTTTTTTTGTGGATTCTTTCAAGAGAGACTAGGGGCCATTTGATAACCTACTGAGGAAGGTACCCAGGGTCTATGTGTTCTCTCTATCCTTTATTGTTACGATGCTACTTAGTTCCTGGTGGCACCAAAATCAACTTCTTCTATTTCTTTCCTTTTTTCCCCCTCCTTCTTCACAGAAATATTAGAAGGCTTGACTGTGACTTTTGTCTATCATATACTTGCATTTAAGGAAGAGATAGATTTTTTTTTTAAGCCACTGAAGCTGACTTTTGTCTTAAGGTCATTTTTTCCCAAGCAAAAGAATTTGAGAATAGTTTTCAATGTTTCACATAGGCAGAAAAAGATGAAGCCCAAGGTGAGAAGTTTAACGAGAGGACCCCTGCAAAGACAGGACCTTCAAGACCTAAACCTTAGCTCGAGATGGCCCAGAAATGAAACTTCATCTTTAAGAGACCCAAAAGAAACGCTGTTGTAAACTTTGGCAGCAGGTAAGGAAGGGAAGAAGAAAAAAAAAAACCTTCTGGAAAATTTCAACTCTAAGCAAGCTTCAACTAGTGTTGGAGCTCAAAAGAAGCCTGCCTTAGTGCATTGTAAACCCCAGGCCAAGATTTAATTTAAAATGCTTGTTAAGTCCCAAGATGCCCCGGTATACCATTCAGAACTAACATAAATCCTTTCTAGAAAAACTCACCTTCATATGACATTTCAGATTTCTAAAACTGAATCCTAATGAAAAATAACAGTTTATCATTTAAAAAAACAGCCATAATACAAAGAAATATATTCCTAAAACACACTCCAGAAATGACTGACAACAGAATAAACCATACATATGTAAGGCAATGCATATACTATGTAAAGAGTAGAGATGTGCATTAATACGTTGAAAAAATGAGCAATGTGTGAGAAGATTTAAAAACTGACTAAGATTCCTAGAAATGAAATGAAGTACATGTAGAATTCCTAAAAATGAAATGTAGTTAAATGTATATATAATAAGTGGGTTTGCCATAGATTCAAAAGCTGTATTCTAGACACGTTTTGTATTCATTTATGAATTACCAAATATGTCAAAATTGTCAAAAACAAATTTAATTAACATAGAAAAGCTAAAGATATAATTTTGAACTAGGAGATACATTTAGGATACTATACATGGAGATAGGGATGAGATCCATTCATAATACAGATAGGTGTACAGGAGACTGAGTGGGAAGGGCAATGTGTGAACTCAAGGCTGAATGTAGCTAGAGTTTTCCTGCCTGGCCCACAGTCAGGACAAATCTCTCTCACCCGCCAGTCCCACAGCCACTCAGACCCAACCAAATAAACACAGAGACTTATATTGCTTACAAACTGTATGGCCGTGGCAGGCTTCTTGCTAACTGTTCTTATATCTTAAATTAATCCATTTCTATAAATCTATACCTTGCCATGTGGCTCGTGGCTTACCGGCATCTTCACATGCTGTTTGTCATGGCGGCGGCTGGCAGTGTCTCCTTCACTCAGCTTCCTGTTCTCTCAATTCTCCTCTGTTAGTCCTGCCTATACTTCCTGCCTGGCCACTGGCCAATCAGTGTTTTATTTATTGACCAATCAGAGCAACAGATTTGACATACAGACCATCCCACAGCAGCTGAACTTCACTTGATTTTTCCATCTTTTCTTTCTCTGTTAAATAATTCTTTCTGAGCAATGGAAACACAGAGACTAATGGTTTTCTGCACAAAACAGTAGTATTAGAAATTGAACTCTGAGTTTGAACTCCTAAGACATACATGTTATAGCAATAACTTTACCTATTAACAAATCCCTGCTATATCAGTTTAAAATATGTTAGTGTGTGTGTGTATGTGTGTGTGTGTGTGTGTGTGTGTGTGTGTGTGTGTGTGTGTGTGTGAGAGAGAGAGAGAGAGAGAGAGAGAGAGAGAGAGAGAGAGAGAGAGAGAGGGAGCGCACATACTATGATGCACAT
Source organism: Peromyscus californicus insignis (assembly GCF_007827085.1). NCBI lineage: Eukaryota > Metazoa > Chordata > Mammalia > Rodentia > Cricetidae > Peromyscus > Peromyscus californicus. Next base: position 31,601,745 of record NW_026294535.1, on the reverse strand, counting down.
ATTGATGTCAGAGGACAACTTTCAGGAAGGTTAGGCTCAGAAGCAAGTGCCTTTAACTACTGAGCCATCACAACAGACCCTACTTTGTCACTTTTATTCTCTTTTATATCATTTTTAAAGGTTGAATGAGAAAAAACTGTGATATAGTAACTTCCAAGGCTGCATTTTCTCATGATATTAGGTATTATTTATTGAGGGTTCATGGTTCCTGGTTTACCCCACACCATCCTTCTTAAGAATTACAACAAGCTAAAGCCTGGAAAACATTTTTTCTCAAGCTCATATAACTTTATAAGCAGCTGAAGCAAGATTTAACCCTGTCCTGCCCGACCCATATTCTACTGTGTGTGCAATCGCTTGGGGCACATAGTCAAATATTACTGACTTTTGTCATGGAGAAGAATAATCGTTTATTCCAAAATTTTTTTTTTCCTTCACCCAACCATTTATTTCTTCTCTTCTTTTGAATTTTTGAATTTTAGGTAAAACTTCTTTCTTGCTTAATAAAACCATTCTTGTCATTGTAATTCCAGAAGACTGCCCCTTGCAGCTTTGCCTGGTGTGGTCTTTTGAATGGAAATGGGCCCCATGGGCTCACAGGGAGTGTCACTATGAGGAGATGTGGCCTTGCTGTAGTGGGTGTGACTTAGAGGAAGTGTATCACTGACTGTGGGCTTTGAAGTCTCAGATGCTTAAGCCAGGCCAGTGGCTGACAGGTTTTTCTTCCTGCTGCCTGCCAATCTGGATGTAGAACTCTCAGCTCCTTCTCTAGCACCAGGTCTGCCTGCATGCTGCCATGCTTCCTGCTGTGATGGACTAAACCTGTAAAATTATAAGACAGCCCCAATGAAATGTTTTCATTTTAAGAATTGCTGTGGAGCCGGGCGGTAGTGATGCACACCTTTAATCCCAGCACTCGCGAGGCAGAGGCAGGCGGATCTCTGAGTTTAAGGCCTGTCTGGGCTACAGAGTAAGTTCCAGAAAAGGCACAAAGCTACACAGAGAAACCCTGTCTTGAAAAAAAGAAAAAAAAATTGCTGTGGTCATGGTGTCTCTTCACAGCAATAGAAAACCTCACCAAGACACCTGGCTTGCCTTTTCTACACTTGAACTGGCAGCCTGAGAATCCTCAGAGGGATTCTATGCCATGAAATCTCAAACCCAGAGACCATGAGTAGAGACATTCATTGTCTGAGACTACCTGCATCTCAGAGAGTGTGAGAAGCCATGAAGGCTTCTGCAGAGGGGATCAGGTCCAAACGCAAACCTGCCATGCAATTTGGTTGTGACTGCCTCTGTATTTCATTTTATATCAGATTTAGTTAGTTTAGTACCAACTAAATATCTGGCCTGAAGTTAATAATTTTTGATATGTGTCCTTATGTTCAGCACCATAATCCTAAGCCAAACATTAACCAAGCATTTGAATGTTTGCGTTTGTTTATATATTCCCCAAACTGTTTTCCAACCCCTCCATTTTAGGATGAAATGTGTGAACATTTATTGATACACAATTTTCCTTCTGGAAGGTCATTTAATGCAGTAGGATACTAGTGACTGATTCAGAGTGGTTGAAATTATTTTTCTCATCATGTGCCTTTAAGTAGAGGGGGATTAATATATTTAAATATTATAATATCTGAAATAAAAAGATCAGTCGACATTTATGATTATCTGCATGGTCCTTTTGTATAAGTTATTTATATGTGAATCCTCTAATCCTTACAGTATGATATGTATGTTATTACCACCACCCTCCATTTTGTGATGCAGGAAATTGTATGTTACAGAGTCAGGAAATGGTAGAAGCTGGATTCTGACACTGGCAGGTGTATCTTCAGTTAATTACAACCTGATGGTCATCCTTTGAAATTTTTCTAAGTATTTAGAGAGCATGCTACATATAAAATATGATTTATCAACTTCATGCATTCTAGATATCACTTAGTGGGGAGATTTACAGGTACATAGCAAACCTCAATGCTTGTAGTCAGAATGGATTCACCGGAAGTGAAGCCTGGCTCTCCAGTTCTCTGAGACTTTTCATTAATGTTGAAATTTAATTTTTTCTTATGGAAGATAGCAATAACAGTGAACTTGGAGAATAATTTTTATAATTTTAAATCTTAGCATGAAAACTATTATATTAAATGCTTACATTTTTTTTAAAGACAGGGTCCCAATATGTAGACCAGACTGGCCTTGAACTCACAGATCTAGTTACCTCTGCTGCTCAAGTGCTGGGATTTTCTCATTTTGTAAGCTTCTGGAGAAAACATCCTTACAGCATTGAGATCCAGTGATTTTTTTTTCTTCCATCTCATTTCAATGATTTTTCAGTGATCCTGCTGCAGGCTGGAGCTGTGATGTGGATGGAGTGGGAAATTTGGTATGAGTGAAATAGAATACTTCGTTTTTAATTTCTGTAAGAAATAAGAACAAAGATAGCCTGTTTGTTTCTCCTTTATATGTATAGTATAACAACAAGGTAAATTTGACTTTCAGTGTTCCAAAATAAAAGACTGGTTGATTTTTTCTTAGGCCTCTAATAGTAACTACAATCAGTGTTTCTTGTATTGGCAGCTGGAAATAAAGATTGGGGAAAGAGACAGATATACTCCAGAAGCTAAGGTTTAGAGTAGTGATAAATGGACCTGTGATGTACATGTTTGTGAGGAGAGTGTTAATAATTCCTTGTAGGTCTCAAGGGGGAAAGACCACAGCATATTTTTATGAATGTGGGGGTGTTTGTTTCATAGAGCTGCTGTTCTCAAACTGATTTGTGGATGCTATTTATATGATGTGTGTTTGGTTTGTGAGACAGAGCCTCACTGTGGTAGCCAGGTGATCCTTCTACCTCAACCTCATGAGTGCTTGAATTGCAAGGAGAATATTCCTAAGAGTTATTTTCTTTACTTTAACTCTGGCACTGAAGCTTTGGATATCATTGACTTAGCTTGACTACAGTAAACTTTAAATGCAAAGATTAAACAATGAATTTCTCATATACAATTGCTGAATTTATTACAGTAAGATTGTCTTGAAATAAAAACTCTGGCTTATTCTTTCTTTCTGTTCCTGAACCATGACTGTCAGGAGAATTTACTTCGTGATAAATGGATGGCTGCTTTGTTCTCTGGACGATATGTTTCTGAGTTTTGAGTGTCTCTAGGGATAGGATACATCTGTGCTTTGCCACACTGAAAACAAAACCCAAAAGCTGGAGGCAAAATCTGTCCTTCTGTTTTACAAGCAGGGGTGGCTGTGCGATTTTCTTCATTGACTGACTTCTAGATGTTATCTAGCCCACTTGCCAATGCCTTCTGCAGCATAAAAGAACCCAAACTGACCTTATGACTTGTCTTTTTCTGGAGGAAAAGCAAAGGAAGAGATAATCCATTTATCAATGAAATGTATGAAAGGGATAATTTATTTTCTTGAAAACAGGTGAATGTGGTTTGATCAAACTTTAATCTGGGCATTTCATCCCTTTTGTAAACTTGCCCTCAAGACAGAATAACAGAGGGGATGATAGAAGAAACTTTATTCAAGCCCTTGCTTCTCTTATTTTGCAAACATTAATACAGTAAGATACTTTCTTTACCTTTTGGAAGATCAGTCATATCACGTACTAAATAGAACAAAGATTCAAAAGCGTCATCCAGTTTTCACGTCCTTGCCATAAAGAAATCATGTTTCTTCTTTGCCCTTTTACATATGTATATGGGTGATAAAAATGAAATGCAGAACCTAATGGGTTTCTTTCCTGTCTGGATTAATTGCAATGATCAAAACATCAGTTTGCTGGTATTATCTTGTAATACATGCTTTATTTATTATGGATTGAGTAGGATGGTAAATTCAGTTTTATAGCTAGTGGAGTTAAGAAGCATGGCTTTATTCTATATTGTTCTTGAACTCAATGATGGTCCTTCTGTGTAAATAATCTCATCAGCCCCTTGTGTGAGCCCATCCTTGAAGAATTCCTCATATGGATGCTTAATGAAAAAATATACTACACTTTTGTCCTTGTCAGTGGTGTCAGAACATATGAGAGACTCAGAGCAATAGCTAGGTAAAGCTTCAGTGCAGGGGGAAGTTCAGAGACATCTTCTCTGAATGAGTAAGTGAATTGCACATCTCCATTTTCATAGGAAAAAACTCCCACAAATAACAGTCTTGAGTCTATATGAAGGACAGGGTTATTTATGCTTCTGTCTAGTAAATCTCATCCATGTGGAACATATGCCCATGATTCTAGAGAGCTGACCTCCAAGTCTCAAGTCTTCTTGACTTGAATTTCCTTCATTTTCTATGGAGACTTGTTTTAAAATTGCTGGACAATGATGCACTTATCCACCAAAACTAAGACATCTAGGGAAGCGTATTTGATCCTGGAGTTTCTTAATTAGACCAATAAGCCATAGATGTTTCCACAAAGAATATACATACAGTGCACTCTGAGTTTTTCCTCTTACATGTCATTTTTCTATTCATATGCACCCATGGGCATTCTCCCAGGAAGTTATTGTAGCCTGAAGTGTTTACAGATGGGAAAGACTGCTGGTGACTTTTCTTGGTCAGCAGCCTACACAACATTTTCTAGTAATATGAAAGATAGCCAGCAAATATGAAACTTTCTGGTTAGTTTCTATACCATCTTGATAGCTGTATGTCCTGTGTCCATGGTATACTTTTTATTTTCAACCCGTGTCCTCTGGTAGGAATAACATTCCCTGTATAGGGTAACAACTTTTAAACTCTTTTGTAGAGGAAGCTTATAAAATAGTAGATTGCCACATGGCTTTTCCAAACATCCTTAGTGTTATTATCCCTCTTCTCACTTTACCTTCTTTCCTCCTCCCTCATCCTCCACCCCACTGACATCTCCCCCTTTTCTTTTGCCCCTCATATCACCTGTGATCTACTAGTCTATACTTAGGATCTTTCTTCTTCTTCCTTAAAATCCTCTTTGTTTTTTAAATAAAAGCCATAAAATGACATGCATCTGAAACTCAGATGCCACAAACACATTGTCACTGGGTTCTCAAGCTAGAACACTGCCAAGTAGAATGCCACTCAAAGTGGCATGGGAGAAAGGTGAACTGTGGCCGAGCATAGACAGTTTGATACACTACTCACATGGTCAAAACAAATTTGTTTGAAAGTTATGTGAGCTGCTGATTTACAGTTTTTGAGGAATGAATGTCTTTGCAGTTTCGTTTCTTAAAGAGTAGTTTTAATTATTACATATCTCCAATAGAACATCTAAATATCATTGTCCCAACAACACAACATAAATTCTAAACTTAATAACCAACCAAAAGGAGGATTGGAACTTGAATAGTATTTCTACATTTTCTACCAATAAATAGTGAAAGTTAATAATTGGCCAGCATATGTATTGCTAAGTAAGAAATTTTTTAGAGCAGTGAAGAGGATGTATTTTAATGATCAATCTCTTCATAGCTACAGTGGATATCTCTACTTGTTCTTGAATCTTCAGTGCCTGGGATACTCTGCAAAATGCACACAATGGTATATGAAAAAGAAAGGGAAAGCATTATTTTGAAGAATTAAAAATTCATCAAATGCAGAGGTAAAAATGTAGAGCAACATCAGAGAAAAAAACAGGAATTGCATCACCATCAAAATAATAATAATAATGATAATAATAACAATAATAAAAAACACGTTAATGGGTCTGGCATATGCTAGACTTTAACATAATATTTATCAATATCTATCTTTCCATGTCCATTTATATATTATAAAACTTAAGAAAGAATCATGTAAATGAAGCTTTTGGCCAACCATATAATGAAATGGTTTTATAAAGTTGTTTGTGAGCAGTTTTCAAATATTTGAATACTTGACATTTGACTACTAGTGGCAAAAGTGAATGTTTGGGTTATTTACAAAATAGACACTTTAATAAAAAGTTTATTCCATGTTAGTGCTCTACTCTAACTTTTAAATAAATGTCCAACTATAATTCCCTTTACTAGTATTAATCAACTAAAAGTTGATTAATAAACTATTAGTGCTTACATATTAAGTTCTTTTATTTACTGATAAACTAAATCTAGTACTACTACTTATAAAGAACCATGCATTATTTTATATTAGGCAAAAATTAGGATAGTATTTCATATTGGAATGCATCTAAAACCCAATTGATAATGGTTAGATCAATTATTTAAATTTGTGGTATTTGTTAGCATATAATGTAAGCGTGTTTTTAAAACACTATTTCCATAACACGTTTGACATGATACATGTTAAATTCATGAACATTACTTCTTTCTGTAGCTTCTAAAATGCACTAAATTTCACATAGGTTTCCAGCTGTGATAGTCCAGCCACGACAGGGAACAATTATTCCACAATACATGAGGACACTATCTGTTGGCTGATACTCAAAAACCACAAATGATATTGACATCTTTGAAGATTTTCTCAGTCGGGTGTATGTAGCCAATGAACTTGTGATTCAAAAGAATTTAGAATTATTTTCTTTAATTAATTAATTAATTTTACAGTCCAGCTGCGGTTTCCCCTTCCTCCTCTCAACCAACTCCTTTCCCCGTTGCCCCTCTGACCACCCCTAATCCACTCCTCTTTCATTTTGTCATGCAGGCCTACCATGGATATCAACAAACATGGCATATCAAGTTGCAGTAAGACTAAGCTCCTCCCTCCCCTTGTATTAAGGCTGGGCAAGGCGATCCACTATGAGGAATAGGGTCCCAAAAGCCAGCAAAAGAATCATAGGCAGTCCCTGCTCCCACTGTTAGGAGTCCCACAAGAAGACCAAGCTACACAACAGTCACATAAATGTAGAAGGCCTATGTCAGTACCATGCAGGCTCCCTGGTTGTCAATTCAGACTCTGTGAGCTCCTATGAGCCCAGATTAGTTGACTCTGTAGGTTTTCTTGTGATGTCTTTGATCCCTCTGGTTCCTACAATCTTTCCTCCCTCTCTTCAGTGGGATTCCCTGAGCTTGGCCTAATGTTTGACTGTGGGTCTCGGCATCTGTTTCCAACAGTTGCTGGATGAAGCTTCTCTGATAACAATTGGGCTAGGCACTAATCTATGAGTATGGCATAATATCATTAGGCATCACTATATTGACTTTTTTTTAATCTAGTCATATTTGGTTATCTCCTAGGTCTCTGTGTCATCCAGCCTGTGGATTCTGGCCCTCCAGGCAGTTTCAGGGGTGGCTCCTTCTCATGGCATGGGTCTCATGCTAAATCAGTCATTGGTTGGGCACTCTCTAGCTCTCTAGGCTACCCTTACCTTAGGCAGGGAATACTGTAGGTTGAAGATTATGTGGCTGGTTAGTGTCCCAATCCTTCCGCTGGGAGTCTTGCCTCATTATAGGAGATGGCCAATTCAGGCTATGTGTCTGTTATTGCTAGGAGTCTTAGCTGGGGCCATCCCTTGTAGATTCCTGGGAGAATCCCCTGTGCCATGCTTCTACCTGGCCCCCAAATGCCCCCCCACTTTCTAGTTGTTTCTTTCAATACTATCCCCCCCACACAACTCCCAACCTTATTGCTCATGTTTCCATCCCCACCTGCACTCAATCCACTTACAAAATTTCTTCTATTTCCCCTTCCCAAGGGGATCTGGGCATCCCCCACTTGGACCCTCCTTGTTGCCTAGTCTCTCTGGGTCTGTGGATTGTAGGATAGTTATCCTTTATTTTATAGCTAATATCCATTTATGAGTGAGTACATACCATGTGTCAGCAAATTATGTTGCCTTAACTTCTGAAAACAAAATTAAATCCCCTTTATCCAATCAACACTGGTTTGTGGCATTTTAGGATTTAAAAAAAATGAAAATAAATATTTTATCACTATTCTGTAACAGTTGTTAATACCATCATATTTTTGCATAAGTTACCATATATTAACTACTTAATTAAGTTGGCTTTTGTAAATGTTGTCATTAATTCTTTGAGAATTTCATACAATATGTTTTGATTATATTTAGTCCTCTCCCCCAACTCCTTCCCTACCTCCCTATCCACCTAATTTCTTTTCCTTCCTTCTGTCCACTCATCAAGCCCAGTTTACATTGGCCAGCTACTCCTGGGTGTTGCTTCTTCTGGAGTGTAGTTATTATGAGATGTCACTCCACTGACTGACTTCCTTATGCCAGCAGCAATCCAATACCAAAACTCCTCCACAGCTAAGCATGTGACTACACGAAAACCTTCCTTGCTCTATGCTGGGATTTTGTCTGGCTTGAGCGTGTGCAGGACACGTGCATTCTACCACAACCACTGTGACTTTATAGGAGCATCTACTCTATTGTGTATGGGAAAGACAGTTTCCTTGAAGGCATCCATCTCATCTGGATCTTTCAATCTTTTCATGTCTTCCTCTGCATAGATCCTTGAATCTTGTGGAGAGGTGTGTGATATGGACATCACATTTTGGACTGAGAATGCTGAAATCTCTTATTCTCTCCAAGTTGACCAGTTGTAGATCTCTGTATTAATTGCCACATACTACAAGAACACGCTTTTCTCTGTTGAGGTTATTATGTTGATTTTTCAAGCAAATTATTATTCATATAATCATAATTGTGGGGAGATTTATACTAAGTCTATGGCTATTTCTAGTCAACATTTTTCTCTATGGATAAGTCAGTTTTAAATAAGCAAACTTTATGATAAAAATACTGCTAGGAACTGCTACAAATACATCAGAAAGTTTCAGAGTGATAAGACATTTATATAACATGTAGAACTGATAATGAGATTGTAAGGTGTATAGATTGACAATTTTTCCAAATAAGTATATTTGGCATTTTTAAATAAAAATCCTAAGACAAATTTCAGACATATAGAAAATTGTGTCATATATTCATTACCTCAAAAACAAACAGTAAAATGTCACTAGTTTGTTGGACATAGTTACTAATGTTCTGTCAAATGAGTAAAGTGATAGTTAAAAGCCCTCATCTAACCCTTTCCTATTCTACATCCTGGTTTCTTTTCCTAGAGATAACAGATCAACTGCTATAGGTTAAAATGACCTCCAAGGCCCATATGTCAAGGACTAGGTCATAGAGTGCATCTGGAAGGTGGCAGAAAGTGAAGATAAAAAATAGTGACTTCCCAGAAGCCCTCACCTCTATGGATAGCAGGAATGCATCTCCTTCCTTCTATGTCTACTTTCTGTTTCAGCCATGATGCAAGTGATTTTGCTCTGCCATGAGCTCCCAACATTATGTGTGGTCTCATTACAAGCCCCGTAGCCACACTGCCTGTCAGTCATGGGTTAGAGTCTCTATAACTGTGAGCTGAAATAAACTTTTTCCTTTTATAAGTTAATGCTATTGGATGCTTGTTACAGTAGCAGACATCCAATGATCAAATAGAATATCATTTCATCCACATGTTTATATTTATAGCTGCCATAAAACTAGAATAAAGGCATATTTGCAAATTTGTCTTCATGTTCATGGATCTAAGTAAATTAAAAGCATTGTTACAAATGGCATCTTTCTCATTACATCCTTATGTTATGTGGCCTGGTCAGGAATCACTGGTGGGTAAGGTGTGGTGTCTACATTTCCCAAGGTAATTTTTCAGTGTGATGGACAGTGGATACCTTTGTTTTTCTTTCCTCATTGTCTACACTCTTTTATTCCTACTTGTCTTCATAGGATGACTCTGTTTCTTTTTTCCATGAAATAAAAGAAGCAATAAAGGAGCCAGTGTCCTCTCATCTCTAATCCCTTGTATCTTGCCTGTCAAACCTTGTCTTTCATTTCCCTGGCTCTTCATTGAAGCAGATGAATGTCTTTGCTGTGATGTGAACACCCCTTCACTGTATGCTGGACTCATCCTACTGTCTACTCCAGGTAGTTCTACAGCATTGCCTTTTTTTCTTGTGATTCATCCAATTTTTCTTTCTCTACTCAATCACTCTGGTCTGTATAAAATATTACAATGTTTGCATCTTACTAAGAAAGTTCCTTGATTTACATTTACCTAGTATTATGTTCTTTTAGAGAAAAAAAACCCACATAATTTCACCATTCTCTTTCTTTTAAAATTGCTGTGAGCTTTTATTCTTACCAGTTGATCAAATCTCTTCCATCATGTCAAAAATTAATTTCACATTGAGAAATTTTATTAGTCTTCATCTCAGTTGACTCACTCTTTGAAGCACATTTTATCACAATGAATATTCTCCACAGAAACACTATTTAGGGTTGTTACTAAAACATTGGCCATTTCCCCTTCATTCTTTTTCTTATTATGGATTGAATGGCTTTCTGTAACCCCCCCCCCCCCTGCTTGTAGAGAAGCAAGGGGCTCTTTTTTCATGTTTTGTTTGCCCTATGCATCTGTACTTACTCCACATGGCAGGCTGGTCTTTCTTGCTCCAAACTTTCTCCTGACTCACAGCATCATTTTACCAAGTTGTTAATTGACTGCTGTTTGGTCTAGAATGTGGGTTACAGTCTGCATCATTTTTTTTTTTTAGGTCTAGCAAGCATGGAATTATTACCCATGTTCCAAATAAACATAATCTGTAAGTTTACCTTAGCATGCTCTTTCTTTTCAGGCATTGGTTCTGTGTACATAATGCCTTAGAAGCACCTAGGAAACTGTATTCCAAGTCTTCCCTGATGGTTGGCATTTTCTCAGTTTCAGCTGCTTCTTTGGTTTATGACTGTATAACACCATTATACTGTTTTTAATTTGTATTTCCTTACTCCTCAGATTCTCTTTGTGAGTTTATTATTTCTTGAATTTTCAATTTATATCTATTTCCCATAATCCGGTAGATTTGCTTTTGTCTTTTTAATGTTTGATTATTCTTTTTTTTATCATTAGTTAAAGAGAAATGTTCTTTTGTATTTTGTAAACTAGCTGTTAGTTGCTAGTGAGACTGATAGGCCAATTTTACTGCTTATTTTTCATATAGGTTTTGAAGTTTAGTGTTGGTCTGTCCATTTTTTGTAGACTTTTTACTTTTGATTTTTAATGTACCATCACCTGTTATTAACAAATTATAAAGCTACTTTCTTACATTTTCTACTAATATTTTTAAACGTTTGTATTTTTATTTGGAGGTCTTTAATGACTCATCAGTTTGTATATTTGTTACTGTTTCTTTCTGTTATGGTATCAAATGTAGTTTAATTTTTGATTAGATAATTGATCATTTCAGTATTTTATATTGAATTCCCCACGGCCTTTCTACTGGTCCTTTAAGAATAAGTATCGGGCTGGAGAGATGGCTCAGTGGTTAAGAGCACTGACTGTTCTTCCAGAGGTCCTGAGTTCAATTCCCAGCAACCACATGGTGCTTCTCAACCATCTGTAATGAGAATATGTATATATAATAAATAGCTAAATCTTTTTAAAAAAAAGAATAAGTATCATCACTCAGCTACAGCTGACATCAGGATAGGTCACTTGGTAGTCCTTATCCTGACTTCCCAGCCCACCACTGCTCTCTGGGCTGTAACCACTCCAGATTCAGAGGTATGTTATGCAAAGTAAAGCTTATTTTTACATTTCTCTGACTTAAAATTCTGTTAATTTATCATTGTGAATTTTCAGATAAAGAAAAAAAACTGAAAAATATTTGGAAGAATATATGATTGTGAAAAATTTGATGTTTGTAATGACTATCCTTACGGTAAATGTAATCATCCCTCTTTAGTGCTATGTGTTTGGATAAGCTATACAATTTTCCCTATGAGAGCTGAACACCTTTGACATTCTCCTTATTGCTTTTGGCTTTGCTTCATTTGTTTGTAGCTTCTTTTGAGAACAGGATTCTATGAATTTATTCCTTTGGTTAGTTTTCAAAGATACACTAAACTTTTAGATTTTTATTGACTGATCTTGTTTTGGGCAGCATTGATACATTATTGTATTGATTTTATAGATTAATTCCATAGATTGTCTTTAGTTTCCACAAGAACTTTCACATCATTGCTGAACAATGTTTACTTGTTGCTTAATTTCTCTTTTGCATTTCCTTTGTTCGTTCATTTCTTTCATTGTATTTTTTTTTTTTTTTTTTGGTTTTTTGAGACAGGGTTTCTCTGTGTAGCTTTGCGCCTTTCCTGGAACTCACTTGGTAGCCCAGGCTGGCCTCGAACTCACAGAGATCCGCCTGCCTCTGCCTCCCGAGTGCTGGGATTAAAGGCGTGCACCACCACCGCGTGGCCTCTTTCATTGTATTTTAAATATAAATATTAATAGAGTGCATTCACAAGTTATTTCCATGTTCACAGAAATTGGTAAAATGTTTCCCCACTGATTTTATTTTTTGGAGGATACCCTAAGATACAATAATGGATTCCTATTACTTCCTAGTTTATTAAGATATGCAATAATTTTTAAAGTGTTTGAATAATCTCATCAAAAGTCCTTTCTAGATATTGAAGTTAAATGAATTTTCTTCTTTAAAACATTAATGCAATACATTTACAACTGAGGTTATAAAGTAAATCTCCCTGTCACTTTGTATTTCCTGCTTTCTATATATAACAAGGTGTAATTCACTGATTAAGTTGTATTCATATTAATATATTACATATGTGCTATATATGATATTTTTATATAAGAGGAATTTCTAGAATCATTCTATCCAAACACACACACACACACACACACACACACACACACACACACACACACACACTTATTTTCACAGATTACATAGTAGTTTTTCCACATCATCTAAAGTTAGGAATTTTTTATTCTTTTCAATTAATTTGTTGTACTTTTTCTAGAACAAAGTATTTACATGTTATAAAATTCCCTTAAAAGTTTGCTCACATGTAAACCTTGTTTTGGAGAGTGTAAATTTAGAATTTATGATTTTTGAACCTCTTGTTAGCCTTTTTACTTCTTGTTCATCTTTAAAAAAATTAAAATATATTGAAAATTCTTTCTATCAGAATTTTCATACATAATACAAAAGTTGATAGAAGTCATAGTAACTTTAATTTTTAACATTTTCTATAGTTAAAGCCTCACCTTCCCCCCTTAATATCACTCATTTGTGTGATTTTTTTCTTGTCTTTTTTCCTTGATCATTTTTAAAGTCTAGAAACTTACTTTTTTATTGTTCTTTATTTACAGATTCTTATGTTTAATTTTTGATCATGTAACCACTTCTTTGGTGTCCCATTTTATTAACTTTGCTTTTAGTTTTATCCTTTCACATTGATTTATCTCTATATACAATATCATGTTTATCCATACTCTTCTTTTGGTTTTTTGGCATGGTCTCTCTGTATAGCTCTGGTTGTCCTGGAACTTATTATGTAGACCAGGGTGTCCTTGAAGTAATTTATCTGCCTGTCCTTACTTCTGTAGTTTGGGAATTATTATGGCCTTGATTATAACCTTAGGATGGTGGTTAGAAGTAAAGATTTTGGGAGATAAGGAATTTAGATGACCACAATTCAATATAACTGTATTGAAGCTATTATATGGCAAACACTATTCCAACTGTTTTATGAATAAATTTAATGAGTAGTCAAAAAATAGAGGTGGACCTCCTTCTTGTTCTTAATTGAAACAATAGAATTGTCGCTGTCATCACTGCTACCTCTTAAGTGTACTAGTAGATATCTAAATCACCTAACAAGCTTGAGTTGACAGCAGAACAAGAGAGCTTAGCAGACATTAGGCTTCCAAAGTAATTATTAAAATTAGTTTGATGTGGCCCACAGGATAGATTTGTGAGGGTGAGAATGCATCAGGGGCTGTCATTAAGGGGCCGTGAAATAATTCAGCTTCACAGAGGTAGAGGCTTGGCCTCAGGAAGCAATAAATCAAAGAGGACTCCAAGGTTCTAAGCGTGGGTGATGGAGCAATTGGGCATTAATTTTGCTTTCATGATTAGAATTAATTTTATTCCCGTTTTCATCCTCTGTCTACTCTTATTCTTTTCCTTTAGATTATGATATAATTACAGGCAGCTAAAGCATGCTGAGAGCAGGAAAAATAGTGTTTTTCCGGGGAAGATCATACCAATTTGTTATTAGTACCAAACGATCAGCTCTGAAAACACACACACACACACACACACACACACACACACACACACACACACACACACACACACGTGTGTGTATGTATGTATGTATGTATATAAATATTTTACAGACTGAGCAGCTTATATTTATGTACTGATGTACACACAGACATATGTATCTAACAACTGATGGATAAAAGAGTGTATGAATTTGAAAGAGAACAAGGAGGGGAACATATGCAGGGAGTTCAATCAGTATGTGAGTCAGGGATATTCAAGATTAGGTATTTTCCTCCCCTACCCCATTTTTCACATGCTAAAATAGTTCATATTATCTTTAAAAGAGGAAAGCATTTTTTTTTAAAAAAAAAAACGTGGGAGGATTTAATGTACTCTCTTCCTTCAGACCAAAGACATTCTACATTAACAGATTATGTCAGAATGGTGTACTCTCTCTCTATGTGTGTCCATGCTTAGTGAAGAGACATCTTTCTGAAAGTTATCATTTGAAAAGCACTTTGATTTTGAAATCAATATATTAACCCTTTCAACAATGCAGAATAGAACAGGGCTTTCTCACTGCATAGGTTTCTTTGTCTTTTAAGGAACTAAAATGAAAAACAGTGAAGTGGATGGGAGCTAATTAGGTCAGAGACAAGTTCCAGTACTGACTGTGCCCATAGATAGTAAACAAATGGCCTCATCCCTTTGCTACTGTCTCTCCCATCTGCAAAATGGAAGCAGTGATGTGGGGCTACTCAACTCCTTCCAGCTTAACAGTTGAATGAACCATAAAGCATATGCCCGCAGAATAGAAGGTTCATTACCCAAAGACTTTTACGGGGCTTGAAAAGAAACTTCCAGTTTTGTTTAGACTCCTGTTAGTAAAGACTGATTACCAGCTGATGACTGTGACGAACCCAAGGTAGATAGATCCTACTTGGGGATCGTCATACTGCCAACTACTCTACCGAATTAATCCCGATCTTCCAAGCGGGGAGAAAGCAGAAGCTGCAGGCGATCTGGGCAGTGTGTCTCCACACACGTTCGACTTCTGTAGCCTTGGGTTTGCACTGAACTGGTGCCAAGGCAGCTTGGTGTTTCTTAGTATACCAACATGCCTCATTCTCCCATGTCCTCCAAATGTTCCACTTAATTTCCAGCCCGAGAGTATTGGAAAGTCATTTCACATCTTATTGGATTAGTTTCCTTTCCTCCTCTGCTGTCAGAATGCTACTAATTCTAAACTGAACAATCCTAACAATTTCTCTGTTTTCTTTTTCTTCTTTTTCTTCCTGTAGCCAGGCCTTTTCTTTTGAACCACCAACCATCACACAGAGACTTATTACTAGTTTCGAATGCTCAGCCCAGCTCAGGCTCATTTCCGGCTAGCTCTTTTAACTTAAATTAACCTGTTTCTCTTTATCTACCTTTTTGCCTGGGGGCTTTTTACTTTTCTTCCCTTCTGTATATCTTACTTTCACTGCCTCTCGTGTCTGACTGGCTGGTGGCTTGACCTGCCTCCCTTTCTCCTCTTTCTCTTCTCTCTTCTTCTCCTCATTCTCCCAGAGCCTAGATTTCTCCTCCAATTATTCTCTCTGCCTGCCAGCCCCATGTATCCTTTCTCTACCTAGCTATTGGCTGCTTAGCTTCTTATTAGACCATTCAGTTGCCTTAGGCAGGCAAGGTGAAACAAATACAAACACATCTTTACATAAATAGACACACACCCTTCCATCATTAAACAAATGCAACATAGACAAATGTATTACACCTTTACACAGTTAAAGTAATATTCTGCAAGATAAATGTAACACATTTTCGCCTAGTTAAAACAATATTCTGCAACATTTTTCTCTCTAGGTTCTCATTTTGTACAATGATTTTCAAAAGTGTCTAGATTCGATCTTGATTGCAGATCCTAAGACAGTAACCTCCATCAGTTAAAGCGAATGATTTGGAGTTGGATATAAGTGGGTGTCTAATCATACCTCTTTGACTTAATTTGGGTCACTTTAGCAAGTTATACAATTGTTCTGAGCCTCAAACTTCTGATTAGACAAAATAATGATACCTTCTTTGTTTCATCATGACTGTATCGCACCATTATTCCTTAGTGAATGATACATTTTGAGTGATTTCTGCTAAGACAGGGCTTTCTATCGCTCCACAAGTTTCCCTCCTCCCTACTCACTGCAGTTATCTGGAAATCTAGTTCTACTCTCAGGATGACATAATCTAAAGACGGCCTTTGCATTGTTGAAAGAGACAGACCTTTGCTTATCTGGGAATCATTTGTGTACCAGGAAGTGTTTTGGGTGGTGGGTCCTCAGTGGAGAAACAGACAGACCACGCCTCCTTGTACAGCTGCGGTCTGTTGTGTTCAGACTGTTTCCATCTTGTGCTTTGGTTTCTAAAATCTCTTCGTGACCTCTCCCCCCCCACCTTTCCCTCTTCAGTTTTTTTTCTCAGGAAACCTATGCTCATTCTTTCCAAGACTAACAGGTTCTCCTCTTCTTTTTCCTGGAAGTTTGTTCCAATACCCATCTCTTGATCTGCAATCATCTCTATTCAGTTATTATTTCTTGGAGCGACAATTTCTCTCACATTAAAAATAAAAAAAGGCCAGGTGGTGGGTAGTGGTACACACTTTTAATCCCAGCTCCCAAGGAGGTACAGACAAGTGGATCTCTGTGAGTTTGATGCCAGGCTAGTCTGCAGAAAGAGAGAGAGAAAGAGTTCCAGAACAGGCAGGGCTACACAGAGAAACCCTGTCTTGAAAAACCAAAAATAAGCAAAACACAAATGCCTCGTGTTCACATCCTTTTAGCTTCATTCACACCCACGGGATATTAAAATAGGTCTTTCCTAATTGTCACTGACTACATTCCTCTGTTAAATACTATTTTCCTTGAAGTTAAAAGCACAAGTCTCAGCCATATCTTCCATGACTCTGCTCATACCCAGGTTGCTTTCTGCTGTTTGTCACACTCTAGCATCCCCCTTTGCTTTTAATTTTAATTTCCTGAGTGTTTATCCTGAGTACTACGGGGAAGACGATATGGTCTGTAGAAAGACCTATAGATTGTATTTTCTGTCGCCTTCATTGAAACAAGAGCACACTTCTCTGGCATTCTTACTTACTCCTAACCCCGTTTATGTCTCCAGCTATGCCCTCTCCCATAGCTCATTTCTTTGTTGCCTTTCCTCTCTAGTCCTCTGCTTCTCTACCTATTTTGAAAACTTCACATTTTCCAAGTGATTTTTACCAGTTTAGCTAGTTTCTCCTAAAGTGTCTATCTATGCATGTCTTCCAGGTCATCTTCTCTTATCTTAGACTAGAAATCCAACCTGCCTCTGTCACATTTGTTAAACTGTCTTGCTACCACTCATTCCTCTTGTTTGTTTCTGGTTATCTTACCTGTTCTGGGGTATCATACTTAAGCCCTCTGTAGTAGAATATTATTTTGAGGTGTGTTACTTTTGTTTATGTTGCATTTGTTTAACTCTGTGAAGCTGTGTTACTGTGCCTGTTTAAAACACTGATGGTCTAATGAAGAATTGAACAGCCAATAGTGAGGCAGGAGAGAGAAATAGGTGGGGCAGGCAGGCAGAGAGAATATATAGAAGGAGACATCTGGGAGAAGAGAGAGATCTAGGAGCCAGAGACGGAGGAGGACATCACGGGCGAGCCACACAGTAGAAGTAAGAATTACAGAAGTAAGAACAGGAAAAGCCCAAAGGTAAAAGATAGATGGGATAATTTAAGTTAAGGAAAGATGGCAAGAAAAAGCCAAGGTAAGGCTGGACATTCATAGTTAAGAATAAGTCTCCATGTGTGATTTATTTAGGAGCTGGGTGGCAGGCCCGCCTAGAGAGAAAAACAACAGCCCTCACCTTCCAACATACTTTAGTTCTGCAGTTCAAGCTTCTAAAATCTACTTCAAACACAATCTCCCATTATGAGGCTTCCTGCCTTCCTATCTGTATGACCTTCGATATTTCAGGTTTCTCACCTCCTCACCTGCCTGACTATGTAAATACTATTCCTGTTACATCATGTAGATGGGGCCTGAGCATGTCCACCTTTCCAGGCCTAACAGAAATGTCACTCTTTAGACCCTTCAATCCCATAGGGATGAGGTATGTTTACATCAACCCTATTTGTATTCTGTGGGCTATTGACCAAACTACCATCTCACTAAACATATGCTAAGGAAATAATTGAGTTTGTAAGATTACCTTCTCTTAAAAAGTGATTACATATTGTGAAACATACCAGTGAAACAATAAAGGCTATATCCTTGATGAATAGCTAGTGTTCAAGAATACAAAGTAATTGCCATATGTGCAGACAGTTTCTCTCTTTGTCAACCATTATTGAATTAAGGGAGCTCATCTTAGCCAACTGCAGGGAAGGAATGTGCTAAATCTGAGGAGAGGGGGTCCTTTCTCTGGATATATTCAGTGTCATCTTTGAAAGCATTAGGTACTCAAATTATTACAAATTGAACCAAAAAAATAAAGGACAGAAGAAGAAAAACTATGATTGAGTTTACAAGCCCCTTTTGTGATATATTTATGATATCCTAAATAAATCAGTCAGATAGCACAGTATATCCCCCTGGACCTTGCTTTATAAAGTCATGATGACTTTTCTTAAGAAACAGTACAATTCCATTCCATAAAGCTCCTCAAGGTGCTTAAATGTCCAATTCATTTTCTTGAGGCTGGAACTTTCAATCATAAGTGAAGATAATTTGCCACATTATAAGTGAGGCTAGCTAGGTAAATAAATATTTTCAAGATACAGAGAAATGTGATTCAGTACTTTCCTCAAAACAGAAGTATGTGGGGTGACTTTAGCTATGCTATAAGGTGTGGCCTTTGTTATAGCCATGCATAGTAAGTGTCCTATATACTGACTGACACCTCTTTGCAGACTTTTTTAAAATAGGCATTTAAAAAAATTAGCAATCACCAGAAAAGGTCAGTTAAATATAGAAGAGTGTAGACTGCTCCAGGCAACATCAAAATATCCAGATAATTTATTTTCTGAAATGTAATTGAGTTATAGGATATAACAATAATGAAGAACTCAGTGTTGTTATGACTTTTGAATATTGGCTATATTTCTATGTCTTATTTCTCAGCACCCTGCTCCAGCCTTGCTAAGACGGGAAGAACAGGCCCATGCTTTATGATTACAAAGTACTCTTTTGTCATTAGTTCACGCCAAACTGATAGTTTTTATAGCCCGACAAGGGACCAAGTCATCATTACCTGGAGGGAACCACTTAAATCATTTGAAGATGGCTCTTCTGCTCTGAAGGGAAGTTGGAGCTGACTGCCTAGGAGTCTCTCCCTCCCCAGGTGGCAGGGGTTAGTGTTGTTGAAGAACTGACAGATTTTCCCCTCAGGGTGGGTAGACTAGATTGGAAAATACATAGGAGCAGAGCTTGTCAAGGAAATTCAGGGAGCAGAGCTGATGCCTTCTACAGGGGATTCTCACCCGCTCCCTAGATTGAATCATAAATGCTTATGTTTTATGGACTTATACAAGTGTGCAGAAGACAGAGAGCAAGAAGCAAAATATTATACATAGAGAGAGAAAGAAGTAGAAGATGAGAGAGGGAAATATATCTGGAGGGGCATAAAACTTTATGGTTTGTCAGCTCATTATTTGTTGAGATGATGATAACATCCTCATTTGAGGAACAAGTTCTTCGGGAAACTGAGATTTTTTTTTTTTTATGAGAGTGCTTTAAGGGTGATTGACTAATGGAGTGAGAATATTATATTGCATCATAGTTCCAAAATTAAAGGAAACAGTTTTAGTGTCAAACAGTGGAAAATCACAGTTGTGTCTGACTGTGGCAGGGCAGTGTAGGATTGATGAGCGTTGTAGGGTTCTCTCTTTGAAGAGGATACCCTGGGTGCGTGCATTGAGATGTCATAGTGAACCTCATCAGCATGTACAACTGATGTGCATTAATACAAGTTAAAAGAGACACCTTGGATAGAGGAGTTACTGCAGTATATGCATTTGTAAGGATGGTGGAGAGGGATATGTAGGCACAAAGGAATTTCTACTAAACCTAGACTGTCATTTATACTTAGACAGTCACTGCTTAATAACCCCTGAGCAGCTCAGTATGAACTAGTGATGTCTAGAAGACTAATTTGTAGTTTACATTCAGGTTTGTGATCATCCTGGCTAAACCCCTCCTTGCTTGGATTGCTTCAAGTTGATTACTTATTCACATATTGCACTGATAGTATTCTATATTCATTATAATAGTAGTATTCAATTTTCTAATTTAGTATTTTATTTTATTAATCAAAATATATTAACTACATACACTTCCTTAGATATAGGTACATATAACTGCATCTAGCCTCTATAAGAAATAGATATGACAAAAATATTGGGCCATCATGAAAATAGCATTGATGACTCACACTATCTTTCAGACCCTGTTTTGAACTATTCTACACAGATACACACACAACTTCTTAATATATATACTTCATACACACACACACACACACACACACACACACACATATATATATACTAATTTTTGAAATATGTACTTTACACACACACACATACACTAATTTCAATGTATGTACTTCACACACATATACATACATACATACACACTAATTAATCTTCAAAACTGTCTCACTGTATAGGATTGTTGGTAACTCTATGTTGCAAGCGAAGAAAATAAGAGAAGAGAGGTCTAATCATTCGTCCTGGTAAAGTGTTAAGACATTAGCAGAGACAGAGTTTGAACCCGGATAACCAGACTACTTCACACTCTCTTCTTCGCTTTTGCTGTAAAGTATTCCCACATGAGTTAGGAGTTCAGTGAACAGCTAGAGTACCTGCAGATTATGCTTTCCTATGAATATTTCTTACCATGGGTATCCTTAGGTTACTCGATCATGGGCTTTTGAGTGTAAGTACCGTGCTTTATTAAGTTTGCCATGTACCATGTTCACAGAAGTATTTATTACTCCTAATTACAGACTGTTTCTTGAGATACTGTGTCTGAGGGATTTTCACCTTGAAGTAGTAGGTTTTGATCCAGAAAACATTTAGATGTACCCAACATGGATTTTGCAACCTGTAAACATGTTATTTCATGTTTTCCTCCTTGAATATTTTCCAAATAGAACAGAGTGAACAGAGTGAGCCCTTCTTGATTGACATGTGGCACTGCTGGACTCACACTTGTTGAAATACTTTTCTTTCCAATACCTTTTTTCCACAGGGTGCTGCTCTAATTAGAATGCTGGCTAATTTTATGGGCCATTCCGTTTTTCAGAGGGGTTTGCAAGTAAGTAAAATGCTTTCTATTTTTTTTGCTACCGTTTTTCTTGTTGTTATATTTCTTTTAAGGTTGTTTCACAGTTTGGGAAGTTACTAGTAACAAATTGTGACTGTGATGGAGAAATTTGAGGTGTGCAAGGCAGGTTCATTCCTTCTGTATGATAAAAGAGAAAAACCGTCATAGGACACTCAGTGTATCATCTGTCCAAACCCAAACTGGTATACGATTTAGAGGCATTTAATTGGCATTTACAAACTGAACTACTTTTTACACATGTCAGATCCTGAACAACTTACATAAGAGCTTCAGAAAAACTGCTATTATTTACTGTAATTGAGATGTTTAAGTAATATGAAAACAAATTGATAGCTTTACTAAAATTACATAATTGAGAAAATTTTACACTTGTTTTTCAGTTATGTACTGTCTATGTTTTGTTTTACTACTGATCCACAGAGTTGCTGTTTGTCCCAATAAAAATAAAATACTTTTATTTGAAAGGAAAATGAATCATTTTAAAAGAAAAGAGATAATTATGTGGTTTTTGTTTTGTTGTTATCTCTTAGAAGTCTGTTCTTTTCTAATGTGAGCCAGAAATGTAGCAGATATGGATAGGAGGGGACCTGGGGAGGAACGGGGCGGAGTAGAGGGAGGGAAAACTAATCAGGATATATTGCATGAAAAAAATCTATTTTTAATAAAAGGAAAAAAGAGAAAAGACAGTTGTATATATGGCATTTAGGGTAATAAGCATGAAAATGTAAGAATGGATACATCAAAATTATTAAAAATGTAGAGCAGATACAACTATAAAAAATTAGAACTTTGATTCCATTGAATCTGCTGGAGTAAATCACTCTCCTAGTCACTGTGATTGATGAATTATTTATGATGCATTCTGCTACTTAGAAGTGTCCTTTAAAGTAAATTGATGTTCACCTGAAATACAATTATGCTAAGACAGAGAGAGCAATCAATCTTATCTGTTCTTAGTAAGCTTTTCATTTTGAAATTTAAATAAACTGCACCTGGGATCGGGCTATATTTTTGTAGTACAATTCTATCTTTATCAAAAAATAAGCTGGAAGATAAAACACAAAGGCAAGAGTTAAATTTGCTATGACAAACTATAAATTTAATGCAACAAATAAGAAGAGCATATACATTTATTGAAGAATAAGTTTCCTTCCAAGCTACTTTTGCAGATTAGTTTTAGCAGCCATCAAAATTTACTTTAATCAGCCCTTTTCATTACAGATGCCCTCAGAATAGCTGAATTCATCGAACGTATTTGCTGAAGGATGTAGGTTCTATCTGCTGAGGGACGAAGACTCCATTCTGATCACATAGTTGAGAAAATCTTTTTTTTCCCTTCACCTCAAAGAGTGCCCTCCATGAATATAAACTATGTAGAGGGATGTCCTTCCCTTATCCCCACTACTTTGTTTTCCCCGTTGAATTTGTAACGTGACAGTTTCAGAAAACATTTAAGTTTTCATAAGGGCAATAGAAATTGAATTTGGATTCCCAGTGGCAAGCTGATATGAAATCATTTTCTGCATACAATTTTTACTATTTCCCTTTAACTATGTACATGTATTTGCGCATCAGATTGAGTGACTATGGTTCCGTTCTTTGGGCAGAATGTCTTTGTAGCCCTTTTCCTTTTCCTCTCATATTTTCTATGGTATGTAAAATATATTATTTAGAGTACACCCTATATTCTATTCCACTGGCCCAGCCTGTTCAGTTTTATCTGAAACTGCAAAAAAAAAAAAAAAATGATTAAAATAAATCTTCATTTGAAGCTACTGTTAATGTGCAATCTTATGCTCCAATACTTGATTTGGTTAATTTTCAACCAAGGGAGTCTGTGTTTGTCAACATTGCATTTCATTTGCCTCGTGACATCTCATTGATCAGGTGGATCTGTATCCCTCGGTACTCTGCTTCCTGCTTCATTTATACTTTTCACTCAAACTGATTTAGTGTATCATCAGCAGTTTGGATTAGTTTACAGTAGATCCTTCTGTCTGGGTGATAAATTATCATTTCTTGTGCATGAAGATGTATGGGGTACATTTTGGAGATGACCTCCTGAGCAGACACTTTATGTCATGGTGTTTGGAGAGTTCATATTAATAAGCTTGCCATTCACAAGGCCCTGGGGAGTCTTACTTTACAAGTTGTTGAAAAGGCTACTCTGGGATGTCAGCATTTACCTCTGAGGAAAATCTATTAATTGTTTTTACATTAACTATGGCTATTTCTATGTTGATAAATGAAAGTTTATTATTTGCAAATGGATTGTGTTTATAGTTACTGGCTCAGGCAAATCCAAACTGCGAACTAGGTGTTTTCATAAGTTATTTTTCTTTCTTTCAATCTTTCCTCTTTCATTCTTTTGCTTTAAATTTTTTTTACCATGTACTCAAATAATTCCCTCATGCCATGATATACTATCCTAATATTATAGTAGCTTCTTGATTACCAAACAAAATTTGTGTTATGGTGATAATTTTTCATATCTGTATGGACTATTCTAAGCTTTTTTTTTTTTTTTTTGGTTTTTCGAGACAGGGTTTCTCTGTGTAGCTTTGCACCTTTCCTGGAACTCACTTGGTAGCCCAGGCTGGCCTCGAATGCACAGAGATCCACCTGGCTCTGCCTCCCAAGTGCTGGGATTAAAGGCATGCACCACCACCACCCGGCTATTCTAAGCTTTTTAAAGAAAAAAAGCAAAAGTATTTACAAATATGTTATGTATAATTTATCTAAAAGACTTCTGGGTTAGTTTATATATTCAAATTTCTTTTAAAAGTATTTAAATAGAGTTTCAAAAATATTTTATATATTGCACAGTAATTTGTGTGGCAATTTAAAAATTTAAATTTTAAATTGAAGACATACCTCAGCAGGCAAGGACTCTAAAACTTTTTGAGAAAAAAAAAACTGTTGTGGGATATTTGATTGTACTGTGAAACTATGAGACTGAGTTAATAAAATTAACCTTGGATTCGGGTGGAGCCAGTGACTAGTTGACAGGAATTAGCCATAGAGAGGATGGAGGAGCCAGGAATACTGACAGAGAGATGCACAGGGAGGAGGGAGGGACTTAGAGATTCATGGGCCATTTTTGGTTTGGGATGGAAGGAGAGATTAATTAAGATTAATTAAGATTTAAACAATACCTATCCACAAATCCAGCCCTACAGAAAGTACTAGAAGGAAAACTCCAACCCAAGGAAGTTAGCTGCACCCATGAAAACACAATAGATAACTTCACACCAGCAAATCCCAAGAAGGGAGACACAGGCACACTACTGCCACCACTAATAAAACCTAAAATAATAGGAGTTAACAATCACTGGTCATGAATATCTCTTAATATCAATGGACTCAATTCACCTATAAAAAGATGCAGACTAACAGAATGGGTAGGAAAACAGGACCCATCCTTCTGCTGCATACAAGAAACACCTATCAACCTCAAAGACAGACATTACCTCAGAGTAAAGGGTTGCAAAGAGAGTTTCCAATCAAATGGACCTAAGAAGCAAGCTGGGGTAGCTATCCTAATATCTAACAAAATAGACTTCAAACTAAAATTAAAAGAGATGGAGAAGGACATTTCATATTCATCACAAGAAAATTACCTTAAACCTCTTATTTAGTAAATAAATGATATTTATAAGCTAAGATTAGTTCATAATTTTGCTAATAAGTCAGGTTAAATTTTTATGTTTGAATTGAAAGTGGAACTTGCAAAAATGAACCTAGTTTCAACTTTTCTGCTGTTGATTATATCTTCCATTCATAAATAATATATTTCAAGATACAGAAGTGATTATATTTTTGCAAGCTCTACATATCTACTGTTATATTTAATCCATTACACAAAATGACAGCAGGCATTTGTGGGAGGCTTGAGGCAATAGAATAAGTAGGGAGAAATAATTCTCATTTCTCTTAATTAATGCTGAGCCTCCTCCAAGCCATGAAATCTCTCTTGGCCTCCAACCTTATAGTTATAAAATGCAAAAATAAATTTTCAAGATCTTTCCCATCTTTCATAGTTTCTAAATATAGGATTTATTGAGGACAGTTGATCAGTTAGGCAATTTTATTTGATATTTTTAATTTGGGACCGCTGTTTTAGTTTGATGGAGGTATACCATAAGCTGCATGTGCAAAAGCGACTTCCTATTTTTGAGCTTCCTGATGTCCTCCTGAGTATTATACTGAGTGGCCATCAGTGTATGCAGCAACGCAACTGTATAAAACCAGACAAGCATCTGTTGCAGCCTTGCTGATAACGTGTTTTATTTTTCTGGCATGAAATTCAACTTACGTTGTCTTGGTGTATAAGCTACATATTTATTTCCCTGCTTTGCTCCAGACATTTATTATTATTATTTTTGTGTGTGGTTAACATATGTTTGCCTTGCATGATATTTGCTAAGGACTTTTAGAAATTTCTTGATGATTTTTATAACGTGTGTTAGGTTTTCCTAAGGTCAGAATTCCTAGCTGTTCTCCTTAACCATGGAATTGACTCTGTTTACAGGTCTGATGGCAGGAGCGTGTCCTGGATGTTGACTTTGAGGAAAATTAGCACTCCCCTTGTTGATTGTTATTATAGGGAATTCAGAAAAGGGAGGGTTAACACTCAACACCAACTTACCCTCTCAACAAGGGGAGCTCGTGTTAACACTAGGCAGAACTCAGGGGATTTTAGACCTTTGAAGCCTGTGTCCTAATCCTTCTTGCCATTTGTCTTCCCGTCTATGCTCCATTCTTCACACAAACACAGGGAACACATGTATTGCTATTGTCCTGTTATCCTCTATTGATGCTGCCTCCTTTAAAATCTAACAAAGACAGGCAAAAACTTGTAGATAGCTTTATTTAAAGGTGTTGAACCACTTCTTAAAGGGCTAGCACTGGATATCACTAAATAAACCAGCTTCAGTTTTAGTGTTTGTATTGAAAATGGATCATGGAGGAAATAAAATATAAATTTTTCTGTTGTTAGATTATGTCTCCCAGTTATAAATAATATATGTATATATATATATTTTTTCAAGATGTAGAAATGTATATATTTTTTCAAATTCCACATACTTATTCTTCCATGTAATATATTCCACAAACTCAGAGCAATCTCAAAACCATTCTACTGTTCAAGAAGAAATGGATTTAACATTGTGTATGAGCATTTTATAAAGTCAAGGTGGATGTAAGGGGACAAATCAAGAAAGTAGCTTCCAGGAAGTCAGTAGCTTTGGTATCACATGTAACTAATAGGCATTTGTCACAATATTGGTATTGTCCATGCTATTTACCTTGATTCAGTCATACTAAGTATATCAATACCAGTCATGTGTATATAAATTTAAATGTTTGGAAGTTATTAATCTTCTCCAATAAGTACAGAAATAAAAGACATACTCCTGACCCATCCATAGGGTACCTTGCCGTTCAAAATAGTTATCTTGGTGGTTTTAGCATCTTGAGGTTGGCACACTTTTGACTTGCATGATCACAACTGTAGGCTCCTCATTTTACCTCCCCAGGTTAGCCAGTATTCCTGAGACATGGCAAGCACAGTGAGAAGAACCAAATCAGTGGATGTCTGAAGTTGCTTTTTGTTTAAAGACGACTCTGAATATAAAATCGGAAGTGAGGTTATGTCTCCCCAGCCCCCAACTTTTCTCCTACTATAATGCCCTTGAGTAAAGATGACCAGAAAGTAACCTCATTACCTACTAGGACTTTGGTAATTAGTGACATTCCCAGCACACAGACTCGGGGTATACCGTTTAAATATCTTATTTTGTCTGTGTCATGAACACTCCCAAATTCTTTTCTCAGCCCTGATGGAAGGCCAAGGTAATAGCTGTTAAAATAATTAATCCATAGTACTATCACTTTTTCTTTTAAAACAAAACAATATTATCCTAATGATCTGAGCCTGGCAATATCATTCTTCATGTTATTATGAGCTGACATCAGAGAATTAAAAATATTTTTTAAAAAAAGGTCATTGTTAAATTTGAAGTAAACTCAAACCTGTCAGAGAGTGAGTCACCTTCCTGTTCAGCCTGTGAGAATAAGTCAATAACTTCCAAAATATGTTTGAATAGAGAAAGATTTCTCTTAATTAGTATTTAACTGCTCTCTTCCATAAGGTAACCTACAACAACATGTTTGGCTCCAATTATCAGGGCGGAAATTGCTTATGCAAATCAATGTAAGCAATGAGGTGTGGATAAAAAGCAAAAAGGAAATGTCATTATTATTGGTTTGTGCTCATAAAATTCTGGTAGCTCGGAGGTAATGGCAGGCACAAAGCCATGGTGATTATCAGTAGTAACAACACCTTCAATAGCGTGTTCTTGTGAAGTATTATGTGCACATATGTGTATTTGAGGGTTTTATTTGAGAATCATAGGCTTATGTTTGTGAGTACTTGCTCCCTTGCATGTGGATTTTCAGGCAAGCTTAAAAGTTAGCCATGAGAACAGAGATAGTACATTGAAGTTAACTCCCTCCTAAACAGACAGTAGGGTATATTTATCATGATGATAGCTAAATCACTCTTATTGTAAAATTACTATATTACTATTGTAAAATTCACTCAAATGCATCTATGCTCCACTTATAAGTGCTGTGAAGGTTTAGATATTTGGAAAGCATAAAGGTGAACATTTCATAATGATTTGTTGTGCTCAATCCATATCATAGAATACTGATACCATTGCAAGTTTTCCAAACATTGGGTCTGCCTTAATCAGCATTTAATTTGTCAAATAATTAACTGCAAAGCTAAAATGAATAAGTGCATTACTGAATATGTGCATGTATATTCATAGTGCATGAAAGTCAACATTTCTATTTCTTATATGAAATAAGAACTCTTAAAAATAAATGAAAATCCCTACTCAAATTTCCGAAGTAAGAGAGAAAAAAAGTTGTATTTATCAACTTCCCTTAAAAAGGCAAATCAGTATGCAATAAAATATGACAGCAGCATTTTTTTTCTCTCGTTTCCACAATTATGATCCATAATTCATGCTCATATAACTTCAGTTGAACTGTATGAAAAGCAGCACGGTCTACCCCAGGACCAAAGGACCTTCTCCTTTCTGATTGGACGGCCTCTTCTTCCCTCCCCTTTGTCTTTCCTTCCTGCTCTTCTCCTCCCTTTCCCTTATCTTCCTCTCTTTACTTCCTCCAGACATGTTCCTTATCGAAGTTAGAGTGTAGGATTTCTCCGTTTGGTTCTGGGACATTTTGGCTTCTCTTGGAGGAAAGATTGAAAAATACATTGACTCTTGGCTTTTCATTTTTTTTTAAACATTGTATTTATTTACCATCAATATGACTATTAAAATAAATGGAAGTTCTTTATGTGATAGACATTATCTAAATTTTCTATGTCATTCTTTATGAACATTTATCAGGTAGTTTATTCTATATGGTTCTTAGCTGAAGAAATTAAAGTTTAGAGAAAATAGATAACTTCTTTTAAAATCCACGTGACTGGTAAGGGTCAGTGTGAGTTCTTAACTAGATTTTTCAGTGTATAAACAGTGTTTTTCCTGATTGATTGAATTACATATTCTTCTCCACTGGTTGCTAGTGCCACAGTTGTGTGAGAAAAGAGTTGAAGAATGAAGACACACTATGCACACACCTGCAAGCACTAGGCATCCTAGGAAGACACTGTGCCTATTCCTGTAAGCACTGGACATCTTGATTTACAAAAGGCAGTGCATTTTGTTTTTATCTGCCAGAATATACTTTATCTATTTTTGTGAGCTTATAGTGGTCAAAGCCCTTTATCAGGGCATTCAGAAAAAAAAGCATTTCACAAACTTCAATTTTACCAAAAGATTCATTTTATGTCTTGGCAATATTTCAAGCTAGCAGCCACAGTGAGTGGTGGGTATATTTTAGTACCTGGAAACACCCCTGTAGACTATTATGTTTGCACTATTTTGCTGACAGGTGTAGAACCCCTTCAGGTTGTTCTGCAATGGAGTACAAATGTAGCAGTGGCAATATTGTAACTCATAATACTCCTGCTTGTAGGCATTGATGCTATGATCTATTATTGCTACATAGGAAACCACAGTGGTGTGAGGATATGCTATTGTCTATAATTTAAAGGAACCAACAAAAACACCCTTTTCAAATGCTGGCAGATTGTTTAGAATTAAAATACTCTGTTTCACACTATTATTTGACAACCTCTTACCAAAAAAAAAAAAAAATACTAATTTTTACAAAATTTACGTTCATTAAACAGGGTGATGGATTTTTAAAATTTGTAAAACACCTTTTTGTTCCAGAAGAAATAGCTGAATATATGTCCAGGGAAGCCACTTCTGAAGGTAAATTTAGGATAAATACACGTTTAGATTTCTGACTCAGAGTGGCTTGCAAACAATTATACTCAACTATTGTTCTTATATCTCCTCAAATAGGTTTATTTTCTAAATGCTTCACTTTTTTTCTTACAGTTTAAACTTTATGTGGATGCTTGAAACTTCTTACATGGAACACTCTGGGTAATGGATTTTGTTCCTCTCGTACAAGAATTTAGCAACAGGGGAAATCTGAATAATAACTTATTCCTTTCCATCTTTGGCTCTTGTCTGTTAGAATGAAGCTACAGACATTTCTTTTGTTTTTGCACAAGGCTTTCTCCCTCAATGTGCTGCTACTCATGCACACTTTGTCTCACAATTTTTTTTTAAAAAAAGTTTGCAAATATTAACCAAAATTAACACCCCAGTCTATAGTGTGGCTTTTTTTGTTTTGTTTGGTTGTCTGTGAGGGTTCTAACTTGTTTGTTCTGTTTTTCTCAAGGTCAAGGTACTGAATATATGGTCTGAAGTATAGTAGCCAGGCTCAAATAAGACTGCTCAGCTCTTGTGTATCTTTGCTATGAGGCAGCATTGAATCACTTTTGTTGTTCATGGCTTACTTGAAAATTACCTTACTCTGTCTGCTTAAAATAGTCACCTTCCATAGGACAGTGGTTCCAAGTTTAAAAGCCTCTGTTCTAGATGCTTAAATTAAGTCAAAAGCTTATTTAGAATATGGTGGTATTTTATTTGTACTGAAATGTGATTTTAATTGTATGTTAATGAATAAAGTTGCCCAGGGGTCAGAGCTATTAGAGCCATAGCAAGAGCGTGGTGGTACACGCCTTTAATCCCAGCACTTGGTAGAAAGAGCTAGGTAGATCTCTGTGTGTAAAAGGATACAGCCAGCATTGGAGACACACGCCTTTAATCTCAATACCAACCATAGAAGACCTGGAAATCTCTACAGATAGGCAGTGACGAGGCAGTCATGTGTTTGGGTTTATAACCAATGAGAAGGCAGAACA
Source organism: Peromyscus californicus insignis (assembly GCF_007827085.1). Lineage (NCBI taxonomy): Eukaryota > Metazoa > Chordata > Mammalia > Rodentia > Cricetidae > Peromyscus > Peromyscus californicus. Next base: position 31,570,962 of record NW_026294535.1, on the reverse strand, counting down.
GAAAGACTATTTAAAGACAAACACACAGGAAGTAGGTCCCTTTCAGAGAGCTCTCTTGGCTGAAGCAGGAAGGGTAAGGCTCTTAGTTCTGACCTCTTGGCTTTCTTCTCTGAATTGGCTCTGTGTTTCTTATTTAATAAGACGGTTGGTTACATACACATTAAAATGTTTTTGTTTTTAATGTCACTTTGTGTACACAGCATTTGTGAAATTTTCTGCTTGATATTGTATTCATTTTTTTACCTTTAGACTGCTTGTCTGGACTGTTAAGTACACACCTCATTCCCCATACCTTCTGTTGACAACACAGTGAAATACGAGCACATTTACAAAATAATCTTCTTCCACTTTGTGTGCATTGCAAAATAGAATTTTTATTGACTGTTTAGTGATCACCAGAATGATCATTAAAAGTCTGCATTTGTTTTTTGAAATCATCTATTGATACATTAGACATAAGTTTGGGTTTCAAACAATACAATAAACTCTGGCAGAAATGAATTTATTAAAAGGACTGAAAGGGATCTGTCACATTATTGAGAAAGATGGAAAATCAAAACTCACTAAAAGGTATTGTGAGACTTAGAAATCAAGATCACTTGCCAAGGTCACACCTGAGAAGAGCTGACTCAGTTGGTGCCATTAATGTGGTTGTCACTCCATGCTCAGTGCCGACTTCTCATCTCAGGGAATGATCTCTCTGCTTCTCAAACATTTTACATGACTTCTTTAGGATTCACAGTCCTGGGCTGAAGCATCCACTTGATGGAGGCCAGGACACATGCTTCAACTTTAGGTGCCAGGGGAAGTGAGAAGGAATATTTAGCATTTTGTCCTTTCCATTTTGACACCAAGAGGGAGTTCTTGCCTTCCTCCCACATCCCACATTGCGTTATTGGCCCCAGATAAAAATGGAGCTCAAATGCTGGAAAGCCAAAAAGTGACAAATGCTTACTAAAAAATTTTTAGAGGTATAATTATTCTTGATAGTAAGCTACAATATTTTGAACCTTTGCTTCAGGCTTCTTGTCAAGTCATCAGAAAAACCAATACCTGACACTCTGGAGACTAATCTTCCTGTAGAGGACATTTTATGCCCTTTGGTGTCTCCCAGGCCCAAACTTGAGAATCTTTCCTCATCATAGAAATGTACACAAATACATGTGGTCTATCCAGAGCTGGGCTTCTGTGTTTTCTTATCAGCAATGTCCTGCTTTCTTTTAAGTCCTCATCCAGATTGACAACCATTTGCTTTAGAAGACCATGATTTCTCTGTATATGGAACCAAGTGATGCTACCTTCTGCTGCATTAACAGTATTTTGCTGAAGCACACAATGCGATTTTGATAAGTGACAAATGTTGAAAATGAGTTTGTTGCAGGATTTGAGGGGGAAACCTCACGAGTTTTAGAAAGAGTCCCATCATGGGATGCTGTCTTTCTCCTCTGGACAAGTTCTGTCTGAAGGTGATGCTTGGGGTGGCTGCTGCTATGCAACCACAAGACTGAGATCGAGGCTAAGACAGATAAAAGCAAGAGGTCTCAGCTCTGCTCTCTCTCTAATATGAAGGAAGAGGTTTTCCCATTTTAAAAGTCACTGCACTTTGGACAGTTTTGCTACTTACAGCTCAACACAGAGAAAATGTCTATGAAGATTTTATTGGACCATTTACTATGTCCCCAGGAATAAGCCACTTACATGGTTAATTCTCCATCCTGTCATGCAAAGGGACTTATTAATAGGAGAACAAGAATTCCGTAATTATTTTCATGTCTTAGAAGATAAGAGGAGTGCCTGTGCTTTACTTTCTGAGCTTGCTCTCTTTGCTTTTCCCCTTGTCCTTTTTGTTTAATTGCCTTTCATACATGAAATGTCATGAATCGTGTCATGTGTTAACAAAGAAAGTAAAAAGTTGTCTCAGATGCAGTAATTCAAATTTTTTGATGAAGTTAAATTTAAGTCATGTATTTGAAAAGTATTCATTGAAATAATGAGTCACGCCCTATTGTAGCTGCAAGTTTTCCTGTGTCCCAGCCGTCCAGCGGTTGGGACAAATCTCTCCCACTTGCATCCCCCAAGTAAACACACAGAGGCTTATATTAATAAAATCTGCATGGCCATTAGCTCAGGCTTACTGCTGACTAGCTCTTACACTTACACAGCCCATTTTTGTTAATCTATATGTCGCCACGTTTTTCTTTACCTACGTGCCATTGCGTGCTACTCCCTAGACGGTGGGCTGGCGTCTCCTCACTCAGCTTTCCTCTTCCCAGAATCCTCCTTGTCTGCTTAAGCCACCTATGCTTCCTGCCTGGCTACTGGCCAATGAGCATTTTGGTAAAGTAGTGTACAAAAGCATTATCCCACAGCACCCTATATGACTATCTTAAGAGGGTATCTTGGGTGAGCCTAAGAGACACATTATCATTATTAACAGAGAGCCGTGCTCCACATTGAGAGAGGTATCATAGACCAGGCTATGCACAGCTATGCTGGTTAGATGGTAGTAAAATAGTATGACAAGTTCTTCACTTCCTTGCAGTTTGTGTAGATCATCTGGGCAGTCAGACAGTAAACAAACAACTGCAACATGCTGTGAAAAATGTTCTTATGTTGTACAACAAATAGCAACCTAAGAAAGATACTTCAAAACTAAGAAAGGTACTGAAGTGGGCAGAGAAGGATTCCTGGGGAAAATTCATCCAAAGTTATTTCTGGAGGATAGACTGAATTTAAGTGGGCAAAAGAGAAACTAATATGTAGAAAACTGTATGAGCAGAATTAGAAATGATGCATTGGGCATATTCTAAAACATCAAAGTGTCTCAGGTGAGGCTACAAAACTAGAGGGTAACAGATGGGGTTGAAGAAGTATGTTTTTAAGTTACATAAAGGATTTTGGATAATATTTAGCTCATCCCTGTGGCTCATATGAGAATTTGACCAAAAGTGTTCTGGTTCATGGTAGAGATTATAACTGAAAACAGTAAAGCAAGGGACAGTGGTACTTGAAATCTTCCAAGCAACGTTCAGGTTAGTAATCATCAAAGAAGTGGAATGGAATGGAATGGAATGGGAGGGTCTTGGGGCGAAATGTTTCTACCATAAACCATCATTTGAACGTGGAAAAAGAGAGGCGTCAAGTTGACATTTTAGTTGAGGGGAGGGGAAGTTGTCATTGTAAAAGGCCGCCCAAAAGAGCTGCAGTTGAAGGGCGATCAGCTCACAGACACATGGAATTCTCACAGTGTCTGCAGCACACCTTGATTGCTGACTGTGGGTCGGTAGTTGTTTTCATGACTTTGTTGTGATTTGGATATGGGCTATCATCTCTGATGTCCAGTCTTTGATTTGTTAAATGATGATGTGGTGTTAATCAAATGAGATAAAGTATAAAGGAACTCATAGTATGCTAAAAAAAACTTGATGAACTTATTTCACATCTGATTTACTCTTCACTGTTACCAATGATACATATCTTTCTTTTGCCCAGTTTTCCAACCTATAGCCTGAAGGTATAAGATGATAAGAATTCTCAGGGTATACTAGGAATTCTTCACTACTTTAACATTGTATGTATTCTCAGAAATGTAACTACACGTGATGTGCTTTTATCACCTTCACCTTACAGATGTGAAAACAGGCAAAAGAACTTAACTATGGTGGCTTGTTCATAACTCAGATATTATACAGCTAGTGAGTGTTGGACCTTGGATTTGGCTCCAGTTTTGTCAGACTCCCATTCTTTTTTGGTTTTTCGAGACAGGGTTTCTCTGTGTAGCTTTGCGCCTTTCCTGGAACTCGCTTTGGAGACCGGGCTGGCCTCGAACTCACAGAGATCCGCCTGCCTCTGCCTCCTGAGTGCTGGGATTAAAGGCGTGCGCCACCACCGCCCGGCTCAGACTCCCATTCTTATTCAAGCCCTTGTGCCATGATGCCTCTCTTCTTCAGTAGATCTATCAAAACAAATGCTTGTTGCATATATTTTTAGCTTTTCATCTATCCATATTATGTGCCATGTACATTTACACAGGCTTGTGGTTCTCTTTGCTATTTCCAATAACCCTATTTCTGAAGTAACTAGTGTAGAGTACCCACAATTCTTTGCATGTTAACACTAAAGCATTCAATGTTATGTAATAATTCCAAATCTATTGCTGATTCTCTTTCATTTACCTGAAGAAAAGCAGATTTCTATTTCTGATTCATATGTCTGAGATCTCTATATTCATTGCCTTGAAGGCTTGAAAGAAAATTAAAATTACAAACATATATTTGATCATATCGAGCAAAATGGTAGTTGTACCATGACATCTCCAGGGTCATTCATAGAAGTAAGACCTCCCATACAAATTACACCTAGGTTTTTGCAATTGTTCTTAGTAAGCTTTCCCCTGCTGACATCTTCTCAGCACCTGCAAGGCTTCTTGGTATGCTTAGTCCTTTATATATTTTATGAAATGAATTAATAGGCGTTTAACTATTAGAACAACATTCACAATCCTTTGGATTTCTTTGTAGTTCCACTAGGCAATGGCATCTTGTTCATATAAGAAATGATTGTGTTTGTGTGAGAGAAAGAATAAAATAACAAAGAAGTCATTTTCTGGGGAAAAAGGTATTTGAACATGTAGACTTCCAGTACATCTGAGGACTGTATCTAGAGGGGCCCAAGAAGAACTCCGCCATCCCTGCTAGAGGGGCCCAAGAAGAACTCCGCCATCCCTGACCACTGAGGCACCAAGGCCGGGGTTGCCACTTAACCCTGACAAGTGCCATTTCAATCCATTTGAAATGGAACTTTATCATGAACTGGAGTATGACTAAGCATCCCATCTGATGATCAGTAGAACAAGATCAACTTATAGCATATGTCATAGTGCTTTTGGTGGCCTATGAGATGAAAAATTAGTTTAATGGACCTCATAGTAGCAGCTGGAAGGTTTCTCTGTCCTACTAAGTCCCTGCAGTCCCATGGCCCACTTATAGAATAATCATTCAGAGGCTTAATGTTATTTAAAACTGCTTGGCCATTAGCTCAGGCCTACCATCTACTAGCTCTTACATTTAAAATCAGCCCATTTCTGTTAATGTATATGTTGTCATGTGTTTCGTGGCTTTACCTGTGTGCCATTACATGCTGCTCCTGGGACGGTGGGCTGGCATCTCCTGACTCAGCCTTTCTCTTCCCAGAATTCTCCTTGTCTGTTTATCCTGCCTATACTTCCTGCCTGGCTACTGACCAATCAGCTTCTTATTTATCAACCTATCGGAACAACACATTCACAGCATACAGAATATTCCACAGCACATAGTACTCTTTGTTCTCCCTGTTAGAGTTTAGAATCACGATCTACAAGCAGAACCAAACTCAGAATGATTTTAATTTATTATGTTCAGTTATAGCTTACAAAATCATATGAGTTTCTTTTTTAATTTTTTTTGAGAATTTCATACATGAGTACATTGTATTTACATCATTTCCACTATTGCCCTCAAGCTCCTCCCTACTCCCTCTTGGGTTCATGACTTACTCCTGTATAATAATAGTAATTGTTATTATGCATCATGGTCTATATATCCTTGAGAGTCCTTTTAGTGTTGCTCATATATACATGGATTTAATGTTGATCATCTGGGATTGGATAACTTATCATTGGGGCTTGTATCTGGATACAATTGATTCTCCCTCTGTCAGCAGCCACTGACCTGACTATATCTCTTCATCTAGTGATGCAGTTAATACTGCATTCTTCCCAAGTTCATTCATCTAAATTCTGAAAGAAACAAAGAAAAGAATGAAATTGAAAGCTGAACTCATGTATTTAAAATGCATCTTCCTGTACCTCCTCCACCCCCAAAAGCAAATAAACCTACTCCTGGGGTTTATGTAGAACAAACTTCCTGAAGCTTGGTTCAGTCTGACTTGGGATTCATATTGGTTATGATGAGGTGTGTGTTCTATATTTAATAAAGTTATTCATAACACCTAATGATAAAGTTGAACATGTGCTTGCTAAGTTGAGGTTGGGTATCACCTCTCTAGGCATATGATTAAGTGGGAACTGTCATTTGTTCTGCTGTGAATTGCCAATAAGAGCTGAATCTGTCACAGTTTCTATAATTTGTATTGAAATTTCCTTCCCTGATGTTAATTATCCTCAAAGTGCCCAATTCCATATAAAGTATTGAAAAGTCAGCAACTTTTTTTCAGTTCAAGAACTTGGATAAAAAATATTAGAAATTGTGTCTTTTTACCTGCATGTTGTTAAGAAAATAAAATTTTGAGTGTAAGATTTTCTTCATTTTTTTTTAAAAAAAATCAGTCCTTTTTGTTCAATTTTGTTCTTTGAAATCAGAAAAAAAAATCTGATGCTAATTATCATGATAGCTGTCACCTCGATAATGAGACAGACCACACTTCTTAGAAGGGAGTAAGGTGTGAATCAAAGTGTGTAGGTTTAACCACTAATGGAACATAATGAGGAATGGGAAATCCCAAGCCTGAAGTTGTGAAACAATTTTAGGAGGACTTTTTTTAATTGCTAGTAATGTGTGCTTCAAACTACAGAAATAAGTATCACTTCTGCAATCATCAGTTTCTCCTTTGCTTAGAGCAACCGGAGAGAGATTGGAGAGTGGACCGTTCCCCCTCAGCATCAGCATATGTCACCTAAAGAATGTTTTTCCATGAAAGATTATGTTTTGCTTTGAACAATTGAATGGGGTGATGAGAAAGTTTGTTCTGCGCATTTCATTGCAGAGGTCATTTTCCCCTAATGAGCTGATGTTGACCAGCTCAGTTACAGTATATCCTTGACCTTGAGCATCCATAAGATGTGATTATAGCTGTGAAAATCCTTGTTAAGAAATTAGTATAGTTGGGTGACTTGGGAAATATGCTCTAGTTAAAACTCTTGGGAATATTTTTAAATGCTATTCTAAATCTTTTTGCCTGTCTTCCTCTTTGCTTTAATGCAATTCCACACATAGAAATGGTTAATTGAATTGAGAAATAAATGTGTTTACTGGTAATTGCTTAACCTTTGAATGGTAATTACAATTTTATATTCTTATAGGATTATTTAACTATCCACAAGTATGGCAATGCAGCCAGAAATGATCTCTGGAATACATTATCAGAGGTAAAGTAGAGAAAGCTGAAGTGTCAAAGTATCTTCTGGAGCAACTGAATTTCATTTATAAGACATTAACTTTTATTGACATGGACAGTTTATATTTACTTCATATAATTCTTCTCTTTTTCATATTGCTTTAGTGCTTTATTTTTATCTACTATAAAGAAGATAGGATTTAAAATTATTTGACTTACAAATGTTGGTTAAACATATCTTGTCTGTTTTGAAAAGTGACGTTGTTTTTAATTAATAATTGATAATTTTATAAATGTCTATGATCTATGTGGATCAGCAAATCTACCTCTAATCTCTCCCCTCAAAACCTCCCCTCTTCTCTCCCATCACGATTCCATCCCAATTTCATGTGTTCTTTTTAAAAATCTCATTGAGTCCACTTACTTCTGTCAGTATGGGACTTGGAATAGGGTCATCTATATGATGCAGATAGGGATGGGTAGTCCCTCTAGGGCCACATTCTTGAAGATTTTTGACTTTTCTCGCACTAGTCACCAATTGCCAATAGCTCCTCATCTAAAGGTAGGACTTAGGGATCACTCTCTGCTGTCCACATTTGGATTTTGGCTGGTATGATCCTGCACAGGTTTTGTGCATGAAGCATCACAATATTTTCGAATGATATTTTAATGTGGTATTATAGATTCATATTCAAAACAGAAATATTGAAAATTTTAGAAAATTTTTACTACATGGTAGTAGACCTATCAGAAATGCAAAATAATGTAGAAGTACTTGTAATAATGATTTACATTTTATATTCTGCTATGTAAAAATTTTAATGTTAATAAAACTCAGCTGTACATATATATGGAACAAAACAATAGAAGCTCAAGGCAAGAAGATTAATTTTACTAGGACATAATGTTAGCTTCACTGATTTTAAATGTTTTCATATTGAGGTAAATAGTAATAGTAAAAATGAGAACAGATTAATGTTAATTATGCTTACAAGAAGTGTTAATAGATTAATTTATACAATTTTGGTTGCAAAGGCTTTAAAAAGGAATGGAAAATATGTGAACATACAAGAAGTAATGGATCAGTGGACACTGCAGATGGGATATCCTGTTATCACCATCCTGGGAAACATGACAGTAGAAAATAGAATAATTATCACCCAACAACATTTCATTTATGACATCAGTGCTAAAACCAAAGCACTCCAACTTCAGAATAACAGGTACTACACTCTTGTTCTCGTGGAAGGGGATTGTGATTTTTAATATTTCACTTTGCATTCTGATATTTTATATTGTTAAGGATTGTTTTACATTTAAAATTTTTTGAGAAATATTTAATTTACTGTTGAGAAAATTCTGAAATGTACGTGGAATATAATTTTAATTTATTTGCTATTTCATTGTGATTCTTCTTTTGTTTCTATTTCCTCAAGATTTGAAAAACTATTTTGTTTATTTATTTACTGTGTGTGGTGTTTTGCCTACATGTTTATCTGTGCACAATGTGAGTGCCTGGTGTCCAAGTAGGCCAGAAAGTCATTGAATCCCCTAGAATTGGAGTTATAGACAGTTGTCAGATGTCATGTGGGTACTGGAATTCAAACCTGGGTTCTTTGGAAGAACAGCCAGTACTACTAACCATTGAACCTCCTCTCTAGGCCTCCCTCAAGATTTTAACTTTCAGCATAACGGCACTTTTTTTTCAGAAGGGAGGACTTTGAATTAACATGGTGACTTTCAAAGATAAGATTTGCGTCTTCTCTTCTCTACGAATAGTTCTTGAATTAAATCCAATAGTTAAAACGTGCTGCTATGAATTGAGTGGAATTGAATCAAATGTGCTTTACAAGACAAATGAGAACTGAAACTAACAATCCAGAAAAACTCATTAAACCAAAGTTCTGTACTTAATAATGTTTGAGTTGAAGGAACATAATGTAGACCCTAAAATAATCCAAGCTTCAGTGGGGCCGTGTAGGACCAACATATGTTCTTTTCCTCTCAATTACAGTGTTTGAGATCATTGACTAGATATAACGCATATAAAATTGTTCCTTGTTTGGTTGTTATTTTTTCCCCAAAACTGGATCTCACTCTATAGCCCACCTGGTTTCAGGCTCACTATGCATCATGGGCTAGCCTATGACTGACGAAGATCTTGTTGCCCCAGCCATTGCATCTGCCTGAAATCTTGATTCATTATTTTAACTTCCTTTTGAAATTCTTTTTTATTTTATTCCATGTTTTCTATTCTGTTCCTTATTCTAAAGGCTGAGCCAAAGAAAGATCCAACTTTTATAAGTCAGTTTCATCTCTTACCAGAAGCTCTAGTAAGAGGAGACTGTATGGGGTGAGGTGGGGAGGGACTGAGTGACCAACAGAGGAGGGGTGAAATTAGTAAAGAAGATTAGAGATTTCTGTTGGGTCACTTATGCTTTCTCTTGTTGCTTTGGAAAACTAGGTAGGTGTCTGACTTTATTAATCATGAGTATCCATGAGACTTGGCACATACACCTTAGAAGACTGGAAACCACTGCCAAGTCAGCTTGGGCCAGGCATGGATGTACAGAGCCATAGTTGAGAAATTAATTGGCGCTTTCTGATGAATGCATTTGGCATTTGATTTATGAAAGCAGGGTCACTCTTTTTAGCCTCTGTATGTTTAATCTCTGTTTGTACACATATGCATGTTTGTGTGTGCCATATTGCACACGAGGAGGTTAAAGAACTACCTCAGGCACCAGTCCTCACTCTTCATCTTGTTTGAGACAGGATCTCTTATTCATCATTGTGGATGCCTAGCTAAGTGGTATGGATTCCACGGTCCTGGCTTTGCCTCCTATGTCTCCATAGCAGCATGGAGATTATTACAAGTGTGTACTACAACTTTATGTGGGTGCTGGGTATTTGAACTCAGGTCTTTTTGTTCAATAAATCTGTTAACTACTGAGGTTTCTCTCCAGGAATAAAGCAGAGCCTTAAGTCCTCCACTCCACATATACATTGACCTTTGCATCTAACTCATCCAACTCTCTGGATTCTTGCAACACATATTACCCTGCCACAATATCACTGTGGTCCTTTTTTTTTTTTTTTTTTTTTTTTTTTTTTCTTCTGGTGCCTGCAGCACCGACTGCTTCCTGTTACTCCCTCACTGTCTGGGTCCAGGATCGACATCATCAGGCATCAAACTTGACTTGCCAGAAAGCACTTTCCTGTGGCAAAGTTAGAGAGAGATCAGGTTAGGTCTCTGAGAATTGCTATCTTGACATAGTTTCACTAATGTAGAAAATAAACATAAAGGACACATAAAGGTTGACAGGAGAAATTTCGCGCAACAATACTTGTCAGTCTGTGACATACACTATTACACTACCTGTGAGCCTGGTCTTTTGATTGAAAATGTGTAGTCTGGGCTGTGTATACATGTGCAATAACAGAGCTTTATGTCTGCTAGAATTACAGAAATATGTGGAAGATTCAAATCCTGAGCACTTGCCACAGAACATATAAAAGACACGTGATGCTGATACAAAGCATCACATTAGTCCCAGGAATGATTTTCTATTTAAATAATAATAAAATCTATACTTGAAATGTAGTATTCTAAATTTATATTATTGATCATCTAATTCTCTGTGACATTCTTGTCAAAGATTCAATACCAATTCTATTTGGTCTTTGCAGAGAACCTTCCTAACTCTACTATACAATGTATTCCATTGATGTAATAGAACTTGCTCATCTATGCCAAAATTTCTAGTAAGTTGTGCATATTTTCTAAGCTGAGTTAATTCTTTGTTTTCATTTTTTCCTGAGGATATTGGGATGTAACTACAATATGCTCAAAACATTTTAATGGATCTAATAGTTATATTTTTCACACAGAGTCCTTGTATCACAGCATAGAAAGATCCTTATATAACTAAAAATTCATAAAGTCAGCTGATGTGTGACATAGTGTGACATTTGTACGAGAATCTTGTTACTTAGAAAGTTAGACATTTTTGTGGCATTTTTAAATAAATTAAATTCACTACTTTGCAATGTTGCATAATGTCTCCTTATATTCTGAATTGCTCCTTGCAGCTCTTATCTACACAGAATCATATGCACCAAACCGGCCAGGCTTTCCTTCTCTTCTGAGTTGACAATAGCACTTTATACTGATCCTTTAACACTGATACTATTTTTTTTATAAAGAATTCTCTCCTCCTGACTCAAACATGCATACATTTTCTGCCTTTCTCTAATAATTAGAATTAAATGTTGATTTACTGTAAAATGAAAACTATTGATGAAAATGGGCAGTCACAGAGGCCCAGACATACTCATTACACAGTTTATTACCTCAGGCATTTTCTCCTAAAACTTTCCAATACATTTTTCACTCACGAAGTGGTTAGAGTATGCATAAAATTTCTTATTATATTTTAGGTATTTCTCTTCCTATAATGTAAGTGTTGGCTACCACTTTTTACCAGAGTTACAATGTGAGGTAAAAATAGTTTGTCTATAATTCAAGGAGACAAAGTGCAGTTGATGGATTTATTGTAAAATCATTCCATGTATGTCTGGCTACTCATTTGATATTACATTGATATCACTTCATCTATGAGTCTAGGACCTCAATTTTTATCCTATGAAGAGGTAAATGAAATAAAATGCTTCTTTTTAATAGCCACGACTCCTTGATGACCCCTCCTGTTGGTGGCTTCATTGTCATATCCACTTAGAAATTCTTTTCAGAAAACAGAGCATGAAGTGTGCCCCACATTATTCTTTATATAGATCTGAAGTATAGTGAAAACTGATTGTTTTTGTTCTTGCTTTATTATTTGCCGAGTTACTTTGGTGTGCCATATTAATCTCTCTGTAAAATATGTGGATAGTGCCCCTCAGACATATTAGGCAATAAATAAGGACAATGGTAATATGCAAATGTAGGAAACTACTGAATTATCTATTAGTATAATTCAGAAAAAAATAGAGGAGAGCTATTTTAATCAATAAATAGTGCAGCTTAGGTTTATAGATTTTACTTATATTTATTTCTAAAATGCAAATCTATTTTTCCATGATAAATTGTCTTATGGAAGTTCTTTTGCATTGAAGTTAAAATTATTAGATACCAAGTGTCTTGTTAGTGGCCCTGGGAAGATATGTTTGCCTTTTGCAAACATTCTTTAGGCCTAGGATTTATTTGCTGATTGATTGATTGATTAATTGATAGATTGATTTTTTTCAAGAAAGTAATGAAATTTGCATAGAAGGAACATAGGCAATGCTTGTTTGCTTTTGTTTTAATATAACTGTTTTTATTCTTAATGCTTTCTATTTTTTTCCAGTTACCTGTGGCAGATTCCATTAACCATTGTGGTAGGAAATAGAAGCCATGTGTCTTCAGAAGCAATTATTTGGGTGTCTAACAAATCAGGTAAAATACAAATTCTCTCCCAGGGAACTGTTCGCATTCAGATAATTGTTTAGATCTTAACCTCTGTTTCCAGCTGCTTCAAAATGTGAATAAAGACAAATTATAAAGAGAAAACACAATAACAATAATTATATCTGAAAAATTAGGCATAATATAGTTTCTAAATAGCCTCATTTTGGGCTGATATGTAAATATTAAGTTTACTTGTTTCTTTCAAAGTCAAGAGAAAGTAATTAAGTAAGCATAGTATTAATCTTCTTAGAACTGTATGAATTTATAATCCAAAACATAATTGAATTATGATCACAATTAGTCATACAGTATGAAGGATACTGAAACAGAGGCCTCTTTTTTTTGTCTTTCTTGATTTTAATTATACATTTTAAAAAATGATCCTTTCAAGGTTGTGGGGAAGTATAAAAAATAAAGAATAGAATTGCTTCTGTAAGTTCATCATAATTCTACCAAAAATAAAATAATTATGAGATAGCCCTTCCTTCTGCCTTTTTACTATAAGCATTTTTATATGTACAGAAAACTGAGAACTAGCATTTGTTGAAAGCTGCCATGTACCTAGGACTTTGCCAATGATTCAAATGTGTTATTTCATTTATTATTTATTTTTTGTTTTGTTTTTATTTTTATTTTTATTCATCTATTTATTTTACATCCTAGCTACAACCTCCCCCGGACCCTCCTTTCCCAGCTTCTCCCCCTGCATCTACCCCTCTCCCCACACAACCACCTCCCTCTTCTGTCTCCATCCAGGAAAGGGTAGGTCTTCTATGAGTATCAATAAAGCATGACATATCAAGTTGCAGTAAGACTAAGCACCCCCAGTGTATTAAGGCTGGGCAAGGTGACCCAGTGTGAGGAGTAGGTTACCAAAAGCCAGTAGGAGTCTGTGACGGCTCCTGTTCTCACTGTTAGGTGTCTCAGAAGAGGACCAAGCTACACAACTATTTTATATATGAATAGTGCCTAGGTCAGTCCCATGCAGGCTCTCTGGTTGTCCCTTCAGTCTCTAGGATCCCCTATGAGCCTGGGTTAGTTGATTGTGTGAGCCTTCTCGTGGTGTCTTTGACCCCTCTGGCTCCTATACACTTTTCTCCTCCTTCTCCATAGGATTCCCAAACTCCACCTAATGTTTGTCTGTGGGTCTCTGTGTCTGTCTCCCTCAGTTGGTGGATGATGCCTCTCTGATGACAATAGGGCCAGGCACCAATCTGGTCACAGGAGATGGCCAGTTCAGGCTACTTATCTGCTATTGCTAGGAGTTTAACCTGGGGTCCTCCCTATAGATTCCTGGGAGGTTCCCCTGCACCAGGCTTCCACCAGATCTTGAAATATTCCAGATCAGCAGTCCCCCTCAGTACTCTCCCACTCTACCCCCAACCTGATGGTTCACGTTCCCATTCCCACCCATCCTCAGCCCACTCACAAAATCTCTTCTATTTCCCCTTCCCAGGGAGATCTGGGTGTCTCCCAATGAACTCTCCTGTTTCCTAGTCTCTCTGAGTCTGTGGATTATAGCATACTTATCCTTTATCTTACAGATAATATCCACTTATGAATGAGTACATATGATGTTTGTCTTTATCTGTGTTACCTCATTGAGGATGATTTTTTCTAGTTCCATCCACTGGCCTGCAAATTTCTTTCCTTCTTTCTTTTTTTTTAACAACTGCGTAATTTTCCATTGTATAAATGCCACATTTTCTTATCCATTCCTTGGTTGAGGGCCATCTAGGTTGTTTCCAAGTTCTGGCTATTGCAAATAAAGCTGCTATGAACATACTTGAGCAAATGTCCTTTTTGTATGTTTGAGCATCCTAAAACAAATCCAAGATCACATCAAAAAGATTATCTACCACGACCAAGTAGGCTGCATCCCAGAGATGCAGAGATGGTTCAACATATGAAAATCTGTCAATGTAATCCACTATATAAACAAACTTAAAAACACACACACATGATCTTCTCCTTAGATGCTGAAAAAGCCTTTGAAAAAATCCAACACTCCTTCATTATATAAATTTTGAAGAGATCAGGGATACAAGGGACATACCTAAATGTAATAAAAGCAATATACAGAAAGTCAATTGCCAACATTAAACTAAATGGAAGAAAAACTCAAAGCAATTCCACTAAAATCAGGAAAAAGACAAGGTTGCCCACTCTCACCATACCTATTCAATATAGTACTTGAAATTCTAGCTAGACTAATAAGACAACTAAAGGAAAGCAAGGTAATACAATTTAGAAAGGAAGAAGACAAAGTATCATTATTTGCAGGTAAATGATAGTATACATAAGCAGACCCAAAAATTAATAGGGAACTCCTACAGCTGATAAACATCTTTAGTCAAGTAACAGGATGCAAGATTAACTAAAAAAAATCAGTAGCCCTTCTATATACAAAGGATAAATGGGCTGAGAAAGAAATGAGAGACTCAACACCCAAGATATAAAAGATCTTGGTTTAACTCTAACCAAGCAAGTGAAAGACCTGTCTGACAAGAACTTCAAGTCTTTGAAAAAAGAAATTGAAAAAGATTTCAGAAGATGGGAAGATCTCCCATGCTCATGGATCCATAGGATGAACATAGTAAAAATGGTCATCTTATCAAAAGAAATCTATGGATCCAATGTAATCACCATTAAAATCCCAACACAATTCTTTCCAGAACTTGAAAGAACAACACTCAGTTTCATACAGAACAATAAAAAATCCAGAATAGCTGAAACAATCCTATACAATAAAAAAGGTTCTGGAGGTATCACCATCCCTGATTTCAATCTTAGTGCCTCTACTACAGAGCTATAGTAATAAAAGCTGTATGGTATTGGCATAAAAACAGACAGGTGGATCAAAGGAATAGAATTGAAGACCCAGATGTAAATCCAAACACCTTTAGACACTTGATTTTCAACAAGGAAGGCAAAATTATACAATGGAAAAAGGAAAGCATCTTCAACAAATGGTGCCGGTCTAACTGCATGTTTTGCATGTAGAGGAAGGCAAATAGATCCTTATCTATCACCCTGCACAAAACTTAAGTCCAAGTGGATCAAAGACTTTAACATAAATTCAGATACTTGAATCTGATAGAAGAGAAAGTGGGAAATAATGTCAAATGCATTAGAGTAGGAGACCACTTCCTGAACAGAGCACCAATACCACAGTCACTAAGACTGAAATGTTCCTGTAAGGCTAAGTATACCATCAATAGAAAAAAACAGCAATCTATAGAATGGGAAAAGATCTTCACCAACCCCATATCTGACAGAGGGCTTATTTTCAAAATATGTAAATGTAGTGGAAGTTTTTATATATAAAGAATTCAAGAAACTGTATATCAACAAACCAAATAATCCAATTAAAATGAGGTACCAATCTAAACAGAGAATTCTCAACAGAAGAATCTCAATTGGCCAAGAAACACTTAAGGAAATGTGCAACATCCTTAGCCATTGGGGAAATGCAAATAAAAATGACTGTGAGATTCCATCTTATACCTGTCAGAATTGCTAAGATCAAAAACACTGATGACAGCTTATGCTGGAGAGGGTGTGGAGTAAGGGGAACACTCCTCCATTACTGGTGGGAGTGCAAACTTGTACAGCCATTTTGAAAGTCAGTGTGGTGGTTTCTCAGAAAACTGGGAATAAGTCTACCACAGACTCAGATATACTTCTCTTGGACAGAGGGCACATTTTTAATCTTACTCTGTGGCAACCTTTTTTTTTTTTTAAATCAGGTTTTCCCTTTGGATAAAAGAAACAGAATTCCTCTTGGTACTAAGTAATTGTAGGGCCAGTGGGGAGACTTAGGCAAGTCATCAAACATCCTTGTAGGTAGAAACAAGCCTCAAGGAGCTGAAAGAGATAAGATTCCATTTTCTTTCTAAATATCTTCAAATAAGATATAGTGAGCTATTTCAATTCACTGTCAGAAAGAGAGCTATTTCTCGAATCAAATCTATATCCTTCATGCTAGAGTGTGAAGCAGGTTCTTTCTATTTCTGTTTTCCATTGACTTGCAGAAAAAGATAATTATCTTTTATGTAACATTTCACTTAAATCTAGATGGTCAAGTGTGCTCATATTTTAACTTTCTTACTGCTTTCATTTTAATGTCACATGTCTTTTAATTTTGAGTAAGATCAGGTATAAATATACAAGCATTGATTTTCTTGTAGGTATTGCTCTTGTAGGGATATATATATATATATATATATATATATATATATATATATATATATATATATATATATATATATAAAACTTTACTTTTAATTCTTACTTTACCATAGTTTGGTATTTCTCTTTTGAAATAAAATGCTTATGTTTTCTCAATTCCATTCCTTAGAATTAGCATTTATACCATGGTTCTAGGTCAATACTTACATATCTTTATAAATGTCTTTTCCACTCACAGAGCTGTTTTATTTATCCATATAGTTTACTAAAAAATGATGAGCAAGAATGCTGAGTTGCCATTGTAATGTTGTGATTGTTGACATATATAATATATATATATAATATATATATATATATATATATATATATATATATATATATATATATACATGAGAGAGTAATATTCAGATTCAAAACAAAGTACCTTTGGAAGGTGGTATGGAAATGGAGAAATCAGAAAAAAATGCTTTAATTTAAACTATGGTTTGATTTAGTGATTGATTCCTATGAACACATTTCACAGGTCCATCGCTAGCAACTCTTGTTATAATATTCTCTTAATCACACGAGTATGGAAAATAATGCCATGGCTATCTTTGTCCTATTGATGGATATATACAAGGATTTTTTTAAAAAATTGCTCATTCATTTTTATTAAAATTAACCTTTTTGCTTAAGCTGAGTATTGACCTAACGTATTGTCTGTGTTGATCTCTATGATTATGATACACAGATGTGCAATTTGTAAAACACAAAATTATAGGAGGGTACTATTGCATAGATTGTGCTGTCTTTTCAAACTATGTAAGACAGTGTATATCATTCCCACTAATGCATAGCAAGTTCTGTTTGATGTACACGTGGTCAAGGTAAGATGCTGGGGCTTGCAAGAGATGCCATATGAAATAAGTGTATCTTGGAAACTTATAAATGTAGAAACAGGGAAGAAAGAGGGTCATAAAGAAAGATCAATATCTTGTGCTACCTGACCAGTCCCATTCTGAATGTGTTCGACTTTGTTTCAAAGTCTTTAATTCTGATGACTAAAAATAAAATAAAAGAGAGTTCAGGGGAAAGACTGGATTTAGTATCCTTTCTTTTATATGTTATTTTTGTCTCATTTAGCTCAAAATAAAATCAAGTAATAACAAAGACAATTATTAAAAACATTAAAAATGTTTTACTCCTATCACCATTAGTTAAAATAAATTATAATTTAATTATGTTAGCCAGTGAATGTTTTGTAATTTTATTATCAGTACTATAGATTTCACTTTACAATATTAAGGTAAGTCATTGGTATGCAATATCTATCAATTTGATCGAATTAATCACGTTATTGACAATTCATTTTAAAGACACATTGGATAGATAATCAATTGACAGATAAAGTACAGATCATTATATCAGCTTTTATATTTTTAAAAGCAGGTTAAAGTGGTGTTTTTTTTATTCTAACTATGGAAATAGAAACAGGTCAAACATATATGCATATAATAACTTGTATGCTAACTGGCTATTCCTGAATGGTGAAAGAAAGGAGGTAAATTTAATACCAAACATCAGGGAAGAGAAGATGCAACACTGAAGATAATTTTATCCCAAATATTAAAAATGGCCTTATGTATAGCTTTCCTCCAAAGTGATTTACTTACAATCCACAAACCTTGAAAATCAGTGTTATCTCTTACCCACAAAATGTGGAGATCTAGTTTTGATGCATGCTTGCCCGATGTGCCGACTGTTTAGCCAACCCCTGGACACACACTTTTATAATAGGTTGCTTTGCAGCTCTATTAGTTACTCAACAGTGTTTTGGAAACTTGTATATGGGGATTTATGGGGCTCACCAGACATTG
This sequence comes from Peromyscus californicus insignis, assembly GCF_007827085.1. NCBI lineage: Eukaryota > Metazoa > Chordata > Mammalia > Rodentia > Cricetidae > Peromyscus > Peromyscus californicus. The sequence continues at coordinate 31,552,347 of NW_026294535.1, read as the reverse complement.
TTTCATTGGATTGTTACAAGCCTCTAGTGAAAAAACATCGTTATATGTTATATTTCTGGATTGGTTTCTCCTGTATAATCATACATGCTATTCCAACTGATGTTTCTACTTATATTACTTTTAATTATAATTTCTACAAGTAGCATATTGACTACAAATGCTTAACTATCATTTCCACAGTTACTATAAAGTAAAATATATAAGAAAATACCAATTCCTGTATGCCTTGATATAGTCTGAGTCTTGTGCCAGTTTGGACATATATAAGATTTTCAATTATTAGTATGTACACTTGAAATATAAGCCGGGCGGTGGTGGCGCACGCCTTTAATCCCAGCACTCGGGAGGCAGAGCCAGGCGGATCTCTGTGAGTTCGAGGCCAGCCTGGGCTACCAAGTGAGTTCCAGGACAGGCGCAAAGCTACACAGAGAAACCCTGTCTCGAAAAACCAAAAAAAAAAAAAAAAAAAAAAAGAAATATAACTTCCATACTTCTTGCTACAGAACTCATCAAACACTATACATCATTAGGCCATCAGAAAGATCTTTTTAAAATTCATTGCCTGCTATTAGTTAATTTGCAGAACATTTTGGAAATGTAATTAACTAGTACTGAAACGACTTTTTAAAATCTATTACAAAATCTTCCTGGGAATTGTTTCCCAAAGATCTCATTTGTAATAAAGCCATACAAATATTCATAAATAGTAACAACTTCAGGTTTTAGTTATAAGTTTAATAATAGAATGGTCTGAAACATTTGATGCCTATCTTTCTGATTTTAGTCAGGCAATAAAGAAGATAACAGAGATTATTTTCATGTTTTAATGTACACACTCACTTGACTGTAATCTACCTATAAGATTGTTAATAGAATAATTACAAATCAGGACAAATTGAATTACATGGAATTTATGCATGTCATTATCCAATTTGTAAATAAGAAACAACTTTGAAAAATGAATTTAATATTGTAAGGTTACGTTATCATTTGATGTTTGTAAAATGTATGTCATTTGCACATATATTAAGCTTCATTCTACAGCTTAACCAGAAAAACCACTAATGAAAATTATCTAAATAAATGTGTCTGAAAAATGTCTTGGAGGTTAAAAGCACATACTGCTCTTACAGAAGACTCAAGTTTGATTCTCAGAAGCCATATTGGGTGGCTCACATAATCCTGTAACTCCACCTTCATGGGATCCAGTGTCTTCTGGTGTCTGCATGTATCTGTAATCATGTGAATGTACCTTTGCATACACACACACACACACACACACACACACACACACACACACACACACACACCACACATACATATACAGTTAAAAATAAATAAACCTTAAAAATAAAATTACCCAATAAAGCATGGCATATCAAGTCGAGGTAGTACCAAGCTCCCCACCTCCCTCCATCAAGGCTGAGCGAGGCATCCCACCATAGGGAACAGGTTCCAAAAAGCAATGTCGGCAAGTAGTGCTATGAATTGCCTCTTAGAACTGCCTTCATTGTCTCACTTAAGTTTGGGTATGTTGTGGGTTCATTTTATTCACATCCATTACATATAATATATTTAATATAGTTATATCAAAGGAAAAATCTACCAAGCTGACATTTCAATTCTTAACATCTATGCACGAAGCACAAGAGCACCAAACTTCATAAAAGAAACAAGACTACAGCTTTATTCACACATTGGCATTCACTTAGTGATAGTGGGTGACTTTAGTACCCTACACTTACTAATAGACAGGTCATCTAGATAAAAACTAAACAGAAAAATGTTAAAAATGACTTAAATCATAAACCAAATGGACTTAACATATATGTATAGAACATTTCACCACAAAGCAAAAGAATATACCTTCGTTTTAGCAGTTCATGGAACTTTTTCCAAGATTGGCCACATACTTGTACAAAAAGCAAGTCTCAACAGATATAAGAAAATTGAAATAACTCCCTGCATCCTATCAGACCACCGTGGATTAAAGCTGAGTATCAACAGCAGAAACAACAAAGCATACAAACTCATGGAAATTGGATAACTCTCTACTGAATGAAAAATGGGTAAAGTCAGAAATTAGGAAAGAAATAAAAGATGTTCCACAATTGAATGAATATGAAACAATAGCATACCCAAACTTTTTGGAGACAATGAAGGAGGTTCCAAGAGGCAATTCACAGCACTGTGTCTATATAAAATTTATAAATATCTCATATGAGTAACGTAACAGCACACCTGAATGATCTAGAATAAAAAGAAATCATGTCCAAATGGAATAGATGGCAGGAGATAATGAAACTCATGACTGAAATCAATACAATAGAAATAAACAAACAATACAAAAAATTAATGAAACAAAGAGTTGGTTCTTTGAAAAATTGCTAAGATTGACAACCCTTATCCAAATTAAAAGAAGAGAGAGAATATTCAAATTACCAAAATTAGAGTTGAAAAGGAGGACATAAAAGACACTGAGGAAATCTAGAAAATCATAAGAACATACTTTAAAAATCTATAGTTCACCAATTAGAAAGTCTAAAAGAAGTGAATCATTTTCTCAATACATACCACTTACCAAAGTTAAATCAAGATCAGATAAACTGAGCTATAACTCCTAATGAAATGATAAAAATCCACGAAAAAGCCCATGACCAAAGGGTTTTAGTGCAGAATTCTACCACACTTTCAAAGAAGATTTAATGCTAATAATACTCAAATTATTCCACAAAATAGAAACATAAGGAACATTGCCCAATTAATTTTATGAGGCCACAGTTACCCTGATACCTAAACCATATAAAGACTCAACAAAGGTAATTACACACCAATTTGTCTATAAACATATGCAAAATTTCTCAATAAAATACTTGCAAACTGGATCCAAGAACAAATCAAAAAGATCATCCACCATGATCAAGTTGGCTTCATCCTAGACATGCAGGGATGGTTCAACATACATAAATTGGTATATGTAATCCACTATAAAAACAGACTGAAGGACAAAAAAAAAACATAATCATTTGATTAGATGCAGAAAAGACCTCTGACACAAGTCCAGCACCCCTTCATGATAAAAGTCCTGGAGAGACTAGGGATACAAGGAGCAAAGAATTATGAACAACTACAAAATGAAATGCTGAGAGCAGGGGAAATAGTCTTCCCCAGGGAAGAGCACACCAATTGTATTTCTAATAACAAATTATCAGCCCTGAAATCATACACTCAAGTGACATTATACAGACTGAGCTGGTTATAGCTGTGTATTTAGGAATCTATAGGTGTGCACATTTACATTTAGTGTAAAGGAGGCCATGCATTTTAAAGAGAGCAAAAGGATGTGTATAAGAGGGTTTAAAGGAAGGAAAAGGATAGGGGAAATGATGTAATTATATTTTAATACCAAACAGTAAAAGAAATAATTTTTTAAGTTTGGTATGTTTAGAGGCAATCATGATTACTTAGGGAAAACAAGATCTTCAACACTTAAGATTTAATTTTCCCCCAATTCAGAAATGATTATTTAAAGATTCTATTTATTAAATTACTTTTGCTTGTTAAAATCCTCTACTAAAAGAAACTTTCTGATGAAAGCTGAGAGCAGCATAGCTTCAGGGGTATAAGTATTTAGAGAGATATTGACAACATGTCCATTTAGCAAAACATCAGTAGGTTCTCCCTAGATCCTATGACCACAGCAGATTTAGAGTGTAAGTACAGTATAAAGCATAAATTTGATTTCTATTACATTTCATTTTATGGCTGATTTTTGAAAGTTGCTATCATGTAATATACATTGGATTAGTCTACCTCATAAACATTTTCTTATGTACTCATTATTTGAGAGTATTTATACATTCCCTCTCTTAAAGGATTATAAGCATGTTTTGTTTATTATAGTTGATTCTGATTTGTAAAATCTTGACTAAAAATTCTATGGTTTTGAGTCATAGAAGTTAAAACACGCTTGTTTGTTTTTATTTTCTGTTGGTTGTTTTCTATCTGTCAAATTGTGTCTGTGTGTGCATGCAAATTTTAATTCAACTTCACTGGGAAAATTCCATGAAGAATGAGTCTCAAGTTCAACAGAGAAATTATTACAATTGTGAATGATAATTATTTAGTGAAGTATATGGTAGCTAATTCTCCACAAGTGAAAATAACTCCACACCAAATTTGAAAGAGTTAAATACGTAAGAAGTTATAACATTTTTCTTGGCCTTTGTTAATTGACTTACTTGATGAACACAAGTTCTACTCTTTCCTAATTCCATTAGAAAGGATGCATTCTTATTGTTCCTAATTCTATGTGGAACTGTTAGAATCTCGAACAATGAGGCTCGCTTGTTCTATCATTATTGGTGGTTTTGGAAAGCTTGCTATTTATTTGCACTCCTAGGAAAACATGGGAAATAAAAGCCAAAAAGAACAATGACTTTCAAATAAGTGAGCACCATTGTTTTGATCACTTTAATCCTGAATAAAACACATAAAATATATGTCTAAAGATTTCTTTTGTTCTAGTTGTATATATACATACAATCTAATTAAAAGCCACATGAATATAGTGGAGTAATTCTAGACACCATTTATTTCAAGAATGAAAATTGTGTATAGAATAGAGTTCTGCCCAGAACAAATGTGCTAATTATAAAAAAATCATTAATTGATGTAATAATGAGTAGCCAAATAAAAGCTTTCTATCCAATTTTAGATAGAAGGGATTAATTAAAGTTTAGATTTCAATTACATTTTAGGGTGACATTTTCTTTAAATTATTGGTAATGCTGTTTCTGGTATTTGAAAGACTTACTTTATTGCATTTTAACTCTAAAACTTTAAAAATCTACTTACTCTCAAATACTACTTTCAGAACATCACAGAATAGCATACTTGGACAAAGGAAGCTGGATCCTTGGAAACATCAATCAAACTGGCTACTTTAGAGTCAACTATGACCTAAGGAACTGGAGATTACTGATTGATCAATTAATCAGGAACCATGAGGTACATCCTTGATCTGTGTATCGACAATCTGTTTTGAAGTGTGAACACCTGTCACTTTAGTGATCAGAATTACCACTCCCCCATCCTTTCTTTTTCTAACTGGCCTCATAGGTACTTTCCGTCAGTAACCGTGCGGGTTTGATCGATGATGCCTTCAGCCTGGCCAGGTATGTTTCACTCTGGATCTCCACAAGAAAACACACGCCTGTAAGATTTCCACATTAAATTATATATTATGTATTAATATATATATATATATATATATATATATATTTCTTATGCTATTTCTGTTTGTATCTGAATTGTATTCAGTGCCCCAAACTCTAAATCAATAATAGCCATGGGATATTTCCAAGACAGAAGCTTTATCAATATCACACTGCAAGTTCAGTTGAACACTCTCAAGATCTGTGTAATCTCTTCATTAATGAACTCTATGCAATGACCATTGGGCCACATTCTAACTTTTGAGAGAAAACATCTTCAAGCATTAGCAATATTATTCCTCACAAATACTAGGCTATTTTTTTAATTTAAAAGGTAAGTTTGAATATTACTCACTATGAAAAGTTTATGCTGCAAGACAGAAACAAATGTTTTACAGCATATCAATCATTTTTTCAAAAGATTGTGATTGATTTAATTATAATAATATTAAGTTACTTTTATAATTCGATTTATAATGTTAAAATGAGTTATTTTCCTCATTGGTTATCAAATGAAAGAATGTTTATTGAGATATTTGCTAAATTTGGATACAGAATAGTAAAATGGACCCCATCCTTTAATGCTTTGCACTTTTTCATATTTAGGCAGTTTTTTTAGTTAATAATCTATTTTTACAAGCTTCAGATTGGGATATGCAGATCTGTCTCTATTTTAATTTAACATAGTTTGCTACATTTTCCCTATTTGTGTGAATCTAGTTACTTATGTTTGTGTACACGTGAACACAAGACTTGGGTTAGTAATAGGTTTCGTTCATTCATGAGATCTGAAACTGCTTTTATAGGGTTTTTTTTTTCCCCAAAAACAGGGTTTCTCTGTGTAGCTTTGTGCCTTTCCTGGAACTCATTCTGTAGCCCAGGCTGGCCTCGAGCTCACAGAGATCCGCCTGCCTCTGCCTCCCTAGTGCTGGGATTAAAGGTGTGCACCACCACCACCCAGCCTGCTTTTATAGTTTATGTGCTCAATCAAATCTCAATTCTCTTACATATGTTAAAAAAATGCCCCCATTCTCTGGGACCAGGACTTATCCTGGGTACGTGAACTGGCCTTTTAGAGCACATTCCCTATGGTTTGATGCCTTACTCAGCCTTGATGCTGAGTGGAGGGGCTAGGCCCATTCCCAACATGGCATGACATCCTGTGTTGACTACCCAAGGGAGGCTTATCCTCTATGAGGAGGGGATAGGGGTGGGATACAGGTACAGGGGAAGCAGGAAAAAAGGAGGGAGGAGGAATGGGGGTTGGTATGTGAAAGGAAAGAAAAAAAATTAATAAAAGTGAAAAAAAAATACTCCATTCTCTGTGGCATTCTAATCCGTCAAAACGGATGAGCTTACATGCAGAGCACCTGATAATTATAAAATTTCAGTTCTTCAACCAACTAAGGAGATTGTTGTTGTTGTTGCTGCTGCTGCTGTGTGTGTATGTGTGTGTGTGTGTGTGTGTGTGTGTGTGTGTGTGTGTGAGAGAGAGAGAGAGAGAGAGAGAGAGAGAGAGAGAGAGAGAGAGAGAGAGAGAGAGTGTATGTGTGTGTGTAAACAAGTAATGTCCAAAAGGAAATTTACAGGACAAATTCAAGATACTGTTCTATTGACACATAATACAAAAAGCAACCAACTCTGACCTTCCCCTTAGTTGTCACCACAAAGGAGCCCAGGGCAAACAGTAATTGCCTTTCTTTTTGGCACGCCATGGGGTGGCAAGCTATGCTGCAGACAGAACCCTGCTACTCACTGAGAATACTCCAGGATGAGTTTCTATAAGGAAGTTTCTATAAAGATCAGACTCATTAAAACTCACTGGGTAACAAAAGCTTGCCACAGAAGCCTGGTTACCTGAGTTTGATCCTCAGAACTTACAGTGGAGAAAGAAAACTGAATTGTGAAATTGCCCTCTGCCCTCCACACGGGAATGCCATGGTCTATGTCCACCTGAACTGACACAAACACCTCACCTCACCCACAAACAAACAAATAACAATAACAAATAAAAATTTAAAAACCATTAGTTAATTAGTATTAGAATAAGCCATTAACTGAGCAAAGGTAAGCGAGGGCTCTTCCATGTTGTTACACCATCTTAGTATGGAACACTTAGAGCAGTGGAGATGGACAAAGACCTATGGAGAGAGTGATATATGAAGATAATGGCTATGATATGTAGTTTGCTCTGCTGAAAACCATGAAGACCTTGAAGAAAATATTAGGTTTACAAAAATTGTATTTACACAAAACTTTAGAGTTCACTAAATCATGTTTACTAAAGCATTAGAGAATATGCTGATGATTACAGTAATACTTCATTGAGATAGAAGCAGAAAAATAGAGGGAAATGTTGAACACAAAGTGTTAAAAGAAAAAAACCACAACAAAAACCCTAGTACTAGCAACCATTATTAAATATGCAGTATGTGCAGACATCTCTCTGTTTTCATAAAATATAGGCATCTCTCCCTTTAATGGCAGAGTTCCTTTAGGACCCTCCACAGACACCAGAATCTGGATGTCCATAGTCTTTGTAAAGTGACATACTACTTATATATACCTTGCACATTGTTAAATAATCTCTAAATTCTTAATTACTTAGTATCTAATACAATACTATATAAACAGTTATATAGGAAATAATGACCAGAAAAGTATATTTCTGAATATCTTAAAACTTTGAATTATGTAATCTTATTATTACTTATGAAAAAGATGAAAAAACCCTGAAGTATCATTGACTTCATATTTACAGTCTGTTTTACTGTTTACAAATTGTTTCATTACTATTGAAAGTCAATAAATAGAAAATAAGTTATATTTCTGCAAATGCACTCTATATACTTGGACTTAAGTATTACTTATATTTTGTATATTCAAATAAATATTCCATCTTTTGAAAATTCTGTTTATATAAATGTCTTTTTTTTTTTTTCGAGACAGGGTTTCTCTGTGTAGCTTTGCACCTTTCCTGGAACTCACTTGGTAGCCCAGGCTGGCCTCGAACTCACAGAGATCCGCCTGGCTCTGCCTCCCGAGTGCTGGGATTAAAGGCGTGCGCCACCACCGCCCGGCTTATAAATGTCTTTTAAGCACAAGGGTTAGTTGGGTATTCCTTGGCCTCTTTGTAAATAAGAAATGAGAAAGAGCACATTTTCATCAAACACAAGCAAGTTACAAACATGGCTGAGGTTAATGACCTCTTAATCTTAGTGATTGCATCCAATGATTGCACTTGCCATGGCTATTTCCAGGTAGAGACTTGGGTATTAAGAGAGATTATTAGGTCACATAGTTGTGGATGTATGGATTCTAAGTGTATATGTATAGGGAAGGTGGGTGTTGAATATCCAACAATGATACAACACAGTTCATAAGTTCAAGGCCAAGTGAAGTTGTCTACTTTACGGAATTCCTATCTATAACATCCTCCTTATCTCTTTGGATTATTCTTCACTTAAACAGAAAACCAATAAGAAGAAATATTTAGTCTCTGGCCTTGAGCATAGGCTTGTCCATCCTTCCATGGAAGCTAAAGATGGCTTCTTGGTCCAAATTATGTTTCCACTTCCTGATAGTTCTTCATAATTCAGAGGAGAGTGCTTGATGTCATCTTGGTCGTGACAGTCACTTCATTTAATGTCTAGTACAGAATTATGCTAATATTTGTGTAATCATAACTTTTCCAGGCTAGAGACTTCCATGTCACTATTTTGGTGAAATCAACTAAAATCTATTACTAAGTTTGGGTCATTTTTAGCTGTGTAAATATAGAGCCAGTGTTGTGTTGCATGGTTGTAATCTCAGAACTCGAGAGGTTGAAGCAGGAGGATTGCTATGAGTTCCAGGCCAACCTGGGATACAGAGTAAACATGTCCCAAAAATTGAGAATAGCAACAAGCAAAACAAAAGGCATGTACTTGTACCTTCTAATGATAAATTATTTAGACCAACAAAGAAAAAGTGTTAAGACTTAACTTCACCACATCTACCACCTACCATTGCTTTATCTTCCTCAGAGGTAACATTTGGAATATTTGGTATATATTATACCAGACATTTTTCCCCCTCCAAACCTTTATGCTGTTAAATTGTAAAATCATGAAGAGAGATTTATTCTGTTCTCTGAGTCATTTATAAAAATAAATCTTGAGAGCTTTCTATCATTTCTGAATTCTTCTTATGATGTAGCCTATGGCAAGTACCCTGGACTAGTTTTCTGTTGTGGAATTTGAGGATAGAAAAGGATAATATCTTTGAAAACAATCAAGGGAGTGTATTTCGAAGTTTTTCTCAGTCAGATTCTCTCAACCGTATGGAAGATACAATTCCCTCAAATTCTGCATTAAAGCAAATGTATAATTATTTAAAACTTGACAACTTGCTAGCTCAAACTATTATTTAGAATATTTTTATATGTTTATTATCTGTATCTTTCTTTCTCTGAATTATCACTTAGTTAAAGGCAGAAATTACAAACTTAATGGAAAGCAAACAAGTATTTTTGCTTCTACACTTTGTACAGTTTTGGGTTATTATTCCATTCAGTAGCATCTATTTGCATATTTTCTGTATCACTTCACTGATGTTTTGTATTTCATGGTGTTTCATCATTAAAAGGCCTTTCATTTATACATCAAGTAAAATATTCTAGTTTTCTATAAATTTTATTTTGTTTTGTATTTATCTCCCCATTATTCTTTCCGAAACCAATTTGTATGTGTTGGATGAAAGAACACTCATTTTGTAAAGATTATCTAATTTCTTACTGATTAACCCATCTATATTTGCTTGAAAATAATTTCTTTTTCATTTTTGAAATATCTATCTTCATATAAAAGGTCATGCTAGTGAGTTAGTTTGATTGTGGTTGCATCATCCCTATATTCTTTTATTTTTTGGTACCACATCATTTTTGTCAATTTAGATTTACAGTTATTGTGTGTGGTAAAATATCTTTTCTTATTCAATATCTTACATTTTATATAAATTTTAGAATCATTTTGGTGAATTCCATAGAGTCCTGCAAGAGATAGGCATTGGGTTATAAGTGAATAGATAGAGAATAATTACCTTATGTAAGCTTTCCATTGCCAGTGTATTATTTATTGCTAATTGTTTAGGCCCCTAGGTGAAGCCCTATGCTTTTAGAAACATGGGTTTGGGCAACACTACCTCATTTCTTCTTTATTAAAGATACATATGGCTACAAAAAAATGACATAATTTCTGTGCTTACACATCATAGTTTCATTTCCTTGTTTTTCATGGAACTTCTTGCAACGTGCATTTTGTTAGCTCTTCTAGGTCTTCTGTATGACTCACTTGTTCCTTGTTTAAGGTATCTCTTACAACACTGTGTTGAGCATTTCTTCATTGAATGCAGAAAATAGAAGGATGACCTGAAAAAGTATAACTGCTCTAAGAACCCACAGGATGGGAATGGCTTTTCCTACTTACATAGACGGTTGTTTAGATATGGGGAAAGGAATGGCTTAGAAACTTTTGTTGAAAATACCTTGACTGACAAGACTTATGTAATGACCTTCCCATTCAGGTTTGGAGATGACAGGATTCCCTCTTCAGGTGAACAGGGGTTTTGAAAAGACTGGTCATGGATCCTGAATCCCCCTGATGCTATCTACTGCTTTGTGAATTCTTATTCCACGAGGGTATTTAATTTTAGAGTTCTTTCTTCAATTCATACCAATTTTTAAAGAGCTTTTTGCTTTGGGCATGAACACTTTTCACAACTGTGTTAAAAATGTGATGGTTGAGGTTATTTTTGTAATTATTATTATTATTATTATTTTGGTTTTTAGAGATATGGTTTCTCTGTGTAACAGACCTGGCTTTCCTGGAACTTGCTTTGTAGACCAGGCTGGCCTCAAATTCACAGAGATCTACCTGTCTCTACCTCCCAAGGGCTGAAAACAAAGGCATGTGCTACCACACACAGCTAGAGTTATTAATAATAACAGAACACTAATTCTTATATGAAGTTTATTGTACTCACTGGACACAGAGAGAAGGGTGATTGCCTAGCATTTCATTAGACTCTTTTGAGGAAAGTTTTCATGTATGTTTATGCTTTTGGTTATTTTCAGTTAAGCCACTGGATTGTGTGTGCAAAAGAATTGAAATTAAATATTTATAAATCCTAAAAGTGATAAAATTGTTTATTGCAAATAAGATTTATTGTTGGCTCTAAGCTTCCAATCCTCTTCACTGAATAAAAGCCATTAAAATGACTTCACCAGTATCCTCTCAACCTTTCTTCCCAGTGGAGGCTTTTCCACACTGTGTATCTGTGACTCATAGTGAATCTTTTCATGAGATTCATGTCCATCCCCAAAAGATCACATCTCTCACATCCCTAGGCTGTGGACTCTAATTATCTATTTGTCACTAGCTGCAAGTGCACATCTTGAGACACACAAGAGAGTCACCTTGAAGCCTGCTTTGTTTCAGACCTTTCTGCATGCAATTATTTAAAAATCTGCATCCAAAGGGTCTCTAAATTGGGCTGAGTTTTGTGCAACACCTCACCACAGATAAATGTTAAAAATAGTCTGAAAGCATTTTCAGGACATTTTACTGTAATGAGCTGGGAGTCTTCAGCTTTCTTTCTTTTATAACCCAGTAAAAACTGAGACTATATTTCTGGATTCTTCCAGCTACTGCTGTTCTGTTCCTCCAGGCAAATGTTGGTTTGCTCAAGGTTAGAGAATGGGTTAACTTATTCCTTTGTGCTGTCTTTAGAAACCTGTTGAGGGTGGAGCCACAGATGTTGTCTTTGGGATAAGGATTTATGGAGATATTGGACCCACTACTTCTGAGACCTAGTCATCTCCTGAGGTGTTAATGGTGGCCCTGTGGCTCTTGAGGATGGCAACTTCCTTACAGATTTTTAAATCATGTTGCATTAAATCAGAAGCAAATTTGTAACTTTCCCACACCAAACTTTGTGTTTCAGCTCTTTGAGAGAGAAGGTTTTTAATATTAATGTCTAATGCCTGCAAGTGCTGAGCGGAGAGCAGAAAAGAGGGATTTTGACATCACTTCATAGGTTTGATCCATTTTCATAGCAAACAGCTTGTTCTCTGAAGTTAAAAACTTGGGTGGATGTCTGCAGGTTACATGATTTTTTTCATTTAAGCATTCTTTTTGTGATAATCGGTAGTCTAGGTTTCCAAACTGTAGTACAATTATATTTGAATAAGTCTATGTGTTTGTGTTCTTCAGTAGCTCGTGAATTAAAAGTTGTTTTGTAATTTTCTATCACATGCTTTCTCTTGTATATTCCCAATGTAGGTGTACTCCTGGACATACATGACAAAAACCTCTCATTTTCACTGATTCTCTAATTGTTTTGAAATGTAAACCTGAGAGTTCATAGGAATGGTTTGGAAATTCTCAAGGATTTGAAAATATATCTTTTCTTAAGTGATTTATTTAGGTAGATCTCACCCCAAAATGTTCATTTACGTAAATAGATTTGTAAGATGTTATTCTAAAGATGAATTCTAGTAGGAAAGACAAAACATTTTTTTCTAATCAAGCTTCTTAAGATGGGAATATTTTTTAAATAATTCTTTTATTTTTAAGATTATAATAAAATTGCATTATTTTCCCCTTTCATTTCCTCTCTTCAAACAACCTCCCATATATATGCTTCTTTGCTCTTTCAAATGAATGGACTAATTTTCCAGTAATTATTGTTATAATGTGTATATGTTTGCATATGGTTGTGTGTGTGTAATGTGTAGATATATATCCCTAAATAAATAAACCCAATCTGTTCTGTGTATATAGTTTTATTTGTATGTATATGTTTTTAGGACTAACCAGTTGATATTGGATAACCAATTCGTGTACTAATTTCTGGGAAGACTATTTCTCTGGCCTTCAGTATTCCTTAGTTGCCTGTAGTTCTTTGTGTAGGGTTGAGGTCTCTTAAGCTTTTCTCCATCCACTTTATTATGTCTACTAGGGTCTTCCTTATTTAGCTAATGATTATGCTTGATGGGTATAGCTTCTGACATTCCTAGGAGACACAATCTCACAATGAACTCCCTGTTCCTCTGGCTCCTATTTGCTTTCTGCACCCGCTTCTTCAATGATCCCTAAGCCTCAGGTGTAGGGATTGTGTTGTAGATGTATCACTTGGGAGTGGGCTCCACACTTCTGCATTTTGGTTGGTTGTGATTTTTAGTAGTGGCCTTTGCTTGTTGCAAAGAGAAGTTTCTCCATGAGAGGTGAGGACCACACTTATCTGTGGGTATAAGGACAAATATTTAGAATGTAGTTAGGGATTAGGCTGGTTTAGCCACAGCGTGGTTGTAGGTTCTCTTTCCTTGACTTTGTGGAAGATCCAGGACTTCACTAGTCCTGGGTAGTTAGTTAGGTTTCCATACCAGGAATGGTTTCTTCCTTGTTGAGTCCAATTAGAGGGCCATTTGTTTTTGCCAGTGTATGTGTGCCACGATTGCACTTGTAGGATGATTGTGCCACGCTGGTAAACCATTTTGCTTATAGGTATCATAGATAGGGAGGGCTGTTGGTTGCTAACCTCGTTTGGAAGTTTGCATGGAAGCTTTCTGGTACCATGTAATCTAGTCCGCAAGGAGGAGGTTTGCAGTTCAATTCCAGCTTAGGGTCCTTTGAGCCCTGTGTCTGAAGTGCATGCTGTCTTCAGGAATAGAGACTTACTGTCCACCTCTAGGGGACAACCAAGGGCAATACCAACAACCTATAAAGTTTTGGAAGTTTGGACAACACTTAACAACTCAAATGAGAGATTTTCATATCTGGTGTTGGGGATTTTGATAGACATTCTATGAAGGTAGTATTGTCATTCCAGATGGGAAAATTTTGTTTAAACTTTGTATGTACATTTCTTTATACATGAGTTACAAGCATTGTAGGAAGCTTTGGTAGAGAGAGTAAATACTATGATTCTTTATAACTTTTTCAGATGTCCTTAATAATTTTTTTTAACCCCCCTCTCTACTTATTCCACATTGATTTTCTCTAGAGGTCCCATTCCCCATCACACCTTGGGACCACTTGTGCCCCATTATTCATCTCATCCATTCCTCTCCCACCCACGCTACACCTGCAATGTTCCCTTTTTACTTTCAAGGTTTCTGCTATTGCTCCAGGTTACACACTCACATCTGAATGTCGGAACTTGGAGCTTCAGAGAAGAGAAAACATGTGATTTTTATCTTTCTGGGACTGGATTACCCTACTCAGTCTGATCTTTTCTAGTTTGGATGGAGGTATTTTTATATTTGTGTTTCTCTTTCCATAAACTTGAGTTACTACCTATACTGTTGTCTGGAAGCATTTGCATATTTAGGTTCAGTGTGTCTTTGAGCATAACCTGAGAGAATGCCTGCATCAGAGTTACCAAGGATGCTTCATATTAAATGGAATATCTCTGAGGAAACCTGAGAATCTTTATTATATTAAGCATTTTATATATTTCAAATGTATGCAACAATGTGAAAACCACTACTTAGTAAAGGCCACAGAATACATATGACATGGGATTTGATAGGTAGGCATCCTTTAGTGGCTTGGGGCTCTTAGACTAAGCATCATTATAGACAGCAGATACAAGCTCTTTTGCATCCTAGAATCATGGGCTTGTCATTTAAAAACCAGAATATCTGGAAATCAGTTCTAAATATTAGGGCACACTCTCATTCTCATTGATTTTTGTTACCATTGATACTCAATAGTTTTAAATGACTTTTATCACCAGAGTATCTAAGAAAATGTCTCTAAAATAGAAAGGTACTGGAGGGTTCTTATGCAATGAGGAGACTATCATGTTCAAAAGATCACATGAGCATATATCCACATAACACATGGTTCTAAAGAGTTGAGTAGGTTAACACAAAATTGGAAAGAGAGCCACCATATGACTCAGGTATGCCACTCTTGTGTATTTACCCAAACGACTCCAAGTCAAGTCTCTACAGGGATACTTGCACTTCCAGGTTTATTGCTGAACTACTCACAATCGCTAAGAAATGGAACCAGCTTAGATGGCCATCAGTGGATGAATGGGTTGAGAAAATGTGGTAAATCTACACAAAAGAATTTTTGTGCTACAGTGAAAAAAAAAACTGAACAGACATTTTTAGTAAAATGGCTGGAACTGAAAATCCTGATGTTAAACAAAATAAATCAGATTCAGAAATACAAATATCAAGTTTCTCTTACATGAGTGTTAAAACTAGGACATTAAGATCAAGGGTCCCCCTGTAGAAGTGTGGCACTTTGCAGGAAATGTCAGAGGGACTACGCCCCTCAGTAACCAATAAGCAGATAATCTACCAGGAGGCGAGCAAGCAGGGTCATGCATTCCCCTGATGGCATGCACCCAATAGCTTAAGGAACCCCCATTAGGCATCACCTTTTAAACATCCATAGCACGTCCCAGTACCTCAACTCTAGGATAACATTTTTATTATTTAGGTTTCTGGAGTACACCAAACACGTTCAAATCACATCACAAATGATGCTATTTGAGAAAATCAGAAACTTTGAACAATGGAAGAGAGGAGGAAACACGTAAATTGTTTCAGCATGAAATAATTGTGAATAGGAAGGCTGAGAAGAGTTGGCCCTGGTCATTTAGATTCTTGCACTTTCAACAGCATTTGTTAGTTTCTTCAGTATATGTCCGATCTCTGTTAGGAACTGAATGCACTGATATTAGTGCAATATATAATAAAGTTTAATAGGGACACATTCATGGCAAATCTTGGTGCCTTTTCCTAGCCACCTAGAGTCAGGTACTCAGTTGAGTTAACTTCCCTGGTGTCCTGGAGACAGAAGACATGGCCTTATGTGATCTTCAATTTCACTTTGTCTCATAGTTTTCTTGGCGTTGTTTATATTCCCATTTTTTTAAATTATATATATCTTCAAAAATTAATCCATTCTTGAAATAAATAATAGCCACCTTGTTTTCTAGATTTGCCAGAGATCATGACTATTTGGTTATTAAAACTGGATTAGTGCACAAAATAATCTGTGCTCACTTCACTCAATTCCACTTTTAAACAATAAATAATGGTTATCACATGTGGTGTTTGAGCTTTATTGTTTTATTTTACATGCATCTTTATTCAAAGGCAAGCTGTGAGTTGATCCTTCAGAGTACCAGACTCCCATGGGTAGTCATTGTGTGTCTGGTAGATTATATAACAGATAGAAATATAATTGTCACATTACAGAATGAATACAAGTGATAATTACCATGAGGTAGAGAATCCAAGAGGTTGGCTGTTGTCAATCACTGTAACAATAGTTTAAACATAACAGTATATTTTGAACTGTGTTCAAATAAGTATAGAGTCAAAATAGAGTTCACATTTTAGGAATCCTGATCTCTTTTTCGAGACAGGGTTTCTCTGTGTAGCTTTGCGCCTTTCCTGGAACTCACTTTGTAGACCAGGCTGGCCTCGAACTCACAGAGATCCGCCTGGCTCTGCCTCCCGAGTGCTGGGATTAAAGGCGTGAGCCACCACCGCCCGGCAGGAATCCTGATCTCTTAATTGTATTTCATGGTCCTTCCCATCCCCTCCTATTGTGTTTCAAAATTTTTCCTGGGGGTGATTGATTCATCCATGCTTCAAATCTAGGGATTCACACATACACACACACACACACACACACACACACACACACACACACACACACACACACACACATTTTTCCACCCTGGATAGGGAGTCCATGAGGGAGGATAGTGTGGTTAACAACAAAGTCCAACTTGGTGAACCAATGAGTTTAATTGAAGTTACTTACAGAAATATGAGTGAGGGGTTAGTTACAGCAGCAGATATGACTCCAAGACAGGAGCATCACTAAAGCCCATCCCAGCGTGGGTAACAGCTCACAAAGAGGGCAACGTGGAGCACACTGTACAGCCCGAAGGCAGCTCAGCAGGTTGAGAATGTGGTCTCCCAGTCTTTGCAGCTTGGCTTGTCTGAGAATCTTCTTTGTAACTTTTCTTCACTCCTCTGTGAAGCACTCTCAGCTTTTGTTACTTATTCTGAGAGGGAGAGGCCAGTGAATCTGGTCAGTTTTAGGGACTTCCTGAACATAAGCTTTACTGCTTGATGGAATGCTTTGATCTTGGGGGAAACTGTTATACAACATCCCCTTAGGAAGTATGCACCTCTGCATGGCACCTGCTTTCTAACCAGCTACAGTCACCCACACAAACATAGATATAACCAGTAAGCATCCTGGGCTTTAGTGTCTTAATTATTGCTTGTGACAGTTTACTTGATTAGTACTTAGTGTTTAAAGGTTACTTTCTATCTTTTTCATATTAAAAACACATATTTTAGTTTATGCATGCTAGAAATTCACTGCCGCTTGTCTTTTTTCCTTTTGTCATATATCTCGAATACTCACTCATGTCTTTTAATTTGATTTCTCTTCCTAATTAGTAAGAACCTTGGCTATCAAGATAGACAAAATTGGAATTCTCACTCTATGAATTACTGACAGTTTGATTAGGAGGGTTTTTTTTATGAGGATTAAAGTAGATCACATATGTAGTGGCCCAGCATAACTAATTAGCAGACCTCAGAAAGACTATTTCTGTTCTATGACCTCCTACCTTTGGAGTGCAGACGGCATTCCAGAATAAGAATGTGTGTCGTCTTTCTTTGCTGCAGTTCAACCTGCTTTTTGCATAATCCATTAATTTCATTCTGCAAGGACGTTTTCCCTGGACTGTCCCAAACACTTTAGATCCATCCTGGTACTGTCTCTGGGAGGAAATGGAACAGGTAAAGGATAATTGTTTCTCCTTCAGCCAAAGAGGATGGCAGCTGTGTACATTCAGAATAAAGGGAGAAGTTTAATAAGACTCCATTCAAAACATGACAATCTGGTTTCCCAGAGAAGAAAATGAAAATGTCTAGATGGACCTCATCTATGTAAAAATTAAAGGCTTTTTTTGACATTTGACCTAGCAACGTAAGTTTTTACTTCCTTATGCTTTTCTATACATAAAAATGATTTTTCATACAATATATTTTGATCATGAATTTCCCCTCCCTCAAATTGACTTCCCTACCCACAGAGCTTTATTCTCTCTCCTCCTCCTCCTCCTCCTCCTCCTCCTCCTCCTCCTCCTCCTCCTTCTCTCTGTCTCTCTCAAATAAAGGTTTTATATATATATATATATATATATATATATATATATATATATATATATATATATATACTGGTTTAGTGAAGTAGCTAGCGAAGTAGTAGTTCTTTAAGAACAATGACTTCATGAGCCATGGGTCATTTATAGTACCAGACATAAATTCCCTCCCATTGAATGGGACTTAAGTCCAACCTGAACGCTATTAGTCACCCCAAGATACAAGTGCCACCACACTACAGATACTTGCTCAGCCTTGCTCATTGCTTTTTCTATTCACAATATCTAGGAAATAGAAACAATGTAGACATGCTTCATCTGATGAGTGACTAATGAAAATGTGCTACATATATACTATAAAATACCATTCATTTATAAAGCAAATGAAATCATGAAATTTTCAGGTAAATGATGCAAATAGAAAATATTAGACTGAGTTAGATAAACCAGACCTGGAGACACCAATATAATATCTCCTCTATTATTTATGGGTCCTACGTCTGAATCTTTATATATGACTATATAACATGGAGAAACTGCAGAAAACAGGGAATTCAAAAAGGGCCATAGGGTGGCAGAGCTCAAGAGAGTAGGATATGTGGTACATATATATATATATTTATAATTGTTATATTTTCTCAGTCAGTTGTTCCCTTTATTAACATGTAATAATCTTCTTTACTTGGAATAATTTCATTAGGTCTGCTTAATCAGATAGCAGAATATCTACAGCCAGTTATCAGAGCTTTCATTTACTTGACATACTGACTTCCATTCTTTCATACTCCATCTGTAGAAGAGTCTTTACCAGTGAAGTTTGTTTTCTAGAGACAACAGATCTTGGTTTTTAACCCAATCAGATATCCAATGTCTTCTTAATCACTACTAGAGGCTACCTTTACATTTCATGTTATTTTTAGAAGAGTTTGCTAATTCCTATTGGTCTGATGGTTGTTTTACCACTTGGTTGGAATATTGTTGGTTTGTTTTCTTTTCTTCTCCCCTATAAGCTTTTGAGACTCAGCCGTTTGCTCTGTTGGACTTAATGGATCCCTGCCTATGTCTCCTTTGTTTATGTTTTCCATGGAATTCATTCTGTCATATGCTCTCATGATTAAGACTCTCTTTCTTCTTAATTTTCTGTCCACAGTACTTCTTTAACTTCTCTCTGTAGTCCCAGCTTGATGGTCATGAGTTGCCTTAGCTCCTGCTTATCTTGAAATGCCCTCATTTCTCTATCCATTTTACAGATGGTATTAATATGAGATTAAAGTTTGGGTGACCATTTACTGCTCTGAATTGTGTTTTATATTATATCCAGATGTGCATAGAGAACTTTTGCATAATTATCTTTCTTAGGAAACATGCCAAACTGACAAAAATAACATCAAAAGCTGTTTATAGTATTCCTCTAGAACTCATCAGATCAAATTACCATCAACTGGCTTTTTAGCATAATGTAGAAATGCTTCCATAATAAAAGTAGTGAAAAGTAAGTTTTTTTCCATTATTTTTTATGAAAAGGTGGTAATGGGAGGAAAGAAAAAGGATGAAAAAAGAGTTCCAAGGTTTTGTAAAGTGGAAAATATACGCACACACCTTTGCTTATGGGTCAGTTCTCAAATCCCTGGAAAATGTTTTGAAATTCATGATGTTCTTCTATAATTTCATATGATTTAAGCTCTTCTGTATGAAATATTTGGATGTCCTTACATGAAGTATAGTACCAGTGAAGAAGCCCTAGTGGGTTTGGATGTAAGAAAACATCAGATTAGTAAAACCTAAAACAATTATGCTAAAGCTGTTTAATATAATTTAAAGCTGTAAGATCAGCCAATCCAGAATCTAAGAACTCGTGCTGGGCCATTTGGAATCAGAACACAAGGGAGTCACAGATTGCAAACTCCCCGCTAATCTTGTAATGTTTGAGCCCCATCAGTTCACGCCTCCAAGGGAGAGAGCTAGAAGCTTCAGATTGCTCAGCTCTTTGCCTAATTAGGGTCAGAATTAAACGGAAGTTCATTTTTTATTCTTCAAGTCAACAAGTAGAAGTCTTAACATGAAAAGGAAAAAAAAAGAGAATATAAAGTAAGAAAGAAAATGCTAGTCTAGAAGTCCCCATTTGACAAAAGTCCAAAGGGAACCAGGAGTGAATGTCAGAGAGTTTATCAGCGGATCTTAACTTAAGCACACTTCAAATTAGGGCAAAGTTCATTGAAATGCTACAAAATCATAAAATAGAATTCAAGGTGAAAATTAGTTGGTTTTATATTCTCAGTGTAGAGGCATAAGGGGCATTAATTGTGAAAGCTAATGGGAAGCCATGACTGCTATCTCCAGCATCCCACTGAAACCAGCATTTACTCTCTTTCCACAGATAGTGCAACTAAAATTATTATAAAATATAATTATTATGCAGAATAATTATGTCATTAGTTACTTGATTTATTGCACTTTTAAAGTTCTGTCTTTTAAGAGTTTTTTATGCCTCCATACTAGATTTATTTATAAGTAGATATCTGATTATTTCAATAGTTCATAACTTACTCCTAATAGGTTTTGTTACGCATTTCCCCTTCCTCCTACTTTGTTTTAAAATTTTTATTACTAAGAAATTTTCTATTCATTTTACATACCAACCACAGATTCCCCTCCTTCCTCCTGCTCCCCAGCCTTTCCCCACAAACCACCACCATTCCCACCTCCTCCAAGGCAAGGTCTCCCATGGGGAGTCAGTAGAGCCTGTTACATTCAGTTGAGGCAGGTCCA
Source organism: Peromyscus californicus insignis (assembly GCF_007827085.1). Classification (NCBI taxonomy): domain Eukaryota; kingdom Metazoa; phylum Chordata; class Mammalia; order Rodentia; family Cricetidae; genus Peromyscus; species Peromyscus californicus. Next base: position 31,531,168 of record NW_026294535.1, on the reverse strand, counting down.
AGCTCCTCCCCACTGCACCAAGGCTGAACAACACCTTAGGCACTGGGCTCCAAAAAGCAGTTCATGCACCAGGGATGGATCCCGATCCCCCTGCCTGGGGGCCTCCCAGACAGTTCAACCTAAACAGCTATCTCGTATATCCAGAGGGCCTAGTCCAGTCCCATGGGGTCTCCACAGCTATTGGTCCACAGTTCATGGGTTTCCACTAGTTTGGCTGACTGTCTCTGTACATTTTGCCATCATAATTTACATGAGCAAACTAGCGGTAAGGGAGGATAATGGAGGGCAAGGAATAGGGGATGAGAACATGAGGAAATGGGAGTTTGGAGCTGGAACAGGGACAGAGTGAGATACCATGATAAATGAAGACATCATGGGAATAGGGAGACAGGGTGCTAGGGAAGTTCCCAGGAATCCACAAGGAATCCACCGTATACTACTAGCAATAATCAAGAGGGTGCCTGAACTGGTCTACTCTGGTAATTAGATTAGTGAATACCCTAACTGTCATCATAGAGCCTTCATCCACTGACTGATGGAAGCAGATACAGAGATCCATGGCTGGGCACCAGGCTGAGCTCCAGGAGTCCAAATGATGAGAGAGAGGAGGTATTCTATAAGCAAGGGACATCGAGATCATGATGGCAAAACGTATAGTTTTTCTTTCTAGCTTTCCTGTTTCCACTTTTTATGAATTATATTCTGTTGTCTATTGGTATTGATGAATTATCAGTTATTCATAGATGTGTGGGAAGTTGTGAAATCTATATACATTTTATATTTCATTGCATATGAAAATGATATATAGGCTATTTCAATGCATTTTATGAACACTAATAGTTTGTTGACAGGTAGATGATATCACTAGATGACGGATTGATGATACATACATGTGTCTGAAGGTAAGTGGGTGGGATACATAGAGCCATCATATTCATCTAATGTTATGATGAAATCACTATATTTGGCCTCAGAAAGATTATTTTGTCATTTTTAAAAGCTGGAGGATCATAACTTGATATTTCATTGAAATAAATTCAATTTTCTTCCTACAAGGAAGATACTGAGAGGCAAGAATTACACCCTTGAATTATATAAATCATATCTAACAATATAAAATTCAAGTGCTATAAGCATTCTCAAACATTCACTTACTTCAACAGTATGTCAAGTTAGAAGTGAGGTAGAGAAAAATACATATTTCTTCTTTGTTGGCTTGAATTTTTATCACTATAACTAAGTATAGAAGCTGGTGAGACACTGTCTCAATATTTATTTACTTGCTTTGTAAGTGCTATCATTGTGTGGCGTCCATTTTTCACCGTTGATAACCTAATCGGCTTTTAAAGTATGTACATGATAGTAAAACAAATGGTCCTCTCTTTATCCTCTACAGGTTAAGTGGTTTGAGTGCATCTTTAACAAACAGGCCCTGGAGAAATAGTGAGATGCTTGAGGAGTACATCATGATGTCTTTAATGAGCTGGGGGTTATTTTAATTTTGGTGCTCATTACTAAGAATAATTTAGAAATGACCAATTCTGTAATACAAAATTGGTAGGCAGCACCTTTCTGATATATGAAAGATTTGGACACCTATTGAAATACATAGGCATTCAAACGTAAAGTTTGAGTAGGACAAAAATAGTAAGCTCAAATGACCTATTCACAATGACGTTTACTCAGAAAGACATCTACTTTGTACCATATGCTGGTGTGGGCACTAGAATACACAACAAGAACTTACAACAGCCAATATCTCAGTTTAGTTGAAAGAGTGTTTAAATAAATTTATCAAGCAAATAATCACAGGTCAAATGGTGACAATTGTAGAGGAAAACCATAAAGCAGGAAGAATAAAGATTACATACAGACCAGTAGCTTATTGTAAGTATGAGGGTTAACGGATCCATCATTTTCTACCATATATTTCATGATCAATCAGAAAAGAGCGATAAGGGGTTATCTGAATGGAACATTCCAGAAAGAGGATCAATGAGTGCAGATGTACTAAGGATGGATGCTTGGCATGACTCAGCAAAATCAGATCAGGTACATATAGTTTTAATGGAATGACCAAAAGGAGTGGAGAAAACAGATGATTTTGGTAAATAAAAGGGCACTGATAAGGGAAGGTCGTTCACATCATTGTGACAAGTGGTGCTTTTCTGTGGTATAAAAAATTTTCAACAGAAATATGAAGGAACATATTTTTCCCAAAGACAGATCTGGCAATGACTAGGGAACACTGAGGGAATACCCATATGAACAGGGAGCCTGGTTATGAGGGCAGCTAGAATAAATATGCTTTGATTATGATATGGCTGTGGTCTTGGGGAGGAACAAAGATGTCCCACAGCATCTCAGTGGCCTCCTGAGTTGCAAAGTTTCATAAATCTTTTACAACTGCATGTAGAAATCTGCTTTCAAAAAGATGTTCATTATCTGGTAATAGCAATACAAACTTTTTGAGATTGAAATCCTTTTCAAAACAACTATATCTCATGGAATCCACTTATTTTATCTTCTTGGCCCACATGATGGGTATTTGTATCATCATTTTAATTTTACTTTTCTGTCTCTAGAATTTTATCATTTTAATAATTTTTTTTCTTAAATTTGATTGAGAATTTAACACACATGTCAAGTGTGTATTCTGGTTACTGTAACTTCTCATTCTCTTGCATTTTCTACCAATATTGTCAACCTCAGTTACTTCCCTTACAAGTTCCTCTGTCAAATTCACATCTTTTTGCTTTGTTTTGTGAACTCAGTTTAACTAGGATTGTTTGTGTGATAATGGGTGTGGAACTGTCCCTTGGATCTCAGCCTCTCAGTGGGTACACAATAGAAGACAATGATGACATCCTCCTCAGAATGCACTCATAGTCTATGTATAGTTCATTAAGGAAGGGTTGGATACTAGGAGCCCTTCCTTAATCTATGACTCACTAATCACAGGCTTGGTCTTGTAGCAATGGAGGTCACCTTCTCTGCTGTGGGATCATGCTTGTAATGACTTATGTCATGCCCAGAAAATAGCATTTCACAGCCCTTTTCCCTATTTCTTGCTTTTTACATTCTTTCTGTTCCATCTTCTACCATATTTCTTCAGTCTTAGCCATGGTGGTATAAATGTCCTGTATAGAGGGAGCACTCAACTATCACTTACTCTCAGCAGCCATGACTCTCTGTATTCACCACCATTCCCTGAAAATAGAAGTTTCTTTAATTCAGGATGAAAGTAGCATTTGTTTATGTATATAAACATAAATATTTAAAAAACAATTTGAAGTCATGTCAGCTTATCTGCCTGACAATAGTAAACTACCACTTAGAGCTTAAGACCTCCTTGGCTGTAGGTTTTTGACTGAGTTCCCTCCCTTGGGAGAAGCCCCCCTTAACTGTCCTGCCACTCTAGCACCCATGGCCACATCTTGCCCAACAAGCAGACATTGCAGTTAATAACGTTCACAGACGGTTAAGATCTTTGATGGTTCTTCTCCTCCAAAATCCTACGTTACGTCTTCTATGATAGCTAGTCATCACTGAGGGAGCTTCCAACTCAGTACCAGCTTTCTTTTTCTGTCTTGTGCAGCCTAGGTGCGTGGCCCTTCAACAAGAGGATCTTATATAGGTAGGATGGGCAAAGAAGAGCAATGGTAAGAGCTTGTGTTATTTGGAGAGTCTCTGTATGGATTCCCTGAACAACATGTTAGGCAGGGATAATGCTGTTCTGAAAGCCCAAGGATCATTTAATTAGAATGCTAACATTTTTGTACATTTTGCATAATTATTATAATATAATTATATCACTTCCCCTCATTTTTTCCTCCCTCAACATTCTCTCATGCTCTCCTCTTGTTGTCTTTCATATCCATAGCTGTTTTTCTTCAATTGTTGTTATTTTCTAAAAGCAATCTTTAGAGGCTGGAAAGAGGGCCGAGGGTACTTGTTGCTCTTGCAGAGGACCTGGGTTTGTTTCCTAGCACACAACTATCTGTAACTCCAGTTCCGTGGATCTGACGCCCTCTTTTTTTCTTCATAGGTACCAGACATGAATATGGTGCACAGACATATGCAGGCAAAACATTCATAAACAAAATAAATCTAAAATGAATTTTAAAACTTTAAAAAATATTTCATTCTGTTCAACAAAATAAATCGATATAAATAATTATATATATAAAATTATATAATAGATACATGTGTAATTGTCCCCAGAGTTGAAATATAAAATAGTTACTTTAACATGTTTTTTATTCCCACTTTCCAATGTCCTTTCCTCGTTCTAAACTTAGGCAACAATTAATTCAATTGCTATTATTGTTTTTGGGTCTTTTTGGTAAGATTTGTATGAATAGATTCATAGTGCTGATAATAAATGGACTTATGTTTGACTTTCATGCACATCCATATTTGTGAAATTTGTCCAAATTGCTGCGTTATAGACGAGTTGTACTTTTATTATCTCATGAGTATATCATGGCTTATTTTTCAGTATCTGGTGCATACTGGCTTGCTTTAGTTTTGTAATATTATAAATAATGATGCTATGGAGATTTGCACATGCATTTTGATGTGAATATGTTTCCTTTCAGTGACCACCTAGAGGAGTATATATTGCTGGATTTTATGGTAAATGTGTGACCATACTGCTTTTATAGATGGTTGAACCATTTTGCATTCCAAAGTTCATCAATTCTGGTTGTCTTCTGTCCTTGACAACACTTGTTATTGTGAATCTTTTCAATAGTTATTATTTTATTGGGTATCAAGGACATTTTATTATGACTGATTAGATTAGCATTCTTTGATGATCTACCGTTTTGAGACCCTCCAAATATACAATTGTTATTTATCCACGTTTGTAGAGAAAAATTGACCTACTTTAAACTTTGTCAATACTTAAAATTTACATTATGATACTTTTAAAGCACATGGTTCCTTTAAATTCCCCAAAATATGACCAGTTGTGAGATATATTCTTGGAAAAGTTTCCTCCTAATTTGAAAACTTATTCTTTTTGTTTTCTCTTTTTTTCAATATTGAATGTGTTTGATGTTGATGATGTCACATTTACATTTTTTGGATTGTGGTTGGGGCTTGTTATGTCCTACTAAAGTTATCTATACCAAACACAGGATTGCAGAGTTTCTCATCTCTTTTTCTTTCAGAAGCCTGATCATCTTGATCATATTGATGCTCCTGTGCAAGACCATGATGCTTATTTAGTTAATTTTGTCTTGGTTATAGGGTAAAAGTTAGGGTTATTCCTTTCCATGTAAATTTTCTCTGTGAAAATTTCAGGAGTAAAACTTTCTTTTTCCATTGACTTTCCACAGCAACTTTGTAAAAATCAATGGATCATATAAATTGTGAATCTATTTTTTGACTCTATAAACTGCTGTATTGTATGCATCTATCATTATGCCAATATCGCAGTATCTTAAAGTCTTTTAGGATTTTGGTTGAGATTGCTTTGAGACTGTAAATCAATTTGGAAAAATATTGTCATTTTAATAACATCCATGATGTGGCACACATCTCATTACTTGCATAAGTGTTTCAACTTACATTTCCTATTACTATGTTTATACCTTTATCATAAAGTCTTGCCAATCTCTTCTAATTATGTATTATTAAAAAATGAAGTAACTTTTTATGAATGTGGTGCCATTTAAATTAATTGTATAGTGCTGAAAATTGAAACCAGGGCTTTGCACATGCTTTTATACTGACAAATATACTGTCATTGAGGTGCATCTCAAAACTTCCTTTTCCTTTGTTTTGCTCTGTTTTTCAAACACTCTTAAAGTATAGCCTATACTGGTCTTGAACTCGTGCCTTTATCTTCAGAGTTCTGGGATTAACAAATATTTATAAATTGGCTCAGTATTCATTTTAAACTAAACATTTAATTTGTGTAATTTGTGACCAAATATATCTGGAATTGAAAACAAGATCTATTAGATTTTATAAACAAAGTGATTTTGGGAAAATATCCATGACCATTAATTTTTATATTGGCTCTGATGACATTTATGCAGCAGAGGTAGAAGTAAGTGGTTACAATAGGAGCCTTATTGTCTGTAGATCTGAAATATTGGATGTCCTGTTAGTGTAATGTAGGCTCCCACCATTATATAGAAACTCATGAGTTTTTGCGACTTTGCTAAATTCATTAACTTATTATTTTATAATCTCTAGGGTGTTCTCATAACTTCCTAATATTGTGTGAAATAGCCATAATTTTATTTATTGCTTTCTACCAATAGACATTTTATTTCATTTTCTTCTCTATTGGACTGAATAGGACCTTTAAGGCAAAATTATAGAAGTAGGAATTGCTGACATTTAGCCATATTTGAGATCCTGAGTAGAAATATTAAGCTTGCAACTATTGAGAATGACATTCAGCTTATTTGGACACTCTAAATATTAGGGAAATTCCTTCCTGTTTTCCATTTGCTGAAAGATTATAACCACAAATAGATGCTGAGGAATATCAAATCACTTGTACATATCTATTAAAATAATGATATAATTCACCTGGTAAGTTATATTTACTGATCCTTGTGTGTTAAACCAAAATCACATTCCTGTTATAATGACATACTACACTCAGAAGGGTGTGGCATATGCTTATAATCCCAGCTTTTGGAAGTAGAGGCAGTCGAGGGTTAAGCTATAAAGTAAAACTTAAAAAAAATGCAAAATGAAATTAAAATAAAGCAATAAATACAGCTTAATTTGATTTGGTAATGTATTTTAAAGTTTTCCAAGTAGATTCTTAAGGAATATTGTTTTTTATTTTATATTTCTTTATATTTTTTGTTGAAGTCAAAATGAAACTTTTAACAAGATTAAATGAAAGGTGTTTTTCCTAGAGTTTACAAATGTATTTGTGTAATTGGTATCATATCTTCCCTATGCATTTGATAGATTCACCAGGAAACTATTTTGAAACTAAGATGTGTGAGATGATAAACATTTTAGGAAATAATTTATTTTGGCTATATCTACCTATTTTTATTGGAAATAACTTTTTCAGACAATATATTCTGATCAAAATTTCCTCTCCCTCTTCTATATTCTCTCCAACTCTCCCATTCAACTGCACACCCCTCTCTTGAGAAAACAGACAATAATAGTAATATTAACAATGATAATAATAATACTTTAAAAAAGAAAAGGACAAGAAAAGCACACAAGCATGCACACATACACAAACACACATACATACACACATACACATGCATGCACACACAGACACACCTCACACACTGTTAAAAACTCACAATCAAAACCACAATAAATAAACAAAAATTATTAGGGTAAAAAATTCCCAACCAAAGCAAAATGAGGCAAAAAAAAATCTGATAGGACAATGGTTATAATTATTAGAAAACTATTCATTCTGATTATATCAATATTTGCTTTAGCTATTTGAATTTTGGGGTAAATAAAAATGTTTGCTTGATCTTTCTCCCTAAGTAATTAATACTTTTATTGTTATTACGAGTCATCCCTCTTTATGATAGTACATTACATTGTGAAGTCTATTTGTTCCACATTAGTATAGTTGCTCTAGTCTTCTTATCTTACCCTTTTGCATGACACTTCACTTAATATCTACTTTGAGTAGTCCACTGTCTTTATACTAAAATTTCCTCACTTTGCAGATAACTTCACATTTTTTATTCTGAATGGTGTCTGCTTTTCAATTATTATTTAGCCTCTTAATATTTAATGTAATTCTCGATTCAGATAGACTTAGTTCTACGGTTTTTGTTAGTGTTGTGTAATTTTATTGGTGTTATTTTTCCTTCAGTTTACTTATTCATTTCTATCCTATTAATTATTACATTATAACTTGTTACTTATTTCACCATGTAAGTGTTATAGGGATGGACCAGTTACAGAAGATGAAGTTCACAAAAGGGGTGCTCCTTCCCTCTCTTTCCCTTTTGTGGGCACCTTACTCTTCTGTGCATATGTTATCCAAGCTTCGGTCTTGGTTTCCAGGACAGAAAAGCTGCAGGTTTTCCCTCATGTTCATCTCTGTCACCACACCAGCTATCAGGAAGCAGAAAGTGCACTTAGGTCCTTTCTGAAAGTGTAACATTATCACCCTTTTCTGGATATTATTATCATTATCAGAATAAAGATATTATCAGTGAAATTAAACCTCTCAGATTATAGGTGTAAGAGCAAGCACAAAGTAATATGATCTATGGAGTCGCTTAGCTAGGGATTGGTTGAAATTCAGCTCATATTTTATAATTGATTGTACATCATGAAATAATTTTATCCCTTCTGAAATTTAGTAACATTTATGAATATGGATAAATGCATTTCTGTGCTCAGTTTTATTATTTTAATTGTTCATTAAGACATATATTAGAATTTTGATTGCTGTCCTTATCAATGTAAATATGTTTCTATATTTTGAAACAAATTATCAAGCTGCTCTTCAAGATGAGTAAATTTCTTAGTCAGAATATGTGTTTTCTAGAATAATTAATTTTTAGAACTGAAGTCCTTCATTTCACTTTTTGTATTGTTTTAGACCCTAGATAAAAAGAAGTTTATGAAGTGTTTATTTAAATATTATTTAATTAATTGTTTTATTATCTTTTTATCTTTAAAAAGTATAGAGATTCAGATCATTCAGTCTGAAATTAGACACAAATGTTTGTCTTAATTACAAAAAAATAGAAAAAAACCAAAAAAACAAACAAACAAAACAACACGACTCGAAACAAATCAATAGTCTGTTGTAATATTTTGTTTGTATTCTGACAAATAAAGCTTGCCTGAGGATCAGAGGGTGGAGCTAGCCACTAGTTAACCATAGAGATCTGGAGGTCTGTACAGACTGGACACAGGAAGTCATACGGCAGGATGGAGAGAGGAGCTCAGCCCTTAACAGTCAGAGGAGTTGGAGAGGTCAGAGGTGCTCCTTTGCTTCTCTGATCTTTCAGCTTTAGTTTAGGTATTTGACTCCTCCAGGTTTTTATTATTATGACTAATTAGGATCATGTTACAGTAGTCTCTTTCATTCTCACCCTAGCCATTTACAAATAGTAATAAAATTGCATTTGCAAAAGAGATTTTTTTATTTTGAATATTTAACAAAACAGGGAAGTTGAAATCTTCAAGATGGCCCCAGGACCAAGGCAATCCTGATATCTCCTGTGATTGTGTGACAGTCAATAGTCTTAATCGTGCTATTAAAGAGCTATAAGACACTGAGCTGACAGCCCAGGCCTGGAAAAGACAGAATAAAAGAATCCTCTCTTTACATTAACTTTACCTTACTTTTAAGCAAATGACTGAGGATGGATTTTATTGGAAGTATATAATCAAATTTTAATGTGAGTTCATTTTAATGTCCTAGTTGACTCCAGTTTTAAACTTTATTCTTATTTCTCTGTAATGAGTTCTTTTAAGCTTTCCTTTGATTGGAAATGTCATCATAACCTATTAGGCCTTTAAAATATATCATAAAATCTTAAATATAAAAGTTACTCCCTAACATTATGTTTAAAATTCCTGGCAAGTGGCTGAAAGTGATACACACATCTCTGCAGATAAAGTCTGCAACACATTGTTGTGATTTTTGAGAGCAATCTACCTTTAAACAAAACATTTTCCCTCGGGATTTTTATTAAATTTTATATGGTAGAAATATTTGGATTTCATCAAGTTGATGGTTATATGAATCTTCTCACCATTTTCTTACTAGTTTTACAAAATTTTATAGAATATACTGAAATATCTTAAATTTGAAAAATATAGTTTCAGAAGGTTTTCTAGTAAAATATGTTGAATAGGGGTGGTGTTTATTTACTATACATGTTAGATAGTTCAAAAACAAATGTATGGGCTGGCAAAATGGCTCAGTAGATAAAGTCACTTGCTTCAAAGCCTCATGACGTTTGATCCCTGCAATGCACATGATAAAAGGAGAGAACCTCATCACCGAAGTTGTTCTTCTGAGCTCTATATCTGATCTGTGGCCTGCATGTGTGAATACTCAACATACACATCCCCACACCCTCCCCCCACACATATACATATACACACAGATAAATATAAACCAAAAAGCAAAACCAAAACAAAGCAAAAAATTAACAATAAAGGAGTGTGTATTTTTAGCAGAATACTGACAGTTTCCCTGATGTTTATGAAAGAGATAATGGCAAATGAGTCTTTATGACGGTGTTTAAAGATGAATGTAGGAAAGAAACCTCTTGTGCGTGTTGTGGTATTGTTCATACTCAGTGTTAGGTGGTATCAATAGTTGCTAAAACACCTTAGCAGACCTTAGTGTTGCAGGAATAATTTTCAAAGAGTTCCCAAAATAAAATGACTATAATAGAGATACATAGCAAAGATAAAAACATGACAAAATTGATATGAGAAATTATTAAATTTACATTAAAAGTAACTATGACAATTTGTTCTAAAATGTAGACTAAGATACATACATTCTCTGATTTTAAATGTCTAGAGCAGTGGTTCTCAACCTTCCTAGTGCTGCGACCCTATAATACAGTTTCTCATGTGGTGACCGCCCCAACGATAAAACTATTTTCGTTGCTACTTCATAACTGCATTTTTCTATTGTTATCAATCATAACATAAATGTCTGATATGCAGGATGTCTGATATGTGAGTCCCATAGGGGTTGAGACCCCACACATTGAGAATTGCGGGTCTAGATTGAGGGGAAATATACAAACTGGAACTTTAGAGTGACTTACCAAAGTAGAAAGGCCATTTTCAAAAGTTCTTTTTGCCAACCAGCTTCCCTTTTTTTTTTTTTTTTGGTTTTTTTCGAGACAGGGTTTCTCTGTGTAGCTTTGCGCCTTTCCTGGAACTCGCTTTGGAGACCAGGCTGGCCTCGAACTCACAGAGATCCGCCTGGCTCTGCCTCCCGAGTGCTGGGATAAAAGGCGTGCGCCACCACCGCCCGGCCAGCTTCACTTTTTTATGTGATCTTGCTTTAAAGCATATTTCTCTGAATTATGTCACTAATGAGACTCTACTATAGAAAAGAAAAGCTCTGTCCGTCCTCCTGTGGACTGTGTCCTGCTTTGTGAAGATCTCACAAGCAATGTGGACATGCAGACATCTTTCCAGTGAGACTCCTTTACCTGAAAGTTCCTGGAGTCTCTTGGTGTTGGATCCAAGCTTAGACTATAGTAGCATTGTTTTGTTTCCTTGTGAACAACCATTAGCAATTTTGTGGACTTTTTGTATTATATTGTTAGTCAAAAGCAACTTGTATTTTGCTTAGAAAATGTTAAGATAAAGTTATATATTATATGTCTACATTTATATTCCAAAATAGAAATAGCATGAGACTTTTTAAAATGTCTAAAATAGAAATTTTATGTGGGGCTTCTTCTTCAAAGGCACATATGTTCCAGGATATTTTTCCTTATATAATGCCATAACGGAGGAGGGGAAGGGAAAGGAAACTTGTAATTTCTCCTTTCCCCCTTAAAATACAGTGTTCTTAAAAATACTATGTATCTCAGACAGTTATTAAATAGGTATGTAACCAAATAAAATTAACTAACTTTAAGCACTCTTTCACGATTGTTTATCATGGCTAGCATTGTAGCAAGAAAAGGAAGACATAAATAAATGTCTTCTCTAATGTTATATATTTAGTAATTAGCTATGCTTTTCTTCCGGGGAGTGTGTGTGTGTGTGTGTGTGTGTGTGTGTGTGTGTATACACATGTGTGTGCTTAAATATATCAAAAATTACCTATGACTTTTAAAAGGTTTTCTTAAGACAGAGTCTCACTATGTAGCCAGGGCTAGCCTTAAACTAACAATCCTCCTGTCTCAGCCTCCTGAGTGGTGAGATGACAGATGTGTGCCATTGTGCCTGACTTGGGGCTGTTATTTTGAATATATAGCTGTTTTGGACAAATTGGAATTGTCTCAGTTACAGAAAGGCAGAAGGAGTTAAGGTATGGAGGAACATATACACAATTTTAATATGCCAGTCTGAAAAAGATTTGCTTCACATCTGCCTGCTTTCCTAAGATGTACATCACTGACAACAGTGGTGCCTAATTTCAATGACATGCAGAGACAGAAAGCATCGATGTGCTGAAGCATAAGCAGAGTAATCTACGGATAACATCGGAATGTGCCCTGAGCAATATTTGCAGGAGGGTGCTGGTGCCAGCAGCCCTCTCAAAATCATGTTAGCAGGACCAATTATTTTTCCATTGTTTCTTTACAGATATTTATTTGAATACAGTGAAACATACATATTTATTTTCCTCTAATTCCCCAATACCTACTGCAAATAGCAGTAATGCTCTCCTGACTCCATAAAAAAGAAGACAATAGAGATTAAAAAAAAAAACAACAACTCTGTATGTGTATAAATGCAGTTTAAAGACAGACATGATGCCAAGTCACAAAAACACATAATGGCAAATCCAGTCAGTTATGAATCAATGCACAGGCATATTCTGCGATCAGATGAAAGCAGCGGCAGATCTTCTATAGGGCATAGTACCCTGCAATATCATAAGCCACACCGCTAAGGGGGCTGCCTCACTTAGAATATTGACATCAGGAGGCATACTGATTGACATTGCTGCGTCTTTCTCCACATGGAACATCGGGAAACAAATTCAAACCAGTTACCGAAGACTTGTAAACCTTCATTTTTGCGGGAAGCAGAGGGCGTGGGTGGTGGGCTGGAAGATACATATGTGGCAATTGGCTTGGCAGCCATAAATTGAGGCAGCTGGAAGAAGCAATTACATGCTAAATCACCACAATGAGAACCTGCGATACATAGGGTTCAACTGTGAATCACACCACTTGGTTGCCTATCCGAAATGGGAGTATGGAGAAGAAATATGCCCCTAAACAGATGGAACTACTGATTTGATCAGAACCAGATCTGAAGTAACAACCCTAAATGGAAACTGCTTCTGCTCCAATCTATTTACCACAACTGCTCCCTAGCTGTGCTCCATCAACGGCAACTTGTATCATACAGCACTCCCTGCTTCAAATGTGAATAGTGATGAAACCAACCAGGAAAGAAAGCCCTGCACCCAAAGGAAATTGCCACAAGAAAAATAGGGTTAGGAATCACAATTGTGGCAGAAATTTACCCTATGCAAAAAATTAAAATACCCATCCATGAAATTTACATTTAAATGAATTAAAATAAAGAAATATGGCTTCTATGAAGGAACGGTTTGAAGAAAGCCTGCAGAAGAACTTGGAACAGAGGAATCCTTAGGAAATGGTCTAAGGCCAGTCTGATTTAATGGAAAGGATGTTCCTTTTGATGTAGGGTTAAGGTATAAATTCTTGAAGCTCATTTTAAGCCAGGTGGAACATAACCAATTTTCTTTAGCTACTTTATCAAAACAATCCATTTTAGAAATACATTTCCGTGAAGGAATTCTGAAGGGCCCTATCTTGCAAAGGTATTATGTAAGTTACCGTAGCTCCGGTGAGTTCATGAGTGAAAGGGCATGGCATGTCCAGGAGATGGTGTTGCACAACCCTGCTCCCATCCTCCAGCTCTAACATTCCTTCTGCCTTCTCTTCTCTAGTGTTCCCACGCCTTGACAGAGGTGAGGTCAATGACCGTTGGGGTTGGGTACTCAGTTTTCTCTGATTTGAAGTACTTTGACCCATGGTTAGCTTTTGCATGAACTGTTGCCCAGTGTAAAAAGGCAGAGAGCACCAATATATTGGGGTTGGGGAACCCCCATTTCCATTGCGGTTAAAGGTGATAGGAAGTGATTTTCTCCGGTGGTGTAGCCACTGGTCAGTTGTCCATGCTCCAGTAAACAACCCCCATCTAGGGTCGTGAAAGAAACCATCATTGAGTTTAGTGGAATTTAAAACGTTTTTTAAAGCTATGCAAGTAGAAGGTAAAATGGACTGAATGACATCTAGGAGGAAGAGGAGGAGGAGGAGGTGAGAGAGGGTTACAGAGTGTGGGAAGGCTGTATGAATTAATGCATCATCTACACATATGAAACCATCAAAGAATAAATAACATTAGAAATACTTTCTTATTTGGGCATATTTTATCCTAAATTTGTGGTATCCAATATGTAATTTTTTTTTGTTCCTGAAAATGACCGCTCTACTAGCATTACACACAGCAACAGTGGAATTTACTTTAAAGATCCTAGAACTGTCATATAATTATTTATCTTTTTTATCCATATTAAAATACTATTGAACTTGTATGTGATAATTTTAGCAAGATACCATTTTTAAACGAATACTTTTTTTTTTGTAAAACAGATGAACATATAGGGTTTGGAGCCATAATTTGGAATAATATAAATATATAGTTTTTCCAAAGCAGCTAGCACATCTTTTATTGTTGTTTTGTATTTTCATTGTTGCTTCGACTTTAGAAAATTACTTCTTATAAGTGGTAATGAGGGGTAAATTTTCAGGCTGTAAAATAGGCTCAACTATGGGGCTGTTATTAAAATTAATGAGTGTCACTGTTGGAACACAGTAAATCTATACTGTTAATGTCCTCTAATTGTTAATCATCATTAAGCAGTTAGGACATCATCATCATTATTTTCCCTAAGTTTTATGTGAACATCGCCAACATTAAAGAAAATCAAGGAAAAGTTAAGGTCACCTATTTCTAGACTCAGAATCCAGGATTAATGAAATATTTCTACACAACTAATGTATGTTGGTTTGCTAATCCTGGGAGTTGCTGTCGAAACTTAGAAAGTTGAACACCAAGGTCCCACACAACCCCTGTTTAGTAATGTTCCAAACAAAATACTTTGGATTGGACAGAACAAAAAATATCAGTTGTTATAATATGCATAGCCAGCAGCAGATTTCAAATAATTTCAATGTATTTTAATTCTATGAACTGAAACTTCTCAGGTCCAGCTCAAACTCTGTATGTAGCAATTCTTACATAAGTTGTTACCATCATTTTGATGCTGCCATTTACCCTACAATACTTGTGGTTCTATCAATGTGTTTAGTTTTGTTCTTAATTTCTTCAGATTATTGATTGGAACTGTTATAAGTACAAAGTACCCAAAAACATAAGTGCCATGCCTGCTTATCTAAAGGTGATTGCAAGTGGCCACATGCATTTTTGTCTCTAGACATATCATTTTCTATATAGTGATTATATATTTGCAGTCCTTTTTTCTGTCTCACTGGTAATAAAACGGTATTTTTTTTTTTACTTTCCACATTTCATCTGTAATGGCTCTGGGTAGCTTTTACCTCTAATTTGGAATAGAGCATAATATTCCGAGAGGTGGGAAAATATCACTTAAAGTCATAAAGAGTTAGATTAGCTATTTCATTTCTCTGTAAGTACAGAATATTTTACTAAGATTACAGAAGGAGAAAATGCATGGCCCATACCAGAGGTGGATCCTCTCCTGTCCTTTTCTGTCATTTTGTATTGCTTGAAACTGGTTTTTTTTTTTTTTTTTTTGCTATGCTTTACTATGCCTAATGGCAGCTAGCTAGTTGAAGGGAAATGAGGATGATAGTCTATTAATTGTTATTAAATAAAAAAAGTCTGCTTTATTTTTTCATGCATGTGATGTTATAAAATTTTCAAGACCAAAAAATAAATGTTTCCCATGGGGCATGCAATGTACATGAGACAGATGATGGAATATTTAGGCATATTTCGCTTACTGATAACCAAGTAAATCTCATGTTCGCTGTTTCCTCAGTGTTGACCAATACCTTGCCAGCCTTGCTTCCTACTCTTGATTTACACACATGATTCAAAATGACTTTGGAGGGTTGTGATGCTCAGGGATTTATGGGACACTTGTGTGTAGGATTCTCACTGCTGTACAGCAACCCTGTCGTTTTTTGTGACAGAGCCTGCTTGACTGGTCTGGGATTTATGAAGGAAATAATTCAGAATAGCGTAATAATTTTCCCTTGGCAATTACACTATCATTTGGTGCTTTGTCCCCACGGGGAAAATGGATGTGCTAGGTTCTGTACATGGGTTTAGTAGCTGGATGTGAGGAACAAATCAAGGTCGGAATACAGATGTTGAACATGTGTCTGCTGAATTCTAGCTCCAAGTTTCCATTTTTAACGCTGTCCACATTTGTACAGTTCTTTAAAGTTTAGAAAATGCTCTCATATTTCTTTTCTTTTGCTTTCAGATGATTCTAGAAGTTAAAGTTCAAATACGTCTATACTGATACTTCTATAGATATACTGGTAGTAGACTTTGTTTTGAGATTTTCTTCTGAGAGTTTTAGGTGAGGTGGGCTAGCATCAGTCTTTCTCCAGGATTCATGCCTCTTCAAGTAGTGTTAAGAATATCATGGGCTTGGGAAAAGAGTATTTGGTAAATACTAACACAACATTTTTTTAAAATATGACCCCAGAGCATAAGGCAATCTTTCAGAGCCTGTTTTGAACTATACGTTGGATATAGTTATGATATTTTAGGTTTCAATTACATAATTCATGTACGGAACTACTAACTAAATGGACACACAGAGAATGGTGTATCCATGTTGGTCATCTGTGCTTGTCTGATGTGTGTGTGTTCACATGTATGGGTTACTTTTTCCTTTGTGGCAAGTTGCTGTTGACAAAGATTGAAAACATACACTTATAGATTTAATGAATGATACTCGATACATGATTGGCTATATGTTAGAATCTACCTTGATAATATGAATTTAGTTAATCTGTTTATTCAGTACATGCAAACACTGTAACATGAATCTTAAAAAGTCTTATTAATATAAAAACCCAGAACCCGATATTGGGGTGATAGCTGAGAGATCAGAGAGACAGAACAAGCCACAGCCAACCTTACCTCAACAACTTCTCAGCCGATCCTGTTTCCACAAATCCTCAGACTGAAAGCCTCTGAGTCCTTGCCCTTGAGGGTCTCAGCTGAACTGCTGCTAAAAAGCCTAAAAGCTTAAAAGCCACTAGTTCCCGGTCCTCGCATCGCATATACCTTTCTGCTTCCTACCATCACTTCCTGGGATTAAAGGCGTGTTTCTTTCCCAAGCAAAACATGAGATCTCAAGTCCTGGGATTAAAAGTGTGTGCCACCATGTCTGGCCTTGAAGTCACAGAGATCCAGATGGATCTCTGCCTCCCAAGTGATAGGATTAAAGGTGTGTGTGCCACCATTTTCTGGCCTCTATGTCTATCTAATGGCTGTTCTGTTCTCTGACCCCAGATAAGTTGATTAGGGTGCAAATTTAATTGGAAGACACAATATCACCACAAAACACTGCACACAGAGCATTCATAGCCTTGTTACTCAGGATCTCAAAGATACATATATATATATATATATATATATATATATATATATATATATATATATATATATGCACACACACATATGGCAAAAGTTGCAACAAATTTTAGACTGAAGAAGATGTGTGTGGTGATTTTGCAGTTGTTTGGTTTGAGGGATATTTTCTCTCTTTTCTAGTTTCCTGTTATTCACACATTTCTCTCAAAGCAGTCATATAGGAAGTTAGCAGACTCCCTGATTTATGGGCCTTTAGGTAAGTGATTTGATATCTTTGTGGAAGTAACCAAGCCTCTGCAAAATCTTGCTGGTTTTTATTGTTATTATTATTCCTTTTACTCCCAAGTGGCTCCTTAGATCATTAGAAAACTTCACAGCTGAATAAGCAGAGCTAAAATATAGCTTTAGGAATTCAATTTTCCATGGAAATCATAAACTATCTTGATAATTTTTCTTTATTCAATTTATTTTCTGCATTTAAATTTGCTATTAATTCTACCAATTAACCCAGATATAAATATACAGATTCTTGAATATTAAGGATGTTTTATTTTAAAATATACCCAGTTGTTGACTGAAGGATGTATGTGTTTTTGGTCTCTCCTCCATTATCAGAACTGTTTTTAAAATAAATTAAGCATGGAGAAGATTGAGGATTTTTGTTTCTCATACTTTAAAAAGCAAACTCTTGCTTAACAAATCTCAAAAAGTCATTTTTCTGTCTTCACATCATCCATTTCACTTACTAAATATAAAATTTCCAAGTCAGCATAAAGTGAGAGGATCAACTAGGAAATCATAATTGGCTTCTTTCTTATCTGGAAAGATCCTGTGGCTTATTTGACTTTGTATCCACAGTAGCCAGAGTCAGGCTTTCAAAGCACAAGTCAGATCATGCCATTCCTCAGCTCAAGAACTTACAGTACCTTTCGTCATACATGAGAAACAACCCCAGATCCTGCTGTGCAGTTTAAGTGTAGACACCCACATAACAGTGTGTACCCTGGAGGGCCTGAAGTGCTAGAGAGTCTATACTAGGCATCTCCTTTTATACCAAATTCCACTGAGCTATAGCTGAAGTTTTCCTGTGTCCCACCTGGCCCATGGTCAGGACAAATCTCTCTCACTTGCCAGTCCTACAGCTGCTTGGACCCATGTAAACATACAGAGGCTTGTATTAATTAAAACTGTATGGCCATAGCAGGCTTCTTGCTATCTAGTTATTATAGCTTAAATTAACCCATTTCTATAAATCTATACCTTGCCATGTGGCTCCTGGCTTACTGGTATCTTTACATCTTGCTTCTCATGGCGACGGCTGGCAGCGTCTCCCTGTTCTGCCTTTCTCTTCCCAGAATTCTCTTCTCTGCTTGTCCTGCCTGTACTTCCTGCCTGGCTACTGGCCAATCAGCACTTTATTTATTAACCAATCAGAGCAACACATTCACAGCATACAGAGCGATTTCCACAGCACTGAGCAATAGCAGAAGGCTGCTGCAGAAGTAGACACAAGTTCGAGCATGGGGTTTCATCCTGTCTGAACTGCTCTACATGACAGTACTACCAGTCAGCAGTAGGCCTCAGCTGCTCTGCTTTGACCTTTCCAGGGTACTCTGGCCATCAGGCCCAACAGAAGGTGCTTGTGAAGGCCACATGAAGACAACCTGTACAACAAGCTAAACTCTTCAAATATTAATTGCAGGTGTGGATCTAGATTTTCTTGTAGGATGATAAAGCCCTTATATATAAAACTGCTGAAGGAAAACAATGGGGAGGGGATTAAACAGGACAATATGATTTTGAGGAACCCTTAAGAAGGGGAAGTCTCCTCTACTTTTCTGTATTCTCAGTTCAAATTTTGCTGACCATAAACATCATTATCTTTCAGTCAATATCCTCACTTGGTGAACCTTCACTTTGAGAGGTATTTCAATTTAAACATTATTAACTTCCAATGCTAATAAGACAAAAGGAAAAGAAATTGACTTCTTCCCCCCTGCTTAGGATTTTAAGTGAAAGGTGGGATGACGGAAAGGAACCTTGAGCTGTAGAGTCTCTTCTCCATCATGAATCCTCACACCTTTCCCACACTTTCAGTAATACATAGAGTGTCCAATTGCATCTGTTACTTTTGTCTCTGTGGCAGAAATACCTGTCATAAATGACTTAAGGGAGAAGGATGACCTTGGACTTGTGGTTTCAGAGGTCCTCTCTCCATCCTGAAAGGGAAATCATGGTGGTGGCAGCAGCATTTCAGTTGACAGGACAGGAATTTGGTATTGCCTATTTGCATGGCTTGGACCAGGAGACAGAAAACATGGGCTACAACCAGAAACATGTTGGATATTCAAAGGACCACCAGTAGTGCCCCCATGCCTCCCACTTAGGCCCTACAGTGGAAGGATGGCACAGCCTTCCAAACAGTGCCACCACCTGATGAACAAGTGTTCAAACACATGTGCAAGTTGGGACAATTTGGGCTGAAGCCCCTAACACTACATTACTTTGCCTTCCATAGCAGCTTATATTATATTATGTATTTTTGTACTAATTCAAACAAAGCAAAAGTAAATAAATGTGGAAGGAATGCAGGGATGAAAGAAAAAAATTAAACTTAATTAAAAATGGAATTTTGAGAGGTAATTTCATGTGGAGGAACCTGACAGTGCTTTTATTGACAGCCCTGGCTTTAATGTCCAATTAATGTGTTCATCTAGGTAAGATGGACACAATGATTATTTCTTGTAAACTACCATGTTATATGATAAGTGTGCATAATTGTAGTGAACTTGAACCTTAGCTTTATTAAGACTATTAAACCAATAAACTTGGCATAACTTCCCCATAACATCATATCTGGTAAACAACAGGTTATCAATGTGTAATAGCATAATTTTTTAAAATAGAGTCTTCTACAAATTACTTTACCAATAAAACAGATATTTTTCTTTCTGTGGGGCCAAATAATTTCATACATATTAAGATCATGGCTGATTTCATATGAAATAATGTTTGGCAATAAATAAGTCTGTGTGAAGATATAAATCCGGTTTTGCTATGGTAGAAGTGAGAATGTGCATGTTGCCAAAATAGGTCTAATTGCTTTTTTTTTAAATGATTAAATGTTTACTAAAGAGGGAAGCAGCGACACATTGCAGGCCACCTTTGCTGAGTTACTGACCATGAGGAAGAGGCCTCCCCATGCTTCAGCAAAGTATTTCAGTCGCCGGGCGGTGGTGGCGCACGCCTTTAATCCCAGCACTCGGGAGGCAGAGCCAGGCGGATCTCTGTGAGTTCGAGGCCAGCCTGGACTACCAAGTGAGTTCCAGGAAAGGCGCAAAGCTACACAGAGAAACCCTGTCTCAAAAAACCAAAAAAAAAAAAAAAAGTATTTCAGTCTCTGATATAATGTCCTCGCTTTCAGGAAACCAGTTTGCTAATCGGCAATAACAGAGGTGTTCACGTAATGGCCATGTCCTCTCATTTCTTATGAAGTTATTTTGTTCTGCTTTAGACAGGTACATTCAAAGCTATTGACTAGATATCAATGAGCTTACCATCTCTATGTGTCAGTAATAAAAGGGATAGAGATAACACTGTATCACTCTACTACAATCTCCCCATTTTGCTGTAAACTTTTAAACTTTGAAAATGCTGACTTTTGAGGAAATTATAATGTGTGAGTTTTAGAGAACTTGGCAAAAGCTCTTGCTTTTTTTTAAATGACACAATATTATTGGCATAATTTAAGGAATATTTACCAAGTGCCTATTTGGTACCAGTTTTTGCAATAAGATATTGGCTAAAAAGTTATGATAAACACACTTTCATTTCTTAAGGAGCCAAACCAAGGGAATGAAAAAATATTTTGGTAACAACAATATATTCTATTATAATTATTTATAATAGTTGTAATAGAAGTTGGTCTGAGTGCTATAGAAACCTAGAAAATAAGTTCCTAAGGGTGTCCTGGAATTGGCCATCTTGAAGAGTAAGAATAGGAGGAAGACTGGCAGGACTCCTTGCTCTGCTACTTCTCATGTTCTGAATTTGATGGAGCTACCAATTAAGTTACTTCTTTTTCATCTCTGAAGACAAGAGTTCAACAATGCATTGATTAAAACTCTTTTTTCCTCAAAAGCTGTACAATTGTCTGAATGAGATACTTCTCCCATGATTTCTCTCCTTTATTCTATACTCCAAGAGCTATTGGGGAGTCTATCTAAGGTACAGGATCTGCCTACAAAGAATATATAAAAGTCATTTAATAATGAACAATAAAGAATAGCAAATAAAACCCAGTAAATCTTTTCAATTAAGCATTCCAGCTATGCTTTAAAATTCTGTGCCTAAAAATGATGAACAGTGTCTTGTGTCTTTCATATATTATGAAATACGTACTGAGCTAATTCTTGGCTTTAAACCATTTATCAACTAAGCAATAAATTCATGTGTGCGAGCATGTGTGCGTGTGTGTGTGTGTGTGTGTGTGTGTGTGTGTGTGTGTGTGTGTATCCATGGTTTAAAGCATGGATGAATCAATTACTTTTATAGGAAGTCCACACTGAAAAATAAGTTATTTATATCAAAGCTACCCATCACTGAAGATCCAAGAGTTAACAGGGAGTCAGAATAGTTTTGTTAAAGCAGTTCTGGATCCTAGGTGAAAATAACTAGTAAAGATCAGAGCATTTTAAGATCAGCTAATATAGTCTGGCTTTAATCTCCCTTTTATAGAAATGCTGTCTTGTATGCCTATACATTTCATTGTATGTATACATTTCATTGCAAGGCCTAGCAAATTGGAAAAGGAGGAGGGAAAGAAGGGAAGGGTCTTGGGGTCCAAAGAGGGTGGGAGAGGCAGCTCTGTGATGTCTATCAAGCTTTGTTGTTAATGTTCCTCATTGCCTTGTTTCTGATTTTTCAGGTCCATAGTAGTTGAAGAGCTAGATGTCAGATACAACGTTTTCTTAAGACATTAGTATTCACTGGTCTGATCTCTGGGGCAAGCCAGTTTAGTTCAGGCACCCTCTTGACTATTGCTAGTAGCCCAGGTTGGGGTCATCCTTGGGGATTCCTGGCAACCTCCCCAGCACCGAATTTCTCTCTATCCCCATGATGTCTCTCTCTATCATGGTATCTCTTTCATTGCATCCCCCCTCCATCCCTGTTCTAGCTCAACCATCCCATTTCCTTATATTCTCATCCCCTATCCCCTACCTTCCATTGCCCACCCCGCATCCCCAGTTTACTCATGGAGATCTCATCTATTTCCCCTTCCCAGGATAGTCCATGTGTCTCTCTTTGGGTCTTCCTTGTTAGTTAGCTTCTGTGGAGTTGTGGGTTGTTGCTTGTTTACCCTTTACTTTATATCTAGTATCCACTTATGAGTGGGTACATACCATGTTTGTCCTTCTGAGTCTGGGTTACCTCACTCAGGATGATTTTTTTTCTAATTCCATCCATTTGCCTGCAAACCTTATGATGTGATTGGTTTTCTTTGCTAAGTAGTACTCCATTGTGTATATGTACAACATTTTCTTAATCCATTCTTTAGTTGAGGGGCATCTAGGTTGTTTCTATGTTCTGGTTATTATGAATAATACTGCTATGAACATAATTGAGCATGTGTCCTTGTGGTAAGATTGAGCATTCCTTGGGTATATGCCCTAGAGTGGTATAGCTGTGTCTTGAGGAAGATTGATTCTCAATTTTTTGAGAAACCTCCATACTGATTTCCAAAGTGGCTGTATCAGTTTGCACTCCCACCAACAGTGGAGGAGTGTTCCCCTTGCTCCACATCCTTTCCAAAGTAAGCTGTCTGCAGCGCTTTGGATCTTAGCCATTCTGACAGGTGTAAGATGGTATCTCAGAGTCATTTTGATTTGCATCTCCCTGATAATTAAGGATGCTGGGCAATTCCTTAAATGTCTTTTGGCCATTTGAAATTCTTCATTTGAGAATTCTCTGTTTAGCTCTATAACCCATTTTTCAATTGGATTGTTTGTTATTCTGATGTCTAGTTTCTTGTGTTTTATATATTTTGGAGATCAGCCCTCTGTCAGATGTGGGGTTGGTGAAGATCTTTTCCCATTCTGTAGGCTGTCATTTTGTCCTATTGATTGTGTCTTTTGCCCTACAAAAGCTTCTCAGTTTCAAGGGGTCCCATTTATTAATTGTTGTTCTCAGTGTCTGTGATACTAGTGTTATATTTAGGAAGTAGTCTCCTGTGCCAATGCATTCAAGACTATTTCCTACTTTCTCTTCTATCAGGTTCACTGTAGCTGGTTTTATATTGAGGTTTTTGATCCACTTGGACTTGAGTTTTTTTGCATGGCGATAGATATGGATCTATTTGCAGTCTTCTATATGTTGACATCCAGTTATGCCAGCACCATTTGTTGAAGATGCTTTCTTTTTTCCATTGTACAGTTTTGGATTTTTTGTCAAAAATCATAGGTGTGTGAATTAATGTCAGGGTCTTCAGTTCAATTCCATTGGTCCACATGTTGGTTTTTATGCCAATACCAAGCTGTTTTTATTACTATAGCTCTATAATAGAGCTTGATGTCAGGGATGGTGATGCGTCAAGAGGTGGTTTTGTTGTACAGGATTCTTTTAGCTACCCAAGGTTTTTTGCTTTTCCAAATGAAGTTGAGTATTGTTCTTTCTGGGTCTGTGAAGAATTGTGTTTGGATTTTGATGGGGATTGCATTGAATCTGTAGATTGCTTTTGGCAAGATTGCCAGTTTTACTATGTTAATCCTTCCTATCCATGAGCGTGGGAGATCTTTCCATTTTCTGACATCTTCTTCAATTTCTGTCTTCAGAGACTTCAAGTTCTCATCATACAGGTCCTTCACTTGCTTAGTTAGAGTTACCCCAAGGTATTTTATATTATTTGTGGCTATTTAAAGGGTGATGTTTCTCTGATTTCTTTCTCAGCCCATTTATCATTTGTATATAGGAGAGCTACTGATTTTTTTGAGTTAATCTGGTATCCTGCCACATTACTGAAGATGTTTATCAGCTGTAGGAGTTCCCTGGTAGAATTTTTGGGGTCACTTATGTATACTATCATATCATCTGCAAATAGTGAAAGTTTGACTTCCTTTCCAATTTGTATCCCTTGATCTCCTTTTGCTGTCTTATTGCTCTAGCTAGAACTTCAAGTACTCTATTGAATAAATATGGAGAGAGCAGACAGCCATGTCTTTTTCCTAACTGTCATCATAGACCTTTTCTCCAGTGACTGATGGAAGCAGATGGAGAGATCCACAACCAAACACTAGACAGAGCTCCAGGAGTCCAATCAAAGAGAGAGAAGAAGGATTCTATGAGCAAGTGCATTGGGATCATGATGGGGAAACATGCAGGGATGATACAAACCCAACTAGAGCAACCTCATGAAAGTTGGATCAATGGCTGTGGAGCCTGCATGGGACTGGACTAGGCCCTCTGCATGGCAAGACAGTTGTGTAGCTTGATCTGCTTGGGAGGCCCCCTGGCGGTAGGATCAGAATCCATCTAGTGCATGAGTGGGCTTTGTGGAGCCCACTACCTACGATGGGACTCCTCTTGCAGCCTTGAGGAAGGGAAAGAATCTTGGACTTGCCTCTACTGAACGTTTCTCCCCATGGGCGGCCTTGCCTTATAGTGGGAGTGGGGGGTGGGTTGGGAGGCAGAGGCTGGTAGGTCGGGAGGAGAGAAGATGGGAATCTTTAGTGTGTAAAATGAATGAAAACATTTTCTTAATAAAAAAAGACATTAGTAAACACAATTACATGTGAAATATTCTGAAAAAGGGCTATTCTTTCATGTTGCCAGCAACACTTACCCCCAGTGATGTGAATTTAAGGAAAATGCATTTCAACATCAGGACCTTTGCTTGTTCCCTATGGTGTTGAACACTTCAGGCTATTGTGGTGCTCCGTTCACTGGAATCCACACTCTTCCTATATTGATTTTATTATCAGTAGTAGTAATTACCAACATCATTACCAGCCAATTACACAAACACATCTAAGCTAGGTAACCAACATTATCTCCCACTATTTGTCATTTTGTAATGAAACTGATCATCCCCTTGGACAATTAAGGGTAGCTGCATATTTTGACCTAGTAGATTTAAATGCAAGTATGTTGAATTATGTAGTAAGTAATTACTTACATATGTTGGTAGTGAGGGAAAATGAGGGTAATTTGAGTGTAATCTGTTTCATATTCTCTTTGAAAACTGCATTAGAGAAGGTTATCTGCTTTTAAAAAATAGATCCAAGAATGTTTGTGGATTGAATAAAATGGTACTTATTTTCCATTGGCAAAATAGATCTAGGATAGACTAGTGGATTTGCCATACAATTCTCTGGGGTTCCAGATGGATTTTATATATATATATATATATATATATATATATATATATATATATATATGTAATCACATTAACTCTGGCAGAAACTCACATTCGTACTCTGTTATTAGATCTTTGTCACATGGCTATGCCTAACTATCAGGAATTCAGTTTGTGATGTGTATAAAGAAGAAACAGAAAGCTGGGACTTAGCTGCATGGTAGCAATTTCTTCCATAAGGCCTCAAAACAGAGCTTGCTCTATTTCTTTATGTAATGATTATTTTCCTTGCCTTAGTGTTATGTGGGACATATACCAGGCTAGCCTGACTTTTCTTCCTCTGTCGCAGAATGCCAGATGTCTTTAAATACCTGGATCTGAGTCTTGCCTCTTAGACTTCCATATACTAGCAGCTGAAGAATGAAATATATATGAACTTTTTTGAAAACTTTTTCAAGTTTTCAAAGTTATAATTGTTTTTTAGCAGTTTAAGTTGTAGATTATATAAGTTAGAATTAAAGGACCAAAAATGCTATTTCTTAGTTTAGCTTTGTTATAGACAAAAAAATGGGAAATATTTACCTAATTTTACAGAAAACATTAATAGTAGAATCATATCTAAGTGCCTTTTCCCTTGCATGTCTATTTCTATATCATCATTTGTCATCATTTTTACAGGAATCATATTTGTCATAAGACATGTCAGGTCTATGACATCTCCAGCTGTAGGTAGTTGGCTCAGTTTCACAGTACCAGTCATGAGTTCCCTCCTACTGAGTGGGATGTCAATCCAACTAGACAGCTATTGGTTACCACCCAAACTAAAAGTATGTCTATTCCACCATTGTGGATTCTTTGCCAGCTCAGTCATTGTTTTGGTTCATGGAATTTACAGTTTAGTAGGACTGCTGACTATCCTTCTCCATTGGAAACTTGTATGTCCCATTGTGATACTGTGAGAACTAGTCCTTGGTCAGCAGTTCCAGCCTGAATACTTTAAGTCCTGTGCCAGAAATGTATGTTGTCTTCACCAAAGGCTCTTTCTTACCTTTAAGTTAAGGAAACCAGGGCAATGGCAACATTCTGCCTTGTTTGGGTAGTAGTCCTCTGACCAACAAGAACAGGGAAAATTTCTTTTGAAAATGATATTTAATTTAAATCATACCATGTTATTAAAATGATATTCTTCTTTAATTGCAACAAACCCATGAAAGCAAAATTTAGCTATTATTGAAAGAGAATCCCAGCTAAATGATAAATTTGCTTATTTACACCATCCTAGGTAATTTGGTGTTTTTTATACATGGAAATATAAAATGTGAACAATGTCACTTAAATGTGTTCTAAACCATCATTTGCTGAATGAAAAGGTCTCAAATTAGGGTTATTTACATTAGCTATGATTGATTGTGTATCATAGCTAAATCAAAATCTTTAGAATGACACACAGTGTTTTACGTCCTTTCAAGAAAAATTAAAGGGCAACATTCAGGATTGTTTTTTATTGCCAACAGTATAAACACAGCAGTAAGACAATATTCACCGATATTTACTGATAGCCTAATTTTACTAAGTATTATGAAAAAAATGTATAAATAAAAATGATAAACTTGCTTCCACCTTGACCACCTTCTATTGTGCACAAATAAAAAGATTTTTTACAAAAAAAAAATCCAGAAATCAAGAAAATACCAAAACAAAACAAAACAATGAGGGGCTACAGAGATGGCTCAATGGTTAAGAGCACTGGCTGCTCTTCCACAGGATCCTTGTTTAATTCCCAGCACCCACATGGTAGTTTACAACCATCTGTAACTTCAGTTCCAGAGAACCCAATGCCCTGTTCTAGCCTCTGTTGGCATCCTCCTCTTTAACCAAAAAGATTGATGCTGCAGTACCTGTCTGTTATCCCAGAATGTACCTCTGAGAGGAAAGGAGCAGAGGCAGGTTTGCTGCAAACTCATGGACCAACTGGCTTGGCATTTGCAGAGATGAGCAAGAGAGACCTGGTCTCAAACAAAGTAGAAGATGAGGACTGATGCTCAAAGGTGTCCCCTAACCTCCACATGTACACTGTGGCATGCACACACCTGCAATAACATAGCACACTCCAGTATGTGCAAACATACTGGCTGCTTTGGTATGTCACCTTGACACAAGCTAGAGTCATCAGAGCAAAGAGCCTCAGTTGAGGAAATGCCTCCTTGAGATCCAGCTGTAAGGCATTTTCTCATTTAATGGTCAATGGGAGAAGGGCCCAGCCTATGGTGGGTGATGCCATCC
The DNA here is from genome assembly GCF_007827085.1 of Peromyscus californicus insignis. Lineage (NCBI taxonomy): Eukaryota > Metazoa > Chordata > Mammalia > Rodentia > Cricetidae > Peromyscus > Peromyscus californicus. The sequence goes on along the minus strand of NW_026294535.1, from coordinate 31,503,207 downwards.
CTGGACTGGTGGTCCTGGGCTCTGTAAGAAGTGGGATGAGTGAACCATGGGAAACAAGCCAGTAAGCTGCACCCCTCCATGGCCTCTGCATCAGCTCCTGCCTCCAGGATCCTTCCCTCTTTGAGTTCCTGTCCTGATTCCTTCAGTGATGAACAGTAATGCTCAAGTGTAAGCCAAAGAAACCCTTTCCTCCCCACCTTGCTTTTTGGTCATGGTGTTTCATTGCAGCAATAGAAACCCTAAGACACACACATACACAACATATACAATTAAAAATGTTTATATTGGTATATAGCATACACATTTAAAACATATTGATATGACTTTAATTTAGTCATCCTTTAGATAACACTGTGAACTAAAAGTCATTACATAGAACTACAAACACCACCAGAAAGCATTCAATTACTTTCAATTACTTGGTATCCTTGGAGTTTCTGTCAAAGAAATACCTATTGGCTCAGTTAAATTTCCCTGGTTCTCTCCTTTGCAAAAACACATTCTCATGTGTTCATATTCTTATAAAATTCAAACTCTCTGCCTCTGTATAAATTAAGTGGCTCTGGCATCCTAACAAGCACTGTTTTTAAAAGTGAGTAATTTTATTTTCATATCACTGTGTGTCCTTTCTGCAGACTGTGATGAATCTTGCTTTCTGTCTTTTATTTGCATAAATAAAATCTTCATTTTTACATCATTGTGTATCTTTTCTGCATCTAATTAACATTAACTTTCTTTTGACTGTGCAGGGCAGGCTATTTGCCTCAGAATATTCCCCTGGAGATTATCAGATACCTGTCTGAGGAAAAGGATTTTCTTCCTTGGCATGCTGCCAGCCGAGCTCTTTATCCTCTGGATAAATTACTGGACCGCATGGAGAACTACAATGTCTTCAACGTAAAAATATATAATTTTTTCTTTCTAATTTTCAGAAGATAAACTATTTTCTCATCATACACTTGATGCAACTGAATTTGAATTATTTCATTTCCTCCTGCTAGTTTAGGCTGCTATTTTTGTCCTGATTTTCTGTGCAATACTGATGGCAGTTATTTGAAAAAAGAAATTTAACACAAGCTACCTTTTATTCTGGCCTAAAAGTGTCAATTAAGCTTAAGTGCTTGAGAATTTAAGAAAGAACGTACATGGCAAATCCATAAAGTTCAAACTTACTTCCTGAGAGCTAAAGGGCTCTGTGTTCACAAAGGACTTAACCTGAGTAGAGGGATCCCAGAAAACTTAACAGAATATAGATAGTTTCAGTAAAGAGTCCTAGTCATTATTTTTATCCAAAAGGGCATGGTGAATCCAATGCACCTCCTTAATTAACAAGGATAAGATCAACATTGAGGCCAAAGCCCATTCATAATTGGGTCCAAGGGGATACAGGGCAGCAAACAACAGATAATCCAGGCAGACAAGGAGCATGACACACATTCCAAAATGGTACCTGACCAGGTTTTTTAGGCTCAAATCCCAGGAAACCAAAATTGTACTACCAACAGCGCCTATTTGGATTCAACGATCATTTTGATTAATATCAGGATTAAGTACAGCTAATGAGCTTTTGATTCCTTGATTTCTTATCATGGTGACTTTAATGCCCTATACAGTTTTCTTTAGCTATTTTAAGAACCTGTACTGTGCTTTATGAAATTATTCTGTGCCTCATGACATAATGACTCTGCAAATTAACATACACAATCGAAATTATTCGAGGATGGATTGTCAGTGATTTGATATGTTTTTAGAACCATCTAGGTTGTCTGATGTTCACAGTTGCCTCCTTTTTTCTTACCCCAAGGCTTCATGAAAGTGACTGTCAATTTACTTTTTTTTAAATGAGAATAATCATGGCTTGGCTGTTCATTGTTGTTAGTTTTGCATAAGCCCTTAGCAACAGACAAGCAGAGAAATGTGTCATTTGAGTTAGGAGATAATGTTTGTCTGCTGGAGAAAGTCTAACAAAGAGATGCTGAACTATGAAACTCTTAAAAAGGCAAAATACATTCTTGTGTATGTTTATACTATTGAATAGTATATCATGTTAGATTCCTCTTATAGTAAAAGTTAAGAGACGTTCTTGCTGTAATTTTAGCACTTTCATTCCTTAGACAAAGTTCTAAGATTAACAGTAAAGTGTGGGAGAGTATATCTTACATTGGCATTGATATTTAAATGCATCATTAGTTGAATAGATTTTTAAATTTGTGATACTATATCACAGTATGTAAGTGTTATGTATGTCTTCTCTTCCACAATACTAGTCTGTTGACTGGGCCTGTATAATAGCTTTGCATTGAATCAAATGCACAAATATTAGATATTTCAGTGAAGAATATAGCTCAGAGATTGGAAATGCTTGCTGCTCTTCCAGAGGACCCCAGTTCAATTATTAGCACCTGTGTTCGGCAGATCATGATCAACCATAACTCCAGCTACAACAGATCAATTGTCCTTTTCTGGCTCCTATAGGTGCCTGTACATATGTGGCATCTACTCACATAGGCACACACAATTAGATGCTTATTTTTTTAATGTGTAGCTGCTTATGGTTACACATATGTATACATAAATCTCATCCTGAATAGTCCCCATTTCCCTCACTTTATTAAAATTTGTCGTGTAAAATATTTAGCACTGCAAATTATTCAGTTAGCAGAAGAGAATAATGTCTTCTATGTCTTAAATAGTAAATGGAATAAAAGTGTAAGAGAACATTACTCTGAATAACCCAGACTTAATTTTTAGATTGCCAAATTTGGGGAGATTAAACTGATTATCTTGTTTTCTCTCACTCTCCATGTAGGAGTATATTTTAAAACAAGTTGCAACAACGTATATCAAGCTCGGATGGCCAAAAAACAACTTCAATGGATCTCTCGTTCAAGCATCGTACCAACATGAGTACTGTTTTATTTTATTGTTCTCCTCTTTCCCCAGAGCTGTGCGAAAACACACTTCTAGTAGCACTCTGACTTTAGCAGCATGAGGCTGCCTTTCCCTCATTCTGCATTTTGCATTTCACTTTCCTGCGAGGACAGCAGCTGAGCAACCAAGTTCTTTTGCTGCCTGATCTTGAGAACAAAGCAGTTCATGACTGTATTTTAATTCAAGATCTGCCTGTGTTGTGATCTTGGGAGCAGAACCCCATGCCCTTGACTACAGGACTAGCTCCAGTAAAGACTTAGTGTGTTTATCTCCCATTCAGCCTAATTCATTTTCTTTACTCAGCAGTATAGGATTTCTGTATCTAAACGTATCTCTGCATTATTATTTTACTTATCTACCATATTATTTACTTCTCTCAATGCTATAACAAAATACTTGATAAAGGAAACAAAGTTTATTTTCATACAGTATATTTTGATCATGTTTTCTTCCTCCCCACTTTCCTACCTACCCAACTTCAAGTCCTTTCTCATCTGTCTCCAAAAAGCCAAATCAAAACAAAATGAAAAACAAGCAAATAAAACCCAATAAGACAAAAAAATAAAAATACCGAATGAAACAAAGTAAAAAGCCATAAAACAAAAAACAAAACAAAACAAAAAATGGAATCAGTATGATGACAGGCAAATATTCCTGGGCATGGGCTCGATCCTGGACTATGGTTTATATACTCAGTGACACTCGATTGGAGAAAATGGATTTTCCCTTCCTTAGGGGGTACCAATGGCAAAAGCTCTAGGGTTGGGATAAAATTGTGTGTTCACTTTCACTTCTCAGTGCTGGGATTTTGTGTGACTGGAAACTGTGAAGGTCTTATAAACAATGGAACAGCCTCTGTGAGCTCATATATGTTGTGGTACTCAGGGCTGGAGAGATGACTCAGAGGTTAAGAGCACTAGCTGCCCTTCTAGACATCCTGAGTTCAATTCCCCGCTACCACATGGTGGCTCACAACCATCTGTAATATTTTGGTACTCTTTAAAATTAGGGTTTACGCTGGGCGTGGTGGCATACCCTTTAATACCAGCACTTGGTAGGCAGAGGCAGATGGATCTCTGTGACTTCGAGGCCAGCCTGGTCTACAAAGTGAGCCCAGGATAGCCAGAGGCACACAGAGAAACACTATCTCGAAAAGCCAAAATAAATAAATAAATAAATAAATAAATAAATAAATAAATAAATAGGGTGCATTTTGATCCTTGGTTTATCAGGATACATTCCATATGACACAATGTATGATGGTGGGAGAGCGAGGTGGCTGATGGTGTTGTGTCCACAGTCCAGAAGCAAAGAGAGATGGAGCGACGAAATCCACTAGCATCTCCCTTTTCCCTGAGTAAGGTCTAGAGCCCTGCTAATGGAATGGTGCCATGTATATTCACAATGGGTCTTGCTTCTTCAGCAAAGTATCTCTGGAGCTACAGATATAGTCAGAGATATGTCTCCATGGTAATTCTAAATCCAGTTCAATTGACAATGGAGATAAACCATCATATCTGAGCTAGCATTCTCTGTGCCTCTCCTACATATCTATCATCTGTCTATATGCAACCATCCAATCACCCGTCCATTCACCCGAGTGAAACTCTATGACTGTCTCTTGAGAGTAACATTTCTTTTAATTTTTTTTCCCCTTCCGACAATGTGTAGAGAACTACGGAGAGAAGTGATAATGTTGGCATGCAGCTTCGGGAACAAGCACTGTCACCAGCAGGCATCAACGCTTATTTCAGATTGGATTTCCAGCAACAGGAACAGGTGAGTCAGAGCATGTCCTGTACTTCCCGTAGCATTTCATGATGTTTCCAATCGAGGTGGACACATTCCTCTCATCAGCCGGAGAAAAGCAAGACAAGAAAATTACACAGCGGCTCTTTGTCTCAGCTTCACCGTGTGTGAGGCGGCAGCCTGGGAGCAATACCACACTCATCCTGGGAAGGTTACCGCAGGTTTTAGGCTAACTTACCTTGTGTGTACCCTCATTCTTCATATATGGGAGGTGTCAGCATGTATTAAGTCTGGTAGCTTTCTTATAAGAAAAACAATTAAATTCAATTTAAACTCTTCAAGGTTTTCACAAAGGTTGAAACATTTATTCACAATTCTCAGGATATATTATCAACAAAGCAGCAGAACCAATTTTCAAGTGAAAAACAAAAAAACAAAAAGGTTACGATCAAGACCTTTGCTCTTTGGGTGCCACATGGCAGTGACCTTGAGCTTGTATCTTATCTTAGAATTTTATGATGCATAATTTTAATACAAAATGGATAATTAAAATGATTTAATAAAATATTTTTAAGAAAAAAGCCTTCTATTACATGCCATTTTAATGAGAATGATAGATATACCTATATATGTCTTATAGACTACACACACACATACACTCACAGCTTACAGATATAAAGACACTTCTTTGTATTTCTAGGAGTCTTAATTCTCCTGTTTTATTTATATATATATGTGTGTATATATAAAATATATATTATATCATCTATAAATACATTTTATGTACATATAAAGTTATATATGTACACACACATATATATATGTATATATATATGTATGTATGTATGTGTATATATATATATATATATATATATATATATATATATATATATATATATATGGTTGGTTCCATTTTTCTCTACTTTCTGTCTTCCATGATTATCTACAGTCTCATGGGAAGGGAAGAGGAGCTACCAGGCAATCTGCATAGAGGATGATGTTTTGTGAGTCACAAGAGGCTTATCTCTGATGTAGGTGGTGAGAGTGAAGACCTCACAGATAAACATATAGAACTACCGGCACTATTACTTGCTTTGGGGTGAAAAATTAATGATTGCCCCAGTAACAATTTCACATTTAAATTTAATGTCTCACTGAGTCCAAATCAAAGAATAGCAAGCCTCTTTAAAGGTAAGGTGATGAGGAAAATCCTTCACTGTAATGTTTAGTAATTTTTTAATGTTTCTCACTTTCTGTAACAGTTTCCCACTTGCCCTTTCAATGAATTGTTGCTGGTCCTATCCTGAGTTAAGGAGAAAAGAATTCTATCACCCAGGTGTCAATTGATCCATCATGTATTTAAGTCAATGACTAAATGTCATCTGTCTTTCCTAGGACTAAAGTGTCAGCATTTTTAAGATTTTCCCGATGTTAGCACTTATTATCCTTCGTGATAGGTCTTCTGAAAACTAGTATATTAGAACTGAAAACATTATAAGACCTCTTTCCCTGTTGTTACCACCTCTTTCAATTCTATAACATGCAATTAGAACACAATAATTCTTATCCATAATATAAAATGTAAAATTAGGACATGTGTCATATATACATAAGAGAGAAAAAAGATGAACAACAGTAATATTTAAAAATTACAACCTCTACTTACTTATCTTTTATTTTTGCATTGTTTCCTTTTGATACATTTATTTATTTATTAGCTACAAACTACAAACACATGCCCTTTCTTAGAGATGCTAATTTTTAATCTTTCAATGAACTTATTCATGTAAATATATTTTCTTACCATTTTATTACAATTTGGCTCACAACACTCTGTTATCATAATTTCCCAAAGAGCATTCAGGTTTAGCATCTATGTTTCAAAAGTATAATTATTAAAAAGGCTCTAATTTTAAAACGATTCATTTACTTTACACACTCTAATTAAGCAAGCCTTTGTGTAGGCTGGTAGCTGAAAAGCAAATACAGGAGGTGACCTCAAAATTAATAATGCCTAGTTCTAATAATAATATAGTGTGACTGTGGTGTTCTATAAATTTAGAGTTCAATTTTCTAAAAAAATATTGTGAGCACAGGAGATGGGGAGAGGAAGAGGTTCCTGCTTGGGAGAAGTTCTTTCTCTCCCCTGGGAAATGAGTAAGACTATGTTAGTGAGACTGGCTTGGACTAGAGGCAGCAGTGACTCAGGGCAGGGCCAGAGTGTAAGGCAGGAGGATGGGAGCCCAGGTGGCACATACAGGCTGCTAGCTAGTTTAACAAATACAGTATTTTTTTTCGCTTGCAAGCTTTTGTCATCTACTACTCCCATAATTCCCTTATAAATGAAAGTTTATGCATAATTTGTCAGCTCATTTTGGTTTGCTAGTCGTGCCTTTATTCATGGTAAAAGTGATTGAATTTATGCCAAACACTTTATGATTCTTTTGTTGCTTTTCTTCATTACTTTTATGTTCCCTGCTTTGCTTAAAATCGTATTGGGACCTGCAGTTTTGCTAAGTAGAACTTATTCTGTTTACTAAGGTTTGCTTAACCAGCTCTGGGATGCCCACCAGTGGTCTACTGAAGCAAGGATACATGATACCCACCCAGCTACTGTATGTGAAAAATCAGAGGTTTTAACTCGGTTCTTCATATGACAGCTTAGTAATAGAACACCACCACAAAGGATAGTTGATAGTTGGTGCTAAGTTTAACTTTCTTAATTTAACAATAAATTAAAGAGCAGGCTTGATTTACTTAGTCAGATTTATCACCCTCCCCCAACTCCTGCCTTTGTTTGATTGTTTAGCAGGAACCTTAAAAGGATTGATTTTTACAAGAAATTATCAAAGCGCGAAGCACTGGAAGCCACATGAATTAATACGGGAAATGTGTTGGAAGATGTATATTTATGATAAAAACACAAAGAACAATGAGTCAAGAAATACAAGTTTCGCAGATCTTAGGGGCGGCTGCAATGCTGTTCAGCATCTTGACACATTGGGCAGATGGGCAAATCAGATACATTAGAATTAGGAAAATGGAACAGATGTGAATGTTGGTGCACAAGGAGAGATAATGGAAACAAAAACTGCAGTCAGTAGCTGGAGATGATGGCAGCAGAGAGAAAAATCCAGGAGTTACAGTGGGTGATAAATTGAATGAGTCGACATTCTGATCCCTTTTAAAATATTCAAATGCTACAATGTATTGAATTGTAATGGTGATGTCATGCATAAAAATGGAGGGAGCTACAGTCAGGTCTTGTTAGGTTGCAATTTGCAGGCTAAGTTCAGCTGAGTGCCACAGTTTAGGAAGGAGACAAATTGCCCTGCATTCAGTAGAGAACAATACAAATGATAAAAAGATCTTGAAAATATGAACTAGGAGAGAGAGCTTGTGAGACCTGGAAATCTCACTTCTAAAAATAAAATAAAGAAAATAAGATAGAAAAGACCAGCTTTTTTGAAAATTAATATATAGAAAGCATAAACTGGGGCTGGAAAGTAGTGTCTCTCATTTGCTGATAATTGACAAGAAATTACCTAAGTTTCACTGAGACGGGTATAGAACATACCCTGATAGTGCAGATTAATTTCTGTTTGACATTCTAATCTCTGCAGTTGCACACAGTGGAGTTTGTACAGTTGGCCACATAGGGAGTTTAACTTTTTTCTAAGTAATACATTTAAACTGAAATTAAATGTGTCCCTATAGTAATGTATTATTTTTCAAATAGCATGAGGACACAACAGACACTTTATGCCCAAAGTGAGTGTAATGATGGTTAACATCGATATTGTTGAACTACACTGCTCATATGATATGAGCCAACCTAGTAAAACATGTCTGTAATACTTATTTGCTGATGTCTCCTTTCCAGTAGAGAATCATGAGGAATGCACAGATTAATTTTACATGTGAAAGTATTACTTAATAGATAACAGTATCCTTTTCCAACACATAAACTAGAGACTGACATCTTCACTCTACTTAAAAAGATACTTTAGGATGGGCCTGGGGAGATAGCTCTGTTGATAGGAGACTTTCCAGGCACATGAATTCCATTTGTAAAACCTTTATATGTGATAGCAAGCTTCCATAAGTCCAGTTCTGGAGAGGCAGAGGCAGGTGACTGCCTAGAAGTTGCTAGTCAACTACTCTAACCTACTCGGTGAGCTCCAGGATCAGTAAGAGACCTTGTCTCAAAAAACAAGGTGGAAAATTCCTGAAAAACATACTTCATGCTAATCTCTAGTTTCCATACACACACACACACACACACACACACACACACACACACACACACACACACACACACACTCACACTCACACACATGCATTTTTTACACATACATGAACAAGCATATTCTCACACACATTCTCTGAAACAAAACAGAACCCTCTACATAGTGAAGGTCTATTGAACTGAAATAATTTTGAAATTCCTTTGGAAACCAAAAAGTCAAATAGAGGAACCTCTCTTGAGTTTCATGAGTTTAATTTACAAACTTCACTGCTCATGTATTTATTCATGATGTCACTAATATATCATTAATGTTGGTCAAAAATATACATTTACCTTACTTTTAATGCTTGTTACATTTCAGAGACTGTCAAGTTTTGGGTATAATCTTACTATTTTAGTTTAATTTTACCCAAGGACAATGCAGGTCTTATAGAGGTTCTGAAGCTTGCCAAGAAGATTGAGTGGGGCTAGCTAGTCCTTCTAGCCTGATACTTACCCCTGCTACAATTGCTTCATTGTAGATAAAATTGACATACATAATTTGTCAGAAATGGTTTAAAATATTGAAAATTAAAACTGTATAATGTATGTTAAAAACTCCACGGTAAAAGTAACCCAAATGGTGCTCTGTGGGCATACGACAGTGGCTTGAAGCTTCAATAGGCATCAGCAACATCCAAGGACTTCAGTTTACTGAGCACCACATCTATATTTTGTGGTTAACTTGGTAGAGAGGGGTCTAGTGGTTTGTATTTATAACATCATCTCAGGTAACGGTAGCACAGCTGCTCTGGGAGACACACTTTGGGAACTGCTCATGTAAGCAAAGATAACTCTCTGAAGTAAAGGACGCTTGTGATCAAATTGAGGCCGTTCAGCTAGAAAACCTTGACAAATTTCCTTAGCTTTCTTTTCAGATAAGCAGCGATCAACTATCTGATCAACCACTCAGGTTAGAAGAGATCAATAAAAGAATGTCTATTTGCCTTCAGATACCCAAACTTCAGATGAAATTAAAAAACAAAACAAAACAAAAACAGTGAAAACCACAGCCTTTGTTCTAATGTGCCTCTGTGTGATGGTTAGTGTGAGTGATGGTAAATGGTGAAATTAACACATATTGGTGCCTTCAACATTAAGCTTACATTCTGTAAGTTTTGGATTTACACAAGGTGATAGAGGGAAAAAAAAACAGTATTATCAAAGCTATTCTAAATTAGGAAGAAGAGGACATTTATTCTTCTCCCCTTCTTTAAAACACACTGTCCATCTAGAACTCTAAGCAAATATTACCATTCCTTTAGTGTTCTTGATTATCAGTTTCCATTTATGATACATGGACCTCCAGAACCTTATTACTTCTTATATTGTAGACATGGGAACTTCTACCATATATCCTTGTATTTTGTTCCTTGATTCTTGCTTTTTATGAGAATATAAATGTGGAAGAACACAGGGCTCTTTGCACCATGGTCTCAATGAATCTGTTTTAAAAGACTTTGTATTATCTTACTCTAAAACATAGACTCTAACTTACAGTCCATGCTTTTTAGGTATTCTGGTTCTGCTCTTTCAAAAAAACTTTCTATTCTGTTAATCATATATTGTACCAAACGCTACATTGATAGACTTAAAATATTTTTGCAGCCAGAACTGCCTTTCAATGTTAGCTTAACAACATAACTGTTTGTAGAGGAGTGAAGAGAGCAGAGAGTTTATATATAGAATGAAAAGCACAGGGCTGCCCAGACCATCAGTGAACTGAGTTAAGGAATCACATTTTGACCCTGGTTTTATGCTGAACAAACCTGAGTTTTAGATAACTTCTCAGGATCTCAACTATGCTTCTGAAGTGAAGTTAGCCAAAGACTCCAGTGGTTAAATCAAATTTTCATGCCTAGTGTGTGTGAATATAAACCATATACTTTTCCTACACTAGTCCAGTTGTGGTACTCTCTTGATCATTTAATACAAGGGCAGATGTTGCTCCATTCAGTAAATATAGATTGAGCAGCTCCTATTTTCTGGGTACTGTGTTAAACACTTGGAATGGAGCAGTTTTCATTGGTTTCATGCTAGATACTGTCACTTGGTATATGTTGATAATGCACTGTCCTACATTATGAGCCATAGAGTCTAATAGTGTGGTATCTTACTTTTCAATTGCTACAACCAAACTCTATGACCAAGGCCACTTATAAAAGAAAGCAGTTAAGTTGGGGCTCACTGTTCTAGAGGGTTAGAGTACATGACCATGACCATCATGGTAGGAAGCATGGCATAGGAAGGTAGACATAGCGCTGGGGTCGTAGCTGAGAACTTACATCTTGATCCATAAGTATGAGGCAGAGACAGCTAAATGGGAATGGTATAGGCTTTTCAAAATGCAAAACCCACCCTTAGTGACACACCTCCTCCAACAAGGCCAACCCTCCTTTCCAGAAAATTCTACCAAATGGGGACCAAGTATTCAAATATTTGAACCTATGGGGGCCATTCTCATTCAAACCACTACAAGTGGAAGGCGCAAAGCTACACAGAGAAACCCTGTCTCAAAAAAACCAAAAAAAAAAAAAAAAAAAAAAACAGTTGCATAAAAGTAAAAATGAAACTCAAGCAAGTGCTACCAATGAGCGATACACGATCTGTAATAGTCAAAATATTATTGTATAGGAATATAATCAGTGCAAGGATTGATTATATCAAAATAAAATTTAAAATGTGCTGAAAGCCAGTAGTAGAAGATGAAAGAGGTAGAGATTTTTGAACATTATTGAGGAAGGAAGAGTGACAGAATTTCATAACTGAATTTTTGAATAGAAGAAATTCAGGGAATACCATTAAAATAATTCCATAAGCTCCAGCTTTGTGCCCACATGTCCTCTAAAATATGTTTAAGATCTCTCACAATTTCTATCAAACAAATCTTTAAATAAATTCAGGGATTTAACTCACAGTATATTGCTAACATGCATTTCAAAACATGATCTAGACTTTCCAACTGCAGCCAGTGGAATCTAAAAATCATAGTTTAGTTGTGCTTATTATTAAACATTTAGTGATATGATTGCTTTATTTTTGGTATAATATGTTTATTCTTTGGAAAATTTACAAAATGTATTTTGATCATACTCAGTCTCCCAGATCCATCCCATTTCCTCTACATTCTCTCCTAACTTCATGTCCTCTTCATTTTTTTTCAAACAGCACTCTATATCTAACTTGTACTGCTCATATACTAATGGGAGGGAGGCCATTTCTCTAGAGATAGATAGCAAACCTAGCAGAAGCCATGACCCTGAATAAAACTATCTTTCCTTCAGCAATCACCAGTTGGTTGTCAATAGCTCTTCAGTTAGTGATGGGGATTCATGTGCCTTTTCCCATTCCATGTTAGAAGGTTGACTCCCTTGTATAGGCAACCACAGCTACTGTGAGTTCATGACTAAAATATTCATGTTATGTTCAGATGACACTGTTTTATTCTTTCCCAGACATTTGGATCTTAAAAATATTTCTGCCTCTTCAAGATTACCCCTGAATCAGTCAATCAATCAATCAATCAATCAATCAATCAATCAATCAATCTCTTGCCCTCCCCCACCCTTGTATGTGTATATATGTGTGCAATAGATGTCTTATTTGACTGAGTACTCCATTGACATTTATTCTCTGCACTTTCACCAGTTGTGAGTTTCTATGTTAACCACAGTCCACTGTCCAAATAAACTTCTCTGATGAGGTTTGAGATATGCACTAATCTCTGGGTATAGAGATACAAATTTAGAAGGCAGTTTTGTACTATATTTATTTAGCAAAACACTGTCCTGGGGCTTAAGAGATCCCACCCATGAGTTCTTGGACACACAAGTGCATCCTCCTATAGAGAAGGCCTTAAAGATAATCAGAATCTGCTGGTTACCCCTTAATATTTATGGCACTATTGCACTTATGGGAATGTCCATAAGTCCAGTCATGACTGTAGTTCTCAGTATTCATACATGAGTAAGACTGTGGATGACTTTTCCCTACTGCAGCCTGTATAGCAGCTCCCAATATGATTAAACATGGCCATCAGGGAGAAAGCATGCTGATCATCTTGATCTCCCCACGTCCGATGGCCAAAGAATGTGGTGTCTTCAGCAACAGTGTCTTGTATTGGAGGGCAACGCAGAGCAATGGCAATGGTCTGTATTGTTTTGGAAATCTTCAGGATACCTCAGACCAAGAAATTGAGGGATATGCTGGATATACATTGGGTTTCTTAGGAGTCACTGATGCCGTGTCATTCTTCCCTCTTCTCCAGGCTTCTAATAAAATTCTAATATAATGTGATTCAGAGATCTTTCTATGAGTTATCCTATGATACTTTTCTGCTGTGTGTGTGTGTGTGTGTGTATGTGTGTGTGTGTGTATGTGTGTGTGTGTGGTGTATGTGTGTGTGTATACAACATAAACACATACTTATTTGCATACACGTGAACATTTTTTTTTAAAAATAATAAGCATATGAGAATAGAAAGTGTTTCCTTGAAGCAATGTGAAGGAATTTTTAATAATATTCCCAAATATTATGGCAAATATCACAATTATCAGTCAACAAACAAATTATCTGATAACTTGAGCCTTACTTTATATTTTATGAATACAAATAATAAGAATCTATAATCATATTTCACAAATATCATCACCAATATTTAAGATTCTCTTTACCATTGCAGTGGCATGCACCTTTGGAAGATGAAATACAGGTGAGAATTATTTTTCTCTAGATGGTAGAAGAAATAGAAACACTTTTATGAAAGGAAAATGCAGTATTTTGGAACTTGACTCATGTGACATAATTCACAAGTCCCTTTAGTCCTTAGGTATGAGTATATCACTTTGAAGACTGCTGAGTTATTGTATAGTAGAAACTCAAAGAATGAGAAATGAAAAAGATTGTCTAAACATAAAGTACACACAATAGAGAGCTGATCAAGATCAGTAATTGATATATCATAACATTGAGCAGCTGGGTTTGACTGTGGTTGGAACAGGGCCCTTGAAACTTAATGTTTATTAGATTCTCTAAATTAGCATTATTTTTCTACCTATGTCTATGAAAGTTATTTCTTTTCATGTTATAAATTCATTTCACTAAAAATCTAAAGCCTTACCTACCTAAGATACAGATATGTCTCTAGATAAACATATATAAAATAGCATATCTTCTAAAAATTGATTCCTTGAAGATATGCATATAGACATCTATGGAAACCTTATATGATTCTTAATTTCATTTTTATTCATTTTCCTTTAAAATATAAAACTACTTGTGCTCTGTTTTATATTACAGGGTACACAATTCATATATTAATTTTAAAGTTATTGCAATTTTCTTACTTGTATTTAAGCATTTACTTAGAATAATAACTTAGTAATTAGTTAATAGTGTTTCATAAGTCAAGATATGTATCTTTTTACTTCCTAATGAACTCTATACATTTATTTTTCATCAGAATATTAGAGAATATTTGCTTTGATTATTTCTAAGGTGTTAAGGATGATAATTTAAGAGTGGTAATATTCTCACTGAATTATGTTCAGTATCTTAGAACTGAGCTGTATTTTAGTCACTCAGATTTACTTATGTGTGAAGCAGGTCAATATCCTGTATGAAGCCTTCTCTGGTTAGTCTGTGCTTCATACCTTGTATACTATGGGACACATCTCACAGAGAGCTGTGTGCAACTCGTAGAGAGCTGTGTGGGTGCCTCCTGACTTACCCTGCTAATGAAAATCACACTTGATACATGGCTCTTTACAGATGTTTTGATTCAAGTTGAGGTAATTTGGAAACTATGTTGAAGAACACACTAGCCTATTTGGGATGCAGATTTAAAAACACTTTCCATTAACATTCTCCAGAAGAAAACTTTGGTATATATATTTTTTCCCACATGAACTATATGACTAATGAAAAACAAAAGGGTGGTTTCCCTTCCCTCTTCTCTCACCTTTCTCCTCTGGGATTCACCACTTCCATAACAGTGGCTAGTCATACTTTGAAGGGTTGCCTGCAAAATGGAGACAAAATGTCTTAGAATTTGGCCATTGTTGCCTTAATTCAGGATGTGTTAGGAATCCTCTGGCCATCACAATCATCATTAAAATCCTGCTCTTTGTGGACATCTCATCATCAATTCTTCCATTGTTTTAAAGGCTAAAAAGCACAATCATTATTCTACTTCATCCTTCTTTGTGACAGCTGTGATATTATAGGGCTGTGGCTCTCAACCTGTAGGTTGTGACCCCTTTGGAGGGTAGAATGACTCTTTCACAGGGGTCATCTAAGACCATCAGAACACATAGATATTTACAATAAGCTTCATAACAATAGCAAGATTACTATAATGAAATTGCAATGCAAATAATTTTATGTGGCACAGTCATATCTGTTGGGAATAGCAGAAGTCATAAAACCAGGACAGCTGCTTGACAAAGATCCAGCAGGCTGAGCCACATGATGGCTCCCATGCCACCTTTGGTTTTTGTTTCCACCTGTTACATACTTGGGGCACTTTTAATATTTGTACAATTTGTAGATATTGGATTGATGGAAAATTCCTTATGAATCATTTATGCCTTCTCCCAGGAATGCTGTTTCTAAGCTTACCCAGGAAAGTCCCAAACATACTATTCCTCCCACTTTTAGGGAGATATCTTTATCTTACAAGGCTCCTCCCATGTACATTCAGACAATTAAGTGGCATACAACTCTGCCCTACATAGAGACATATTAATGAGCAAAGTACGGAGTGGAAAGATGATAAAAGTATGCGGTGTTAGGACCTCCCTCTCTTAGAAATTAGCTCATGTAGAGCCACTATAATGTCATATGACCAAGTAACAATAGAATGCCAATATTAGACAAATAGACAAATTCTATAAAGATATAAATGTGAACATTGATTGTATTATGCCAGAATTTGGATGATAGCTGCAGCATATTTAGCCTGAGGATTTTTCCTGGGCATTCTGACCACTAATAGTTAATAATACACTGCTTGGGACATGGTAAAATGCCCAGGGTGGTTGAAGATTTTTGTTTTGGTCTAGTGTCCTTGAAGTAACCAGAGCTACCAGCCTGAGAACAGGTTGTCATATGCCTCTAGAGTCTCAAAAATTGGATTATGGGTTTAGTGAGTAAGAATTATAACTCTGTTTATTAATGATGTCAAAACTTGAGGGAAAATGATTAGAAATGATAACTTTGTTCTGTCATAGTTTATTAATGATGAGTAAAAGATGAGCAAAAGGAAGTGAAACACATGTCCAAAACCAAAAATGATATGATCTATATTTTGGAACATCACAAATGTATCCCTGCTTACTAAATTCTGTCTAAATATAGAAACACTCTGGCTACTAGTCAGTCAGTTTGCAAGATTCTCTTGACCACAATGGCCTGGCTCACTTCCTTCCCCAGCTGACGCCTTACACCCTCTGCAGGACCCATCCACTGCCGGGGATGGCTTCCGGCATTTATGGATGGGAGGTTCACCATAACACAAGGAACTGTATTAAAGGGTTGCAGCATTGGGAAAGTTGAGAGCTATTATCATAGAGTCAGGTTCCCAGGTCTACATATGAGTAATGGGAATATGTTTAATAGTTTAATGTTTAGCTTTCATCTGTGTTTCTAAAATATAACATTTTTGCATGTTTTCTATAGTTATAGACCTACCTATTTAACCAGGAATATTTGAAACTATTGTAGTGCTTGATTCAGATATAAAATAAATTCTGAGTCTCTGCTGTGTCCTAGACATCATGTTTAAAAGGCTCTAGAGATCAATAATGCAGAGGATAACATAGTCCCGACCTTACCATACATGTTAACCACAGGTCACACAAATAATGTCTGATTTTCAACAGAAGGTGAAGAAGAAAGAACCAGGTGTGGTGTTGGTGAGGGTGACTCTAGTGGTGATCTTCAGCTGATCCCATAGCCACAAAAAAGATTTATGTTAATGAGCTCCTGGAGAAAAAGTTAACTGTAAACTAAGATGTGTTAAAAAAAAAAAAGTTTTCCTCATCAGTATATCTTTCCTCAAGATTAGATTCTTGGGTATCTCTGAAAGTTTAGCTAATTGAGCAGAATCAGCTGACATGAAAACATCCTTTAAAAGTTTTGCAAGGTTTTTCTCCCCATTTAATCTGCTTGTTTGGGTTTTATTTGCTGAGTGAGCAGAAGTCTTAGGTAGTTGATTATGCACCTTCATCAAGGCTTTAGTGGACCATGTTCTTAGAACAGAGTGTATTACCAAAAAAGGACTCTAGAGAAGCTATGCAGGGGAAAGAGAAATAATGCACAGGATGTAGTAGGAATGCTGCTATAAACTCCTTTCGTTGGGCTGGGAATCTTGGCTAGTATCTAATCCCTATCAGAGCATTTGTAGACACATAGGTCTTCATGTAGTGGGAGTTCATAAAACTGGGAAGAGAGATTTGTAAGTCTCCCTTTCCATCTCTGGGATCACAATGAAATTCCACCCTTTCTTCTTCCATGATGGGGAATTTAATACATTTATTAATTATTAATTTATTAATTATTGCTATCACTAACTACATTGAGTTTATAGTTCCATTCTTTTTTATAGTCAGTCTTAAATTTATTCTGAATGTGTTAATTACTGGTTTTATATTCTATTTTAAATGTAGAAATAATGGTGCACTTATTTTTTTCTAACAAGGGGCTTTTTCTTGATGTTTCACTTTAAAAATATATTGCTAACCATGTAGCAAGGCAAATACTAAATACTATTTCTTCAAGGTATTTTAATTTTTACAGAAGTGTGCTTGTTGAAGGTGGCCATTTAGTTTAATTTTTTCCTTTACACTGTAATTGGCTTTTCCTCCATTTCTGCCAATACTAATTTTCTTTTTGTGCTAGTATTGTTTGCCTAATATTACACTGATGTCAGGTACAATACTATGAATTCTCATGTCATTTATCAAAATTTGCCTATTGATTAATTATATAATGGTTTTATTTAAGCAGCCTGTTTATAAAAAAGTAAATGCAAAATGAATAAAGACCTATACAGACAATTGAACAAGCTATCCTTATTGACCTCATAATAGAAGTCATTATTATTTACCAAGTCAAACTTGAATAGCCAATGCAAATATGTGTAATTAGTTTCCTAAGCATTCTTACTCAAGTAAGTAGATTATACATATAGATGCAAATATATTGATTAGGATCATTGCAATGATTGTTGACCATAATCAAGATTTCTTACACACTTTATGCCAACAATACAAGCACTTCTATGATTACTAAGGATAGTTATTTAGCACCACCACTTTTTTTTAACTTTTCCCCTTGTGAATAAAGCCTATAATTCATTGAAGATATAAAATTCACTCTATGTCAGAAGAAATACATGAAAATAATTCACATTAGCCTCTTAAGACAGTGTAGCATTTGTGTAATATCACAATTATGACCAAATTAGATATTGAAAATTATTTTAAGCATATCTTAAGATATGTGAAAAGTAAAAAAAAACTTTAGTGCCTTTTTGCTCCCTAGTAACAACATAAGAATTAAAGGCATGTACACATACAGCCATGTGTTAATTGAAAAATTACCTCTAAAGAAAGATGGTCTTCCAATTCCAAACCTAATTTGTAAATATAGTCTTATGAGAAATAAGGTCTTTGCTGAGATAATAGAGTTAAAGATGGCATACTCCTGTAATCAGATAGAATCTTCATCTAATGATGAGCATTCTTTTTTTTAAGATTTATTTATTTATTTAATGTCTATGCATGTACAACCTTATGCCAGAGAGGGAATCAGATCCCACTATAGGTGGCTGTGAGCTACCATGTGGTTGCTGGGAATTGAACTCAGGACCTCTGGAAGAGCAGCCAGTACTCTTAACCACTGAGCCATCTCTCCAGCCCCAAGCATTCTTATAAGACAGGGAGAAGAAGGCACAAGATGAAGGAGTTGAGTTGTATAAAAGCAGAGATAGAGACTGCAGTAACTCTATAATGAAGAGATAAGGGCTTTTGGGCATCACCAATGCAGGAGAGAAACATGGGGTTGATTTATCTTTAAAATTTCCAGAAAGACCCAACCATATTCTTTCAGACTTTTGCATCAAGCTAATGTGAAAAGCTTCATGTAAGTTGTCATAGTTAAAACCCCAGGAAACTAATGTTTTCTATTTTATGATTAACACTTGCTTTAAATTTAACAACGCTGTAGTAATGTACAAAGGAGATAGTGTGAATCAAACTTTTAACTTCATTTTTATCCTTCTTAAAATTTTCATGAGTATGCAGAACAAAATAGAAAGGCCGTTCCTCCATGTCACTCACAAAAGTCATGCAAATATGTAGAATCACCAGCTATAATATGATGTTTCATTGTGTATATTAAAAAAAATCACAGGAGTGCTCAGTAGTGTGCATAGAATAATGTATGGAAATTTCCATAAAAATCGTTTCAATGTCCCCACAGATTCATTTTCAGAATTCTTTCACTTGTATATGTTTAGGTATATTATAAAACTAAATAGAAAAATATTGGTTAGTGCTATTTAATTTTCAAATATAAACAAGCACCTTTTTATTTTGTCCTGAAATATGGAGCATAGCTACTCAATGTACTTGCTGTTTACTTATTTTTTCAAAAGCATGGAGCGCTATAACTGGGACCTGACAAGGACATTTGTACATAGAAAAATTGGCATTTCCTTTATTCTACAAAATAATGAACTTGTGTGTTTTCCTCAGTTACAGCACTCCAAAGCATAGTGTACTTTTTAACATAATGTGTAGTATTTTTAATCCATTCATGCTGGTCTCCTTTTCTCAAGAAGTCAGGTTCTTTGTTTTTGGTAATTTTATATTCTTCAATTTGAACTAGATTTTTATGACTATTTTGAATGAGTACCCTTTATCAGATGTCATGACCTATCTTCCTTTGAATATATGCACATATGAGATTTAACAGAAATTTTGCAGATTTTCCACATGAAAAGAGAATAGGAAGGCCTAATATATTATATTACTAAATTACATATATATATATATACATAATATATATATGTAATTTAGTAATATAATTTCAAATTTAGTCGGTAATTTCAGATTTGCTATATATAAGAATTGTTTCAAGTTTCAAAAAGCATACCATTTTCTTGTGTACTACATATATTAGTTAAAATTAGAAAAGTATACATGTATACACACATGCACATAACACACACACACACACACACACACACACACACACACACACACACACACACACACACAGAATGCTAGCATTTGTTTTTTTCCAAAATAAGATCTATTTTGGAAAGAGGACATTTCAAGTGAGAAAAAGATATCAGTCATTCCCTTCTTAGGACAGTTTTGTTGTTATGCCAAGAAACTAACCTAGGATAGTCAGTTCTTCTTAACAGTTAGGCCAGAGTACTGATCCATAATTATTGTGATTCAGACAATATCATTAATATTTTGATATATGTAGACTTCATATTATAGAAAACAGGTTTATTGTGCCTTGGTAGAGAGGAGTGAAGAATCCATACGCTTTCCTGGGACATGCAGATGAGATATAACAGGCAGGTGATGCTCAGGAAATACTTTGCCTCATTTTTAACCCCAAACTCCATAAATAGGGCGATTTATCAGCCCCTTCACAACTGCGACTCCAACTGTATACATCTTACGTTTTAAATTATCCTGTTATGATGCTGTGTTCTCACCGCTATTTATAATCGCATCCTGATGCTCCTTGATTTATGAGTCATCACAGAATTCTTAATTTTTCTACTTTTGTCATGAAGCATTTATGATCTGTAACGGAAGAAACTGATTCTTATTACATGACAAGAAGGTCCTAGGGGCGTTAAGATGTGCCATGCTAACTCTCATTGCTCTCAGCTTTTCAGTGGGGTGAGCTTAAGTCAAGTGGAGGAGAAACAGAGAATCCATAAATCCTCCAATTACTTGCTCTTTACTATGCTGCCTTTTCATTGGTTGTTGCCATTCTTGTCTTTTTGTCACTGACAAGTACTTTTGCCCCCAGGCAAGCAGTTGACACTACTATGTTTTCTTTCTACGTTTCCTTTGGTGACTCTTTGTGTGTGTGTGTGTGTGTGTGTGTGTGTGTGTGTGTGTGTGTGTGCGCGCGCGCGTGCCCGCACGTGCCCGCATGTGCACTACTCTGCTAAGATTGCCTCTCTCTCTCTCTCTCTCTCTCTCTCTCTGTCTCTCTGTTTGTATGCACATGTGTATGTGTGTGTGTGTGTGTGTGTGTGGTTTCCCTGCTAGTAGGGAAAAAAGCCTTATATATATAACATAAACATTTCAAATATT
Source organism: Peromyscus californicus insignis (assembly GCF_007827085.1). Taxonomy (NCBI): domain Eukaryota; kingdom Metazoa; phylum Chordata; class Mammalia; order Rodentia; family Cricetidae; genus Peromyscus; species Peromyscus californicus. Next base: position 31,481,888 of record NW_026294535.1, on the reverse strand, counting down.
TTCATAGGCTTTATTTGAACTTAAAGTGAATGTCCTTCTCAAAGTCCATTTTCCCTTAATTTTTTAAATCCTTTTAAAAGAATATGTCATATGATTAAAACACAGTTACTCTGCAAAGAGTTGAAAACCTCACCACCAGCCACAACTCTTTCTCTTTTGATCTGGAAAGAGCAGCCCAAACTGCTTTCAGACATGCAAAATTAAAATTTCAAGAAGTCTTGAACATCAGCTCGGAACACATTTCAGATCTTTTAAACATGTTTGTTCTCTTCACCACCAGGCTTTCTCACTGCTGTTCTGCCAGGTAAAGAGGCCATTGCAGCCTGTTTGTGGACTGATTTGTCTTTGTTGTACGATTTTTGTGTTCCTCTTGTTATACTTATGCTTCACTGTGAATTATCATATCTTGTACATAGGAAAGAGAACTTTCTAGAATGGAGTTTTCCCACATATGATGTGAAGGTGCTTCACCAACGGTCTTGCTGCCTAATACCTTTACTCTGTCACTGACTACAATTCAGGCAGGATTTTGTCTCTTTACTGGGGCCATTATAGAGACACCTAAATCCAGCACTCCTCTTAGATTCCAGAGGTGTGATATAAATTCTTAGGGGCATCACAATTGATTAACATGTCCAGAAAGCTAGGTCTCATTATAAAATGCATCTTTTGTGACTGCCTTAAACTTGACATTTTAAAAAATAGATTATTAATTTTTGTTTTGATCATTTAAAAAATAATCATACCTGCTTTAAGAAAAATCCCATTAATCACTTGGAAAAAGATAGGCATCTTGGTTGGCTACTATTTATCCTAAAAATTGGGGATAGGGTTATAGTTAAGTAGGTAAAATGCTTGCAATGCAAACACAATGATTGCACTCAGATTAAAAAAAAATACCAGGAATAATGGTTCATTTCCTGTCATCTAGTGCTAGGGTAGTGGATGCACCAAGTCCGAGACAGTCTAACCTAGTTGGTAAGTATGAGGTCTCCAAAAAAGATCACCATCTCCCAAACAAATGATCAAAAAGCAAGCTGAATAGCGTCTGAGGGAGGACATGACATCTGAGGTTGTCCTATGACCTACTCATGTATGTATACACACACACACACACACACACACACACACACACACACACACACACACACAAACACCGATGTTAGAAATAAAGAAGAGGAAGAGGGTCCGTCACTGATCTTGTGAGATTCTTCATTCTCAGTACTGCATCATGTCCACGGCTGAGATAAAGTCCTCCTCACCAATACTGTAACATGCACTGGGCAGTGTCCGAAGTAATGGATGGAGATTATCTCACTTCTCCATTGTAACAGCCCAGTCAGGACCGGTTACCCCTATTTCCCAGATGAGTGAATTGACACTTAGGTAAAAAGTCACAAATCCCTTCTCGGCAGCTCTAACTTTTATTCAAGGTGGTGTTCTTAGAAGCAGAGGAGAGGCTGAAGAATTGTGGCAAAGAGAGAAGGAGGCAGAGGACACTGTGCACAATGTCAAACTGCAAAAACAGGTTGTTTTTCAGCTGGGTGCTTTAACCTTAGGAACTGGCAACCCTGAAAGACAGAAAGGAATAAATACTTTTTTTTCCCCAGAGCTGAGGACCCAATCCAGGGCCTTTGCTTGTTAGGCAAGTGCTCTACCACTGAGCTAAATCCCCAACTCTGAATAAACACTTTTTAAGGCACAGGATTTGGAGCCTTGGCAAACGGGTTTCAACCAAAGCTGTTCATTTGTAGAGTATGTCAACAGTCTTTCACATGAGTGGATTCAGTGTTCATTAATTAAAATTAATTAAATGTTGGGTCCCACTCCTTATTGATGGCTTGTGATGCTCCACAGAGAGACAGTGCTGTTCTCAGATAGGCTCCTTTGAGCGATATTTCTCATTGTCTTTGAAAATAATTAAACCCACATTTCAATGTTAATATGATCACTAATGAAAAGATTCTTGTACTAACAGAGCAAGAAGGGACTTTAGAACCGTGGACTTTAGCCCTGTCCAATTAGGATGAGAAACGAAGCCCAAAGCATTGACCTAGACTCACCCCGACTAGAAACAAACTGCTGGCCAAATTAGTTCTAGGGAACCTACTTGAAAATAGATGAATATTTTTTATTAATTATAAAAAGTTACAATTTTTTTAAAAGTCGTATGCCTATTTTTCTTCAATCAATGTAATTGTCCTTGGAAGATGGTTTAAGTTTCAGCATTTAAATAATTAGTATCATGTCTGAATATTCAATAGAAGCTTTATGGGATGTGTTTTATTCTAATAATAATAGACTTGTCTTTACAAATATAATTAAATGTTTGGTTATTTCCCACATAACAGCAAAATTATTTAATTACTAAGCTTGAAATTATGGTTTAACAAAAAGACTAGCTGCCTATAATACTTGGACCTTGAAGAAGAATGTTGTTAATATTCTCCTGTGAATCCCTTTAGTCTCCCCCCCATGGATAAATGCTTTGTATTATTTAATTAAAATAGTATATTAAATTTCTCCCTTGACAATATCATACACATACATCATAACACATTCTGATTATTCTTCTCCCACACTTTTTCTCCTTCCTACCCCTATAATCTCCCATGTTCCCTACAACTCCTTCTCCCATGTTCAAAAATTTATGTCTCTTTGTTGTGCTTTACGACCCCTGAGTCGACCAGGGCAGTGTGCTTGAGAAGGAGTATGGAAGTACTCACTGGAGTCCTGTGGACTCACCCATAAGTACATAACTGAAAACAGTAACTTCTACTCCCCCGGTATCCATCAGTGCCAATAGTTTGCCAAAGAGAAGAAAGGACCTATGAGGCGCTCTGACCAGGAAACCTTTGGCAATTTTCTTATCTGTTTGTACATCTCAATTTTAATTAATTAAAGTATATAATTAGTATGATTTAATCTCATTATTTCTATGGACTGAATCTTTGTATATACTGAATTCCTAACTACCAAAATGATTGCGTTAGGAGGTGTGGCCTCTGGGAATTAATTAGAGACCTCACAGTCTAATCTATTTAAAGACAAACTCAGAGAGCTCTTCAGGCCCCATTCTGCCAGGGCAAGATCAAAAAGGTCAGTGTTGTGTGTCCTTGAAGAAGGGTCTCACCTAAACCTGATGGTGGTCACAAACTTAAGTCTTCAGAGTTGTAAGAAAGAAATCTCTTTGTAATAAGCAGCCTGGTCTTTAGTACTTTGTTATAGTAGGCTCAACAAACTAATACCATTACTATTTTTTAACTCAGTTAAAAAAAATAACCTGAAAGAAATGTCTTTATCTTTCTCTTACTTAACTTTTAACATCTACCTCCAAAGCATTTCATCTTCAAGCACTTGCCTTTGGCAGTATAAAGAAGTTAAATGTATCATTGAAATGTGAAAAATAAATGGTCCCCATAATGATATACAGAACTTCCAGGCATTCAAAACTTTTATCACACAAATGAACTCTGTCATAATCCTATTTAAAATGAGAATGGAATGAAAACCAGAGTACAAGTTATACTAATTAGGCAATAATTTCTGCGGTGTTCCTACTCTAAGAAAGATAAAAAACATTTCCATTTTGGCTAAGCCTTACCCCATTCATTCATCTTCCATCAGGTAACTAGGTGAGACTTACTGTCCATGCTTGTATACCATTCCAGCTCCCCCCACTCCACCCCTGCCTCAAAAAAAAATCAAACACATCGTTCTTCACAGCAGATAAAATCCCATTAAAAGATTTACTTCTGAGGCAGCAGTTAAAAAGGAATGACTGTGGGGATATTCACATTTCCATAAACAATTTTCATGTTCACTAGAAAGGGGCCCCCGATCCCTGTAATCTTGATATCCAGTGTCTCCCAGGACTCATTTGTACCATTCATAACTATGGGTTCTGTGGTCTCTTAGATAATGCTTTACAAACAAATGAGCCTTTTCATTTATTCCTAATGACTTTGGTTTATACAAAGAGATCTTAAACTGTCCCCAGAGCAATCATTTTGCGAAAATGTTATTAGAACATCTTTACAAATTTAGGAACAAAGGGGAGTTTCATTAACAATGGAAGTCATTGGGAATTGAGGGCCCCTGGCATATCCAGTTCTTATTTTCAGTAATGAGTAAGAATGATCTTGTGAACTATACGTTGTTTTTATCTGGTGAATGGCAAAGGAAGTCAGAAACTGATGAAGTGGGGAGAGTTGCTAGAAAAATCAGCATTCTTGGGCTAATCATCTCTGCCTCTTTCCTCTTGGAGGAGAAATATGAAATTATACCTCCTGGTATCTGCTAATTGAGCCATTTCTTTCCTGAGACTTGGGGAGTTTGTTCCCAAGACTGAAGATTTTTTTTTTAGGCTTTAGATTATCTATTCAAACATATGTGTGTTTCACTTTCCCCCTCATCAAGTTTGATATGTGTACTATGTACAACGGGACAGTCAGCCTGTGACGGGAGTGAAAGCAGACCCAAAGCACATCCATATTATGCAGCATTTACCATGATTTACAGCTGCAGATTTCTACATAGAACCTTTTGTCCTTCTATGTAGCTTTGATTTCAAAGTTATATTTCTTCATCACATCCATCATAATTTCCAAACTTTTATTGCTGGATTTTTGTTTCAAGGTTTCTTCGGATTGTTTTGCTATATGGTAGATCCTTAGATTACTGCTAAATTGTGTCCTTTTCAGACACTTAAAGGCTATGTTTACTGGGTATCATGACAGTGCTGGTAATTGTAATGTTTATTGTTAGAAATCCAATCTTGCCACCACTGAGTATTTCTGAAAGATAACATAGTAAACACTGCTTAAAAGATAAAATTCAAAAAGATATTAGAGATGACATCCATGTCCAGCTAAACTCTCAGAGAATTACATGTTGGTCATACTGGCATTGAAATTTCTGTTTGGTTAGGCTCGGACATTCACAATGGTGGTCTCTTAAAAGATGCACTGATCTTGGCGTGATCTTCTTCACCAGTCTTAAGAGTTCTGACAGATCTAACAAAGGTTAACCACCAACAGAGTTCAGAGCCTGCTTTGGACTAGAAAGTACAGAGTACCTCCCCTGCTGCTCAACACAGACCCAAGGTGGGTGGGGATTCCAACTGTTAGCTTCCTTCTGGAGGAAGCATTAACCTGTGCACACAATGCCCCAGTTTCTCCGAGTCTGTCTCCAAAGAGAGCATCAGGCTTTCCAGACATGGACTTCTGATGCATCTAATGTGATCTAGACACCTAACAAAGAATGGAGACAGTGGGTTGAACTGTTAGACATCACCATTTCTCTCCTAGCTCAGCACAGAGTAAGCAGACAAAAGCTGCAGCTGTTTGCTGCTTTCCTGAGAAGATGCTGTGTGGTAGAGGCCTTCCAGAATTTCTAGCCAGGCTGGTTTCTATCAGTCTTCTCTTGTACGAAGCATCTTTAGGAACTTGTGCAAAGAAGAGTAATGTACAGAAATCCACATAAATAATAAAGCTAGAAAGTGAAGAAATAAGCAGAGAAATCTAGAAACTCCTCTTAATGAAATAGACTTGATTGTTTACTTGTTAGTGCAAAATCACTGTCATAAGTGTGCTCACTCAAGCTAAGAGAAAATGAAAGTAAAGCTATGAATTTCAATAAAGATGAAAATACTTAAAAGTACCAACAGGGCATGGAAATGAACAGCTGAACTAAAATTCACTTGAAGGCTTCACCAGCAGATGGAAGCAATCATAAGCATCAGCAAATCAAAAGCAGATCACTAGAGGTAATTATCATAGAGAAGAAAACTTACAGGGATGGAAAGGAGTGAAGAAATATGAAGGGACTTTTAGGATACTGTCAAGCAGACCAACATGAACACTGCACAAGTCTAGGTGGGAAAAGACAGAGGGAAAGGACCAGAAAGTTGTCGGAAAGATTCAGAGCCTGATTCTTCCTTGGTCTGTGGAAGAAAATTAGCATGCAGGACCAAGGAGTCCAAGAATGCAGAATACAATGAATCCCAAGAAATATATACAGAGATACACCACAACCATTGGCATCACTTGTCTCTAGGCTGAAAAGGTAGAACAGACACACGTACACAGAGTGTATAAGTAACTGTACTTTTATAATGGAAAATATTCCTTCTCAACCCAGAGTCCCTTCTGCTACAAAAAGTAGCTGAAGACACAGATGTCATGCAGACATTAGATACTGACAAAAATAATTCGGACACAGACTACAAAAAGAATAACTCAGAACATGGCATTCCTCAACATGTTAGTTTTGGCCTCTGATGACTCTTTAGAATGTAAGATGTTGTCATGACCAAACCATGTGTGCATGTGTGTGTGTGTGTGTGTGTGTGTGTGTGTGTGTGTGTGTGTGTGTGTGTGTCTTACACAGTTTGACTGGTATAGCCAGGAGTCACCTCTAGATGATAAATGAAACAACTTTAGCTAGTGGCTGTAGTATAATATTCATGAAATTTCTAGGGAATATAGTTTGTCATCTACCGTTTAACTTTGTTTCTTTTCTTTAGTTTCCGTACTTTTAAACATGGAATGTTTTGTATGGATGCTGGTCATGTAGCCATAAGAATCTTAACTTAATGGGCTCTATTCTCATCTCTTTGATCTGTCAATAGCTTAATTTCTCTTGGAAATTAAGCTGTTACTAACATATCTAATATTGATTGATGAGTTAGTGATTTCAGGAGAAATGCTAGAGGTTTTTTTTGCGGGGGGGTTACTTGCAAAGTTCTATATCAATTTCTTGGCCAAAGCCATGCAGTATTGCAGTGTTGGCCTCTCCATCTCATAGTACTTGGAGAGAAGACCCATCCTGATATATAAGTGCTGATTTGTTGAAGACATCTGACTGATCTTAAATAATACCTATTCAGAATGAGTACTTTCTGTAAAAAGAAAAAAAAAAGTAACAGTACTCTCCTTAGTGAATTTAAGTATGCATTGTAGCAAGCTGGTCATAAACAGAAAGGAAGAAATCTGTGTCACCCACTCTTGACAGGAGAAGACTCCTGCTGACAGTTTCTATTTGATATCCAGGCTTAGCTAGAAAGATAAGCTGTGAAGTCCTCTACTGCTGTGGACTCTACCTCTATCCTCCTCCTCCACTCTTCTCACCTTTTAAAAAACGGATGAACAGATGCTTGCCTGCTAACACAGCCCCAAGGGAAAGGGTTTCTCTCTTGTGAGCAGCCTTTCTTAACCACTGGAAATGACTCCCATCCCCACACTTGTAGACACTCAGACTGTCTTCTGCTTTTCCATACTGCTTTATCCATACTTGTGTTTAACAATAAAAGTTCTGAATCTTTAAAGAACATTGTTTCTTCCTGTGACTTGGAGAAGACAATCTGTGTAGTCACATTCAAATTATTAATGGGAAATGTAACTAATAGACTAATGAATATTACAAAAAGAGATATGCACGTTCCAACTTGTAAAAAGTCTTCAAATATTCCTTAAGACAAATATTCTACAGAGCAAGGGAGTGTGGTGTATCATGGAACATCACTGTGAGAAAGTTGACTTGCAAATTTATAATTCATGAATTGCCAAGTGTAACTAAATTTATGCTAATTTTTCTCACTCTGACTTTTTATTTTGGAGTCAAAGTAATAGTTTACTATTGTTTTATAATAATCACATAAACATAGTGGAAAGGTCTTTATTAGTTATGTTTTATTGTTTATCATTAAATTTATGATTCTATATTTGTAATGTTTGAGGAAATTACTTCTAGATAATATAAAAATGTAAAAATGGCCAGTTAGCTCAGTTGTTTATAATGTGGAGCTAATAACACCAAGGTCATGGGTTCTATCCTGTCTACTGGCCACATGAAAGTCCCTTAGTGCTGGATCAATGGCTCAGCAGTTAAAAGTACTTTCTGTTCGTTTAGAAGACTTGGCTTGGGTTCAGTTCCAAGAAACCAGCTCAACGGTCTGACAACCTGTAATTTCAGTTCCAGGGGACCTGATGCCCTCTTCTGATCTCTCCAGGCTCTGGCACAAACCTGATTCAGTTACATACACTCAGACCCTCGCACATACACATTACATTTTTTAAATAGATTGTTTTTCAAAAAGAATTTAAAATGAAGTGGTTGACTTTTATCCAAATAAATTCACCATCTACTACCTTTGTTGTCATTTTCTGAGTGTATACATTATGAAAGCAAATTTTCAGATAGCAATTCAATTAATGCCTTTGAAAATAGAAAGGACTTTATGTTTTTGATGCTTTAACAGGGCTTTGTTGTTAGTTTGTTTAATGATAATTTTATGAGCATAAACAAAAATGAAATTCAGAACTTCCTTGGAATAAAAGACACTATTTTATTTTCTAGTCACCAATATATCTGAATATCAGTACTAGGTAGTATTACACTGTTTTAGGAGAAATGTAAGTGGTAAATCATCTTTTAAGTAGCTGGCTGTAGGAAAGCAAAATTGGTCTTTATTTTCAAAACCACAAAACTTTTGATTAATAGAAAACCACCACGGGTTGCTTCCTTAGAATACCACTCAATGTTAGAGACATCGTCTACTGCACAGGAGTGTCATTGCTGGACGAGGATGTCTGGGAGTTCATCTGGATGAAATTCCACTCCACTACTGCAGTTTCAGAGAAGAAGATATTACTGGAGGCTCTAACTTGCAGTGATGACAGGAATTTATTAAATAGGTGAGTCCATTAAATTTCCCAAGTTATTTTTGTAATGAATGTTACCATCTACAATTAAAGTGCTCCAGAGTTGATTTTTATTTCCTTGAATATATGGTACTGTAAAATTTGGTCCTATGAAACACATCTTTTATAAAGAGGTGGAAGCCTACATGGTAAGATGACTAAATCAACTTGACTTGAAAGACAGCATTGTTTATGACTAATTATTTTATAAAGTTTTATATATATTTGAGAAAATATTTCACTATAAAAGGAAATGTTTAGTGTGAAGAATTTGAGTTGGAGTTGTGTCAACATATATGATTTTTGATTTTTTTCTCATCCCATAGATATTCTTAGAGTTTAATTAATGTATTTTGTGAAAGTGCCACAAATTTTATCTGTATTTTCTAAACAGAAATTGTTTGGTAATTATTCATTGGGAAAGTTTTAACTCAAGTATTTTTGAAGAATATGAATAAATTGTGATTTTTTTAAAACTTAAGATTATAAAGTGTTTAAGTTTCCCCACAATTTTATCCTTATAGGCTTCTAAACCTGTCTCTGAATTCTGAGGTGGTGTTGGATCAAGATGCAATTGATGTCATAATCCATGTAGCCAGAAATCCACATGGCCGAGATCTTGCCTGGAAGTTTTTCAGAGACAAATGGAAAATACTAAATACCAGGTAGAGATTATAATCTATTCATGCCTGAATGAATAAATGAAAACCAATATTTGAGGGATGGATACCCAAGGTTTTTGTTAGGGCTATGAACCAAATGTTAAAACTAGACTTCATAATATTCAGCAAAGATGGCTGTTGCTATTCCTTGAAATTCATGATTATTTTAACACTTCTCTAACATTCTTCATTTAATAAAGATTGATAACCTTAATTAATGGGAAAGCATGGAGAGAGTAAGAATTGTTTAGCAGGGCAACTTTGCATGGAAATTCATCAAACTGCATAAAGTTGAAATCCTTTCATAAAACTTGTATATTCTGTATATATTATAGAAAAAAACATAAATCACATATAAATGCTATTCCAACAAGGAAATTTACTCTTGTAGAATTGTTTTAAATTCTCTTTAAATGTAAATACCATAAAACACCTCAGTAAAATAGTGACACAGAGGAAACTCATTAATCACTTGGATCATTGTATTATTCCAGCTGCAGTAGAATTAATTCCCAGGATATCTTGTTTCGTGGTGAGAATTCTTGAGCTTCAATTTTAGAAAATATTTCATTATGCATTTAAATATATTATAATAAATGCTAATTTATGTCTCTGATAATCTCTATGGTATTTTAAAATTAAATCTATTATGGAGCAAGTAAATGCTGCATGTAATTCTTCACCATGAATTTTTCCCAGATAGTAAGCAGACCTAACATTTGGTCTCTTGAAAGCTGATGCAAAAACTATTGTGTGTTTTTTCACTCCTTTATCAGTTACTTTTGCATAACAAGTTCATCAGAATGTGTTGTTACAGTTACATATGTTTCTGTCTAGAGCTACTTTCTTTCTACAAGCCGCTGGTATTACCTATACGACACACTGACATTTTTTGAGCTTTCAGTTCACGTCTTAGAGTGATAGGAAGATTAGAGCTTGCATTGCCATTGTATTTATAGTGAGTCATGTAACAGGCAGTAAGGTGAAACTAATATGTATGAACATTTCAGTTTAAAGGATTTCAAACACATACACCAACCTTACTTTGGCTTTATAAACCAGAGCTCAGTGGAATCCATTCATATATCATTTGTTTCTTCTTACTCTGTTTCTCAGCATGCTCATTTTGTCCCTGAGAACCTATGACCACGATTCATAAGGTAGAAAGACTGAGATTTCAGTCTACAAATATAGTAGTGTTTATCTTCACCAGGAGGAGTGCTTTTATCAGCTGCTATTTTCCTCTCAATTCTTGAGCCTCAGGGCTCATGGGAAGGGCTGTCTAGGATATTATATTCTCACTTTACAGGGTCCTTCTGGTTTTAGGTATCATGTGCTCTCATGGCTTCTATTTCTCCCAGAAACATTTCTCTTAACTCACACCTTTCATCTGATGTTAACACGTAGTAGAGCCACTCCTGTGAAGTCCCCCACAGGATTATACCTGAAAACTAACCCTATATTTCACACTAGTCTTTCTTTCCTTGTAAGTAAAGTAAGTATTCACCATTTGCTCAAGCCACACAGTGAGACGTCTATATAGACATCCTCCTTTCTTTTGCCGTATATAATAACAGACCCAAGGTCCTCTCAATAATCCTAAGTGTTTCTTGAGGACACTATTTCTACCACCACATCTTTAGCATACGTTTGTTTGTTTTTCCTTTTCTTCTCTACTAGTCTAAAAGTAGTCTCCCATCTTTCTGTCTCATTACTCACACTTGCTGATATATATATATATATATATATATATATATATATATATATATATATGCACATGTAACTTTTTTTCTTTTTCCTTTTCCTTTTTTTTTTTTTGGTCTAGAACTTCTAACAAGTGTTGATGACTCCCTTCTATAAAATTAAGAATGATTCTGTGCCACACTGAACATAGGCACTTCATGGTGTGTGTTTCGTATACCTCTCAAAGACTTTTCTTCTGGCCCAGCCTCACAGTTTATGCCCTCCTGATGCCAATAAATTTAAGTTGTCTTCACATACCACGTGGTTTGATACTTCTTTGCCTTTGCTTGGCATTTCTTTCTCAGAACAACATCGTACTTGTTTATATGCATCTCCTAAAATGCAGAGCTGTAGACCTTCTCTGAATTCTGTGCATCATTTCATCAATCTATATCTAGTTATACTTAATGAGAATTATCTCTCTCTATGTCTGGGCCCTCAACTACAGAAAATACAAGGTAGAGATTATATTCTACTCTTCCTCACCTGGGAGTGTAAAGGAAAACCATTGGATCTCTCTTAGAAGAAAGTGGCTTTTCTTCTTGTACGGTCAGCCACCTTTCTGACCACATGACCTTTACGATGGTCACTTGTACTATTATTGAAGTGACTGGTTGTTTACTTCTTTGAGACAGTGTCACCATGTAATCTCAGCCACCCTGGAGCTCACTAAGTGGAACAGTCTATCCTCACACTTACATCATTCTCCCTCCCTCTGTATTCTGAATGCTGAGATTGTGGGTTTGTGCCAGGGCACCTGGCAGTTTACAATACAAAAAGTGCCCATCTATTTGCTTTGACTAAAATGTCTTTTCCTCATCATGGCAATCCTCCTATTTGATCCCCTCTTTTACATGATAAAACTAAGTCCTTCAGCAGCTAAAGTACTGAAGAGCCTGCAAGTTGGGGAAGCAAAAGAAAGCATTCAGTAATAATGATGGGGCCTTTGACTCTAAAAGCTCAGTCTTATTGTTTGTTATTTTTGGTTCTAAGAGCATGAAAGCTGTGATAGATGGCCTTAACGAAGTAGAGGCAAATCAACAAAGTGAGAGGTTTCTATTCACAGATATTCATTGTCCAGAGATCATAAGTCAAGAAATGGTGTTCATAGTGTAAGAATTATATATTATAATACATAACTAGATATTTTAATAACTACTTATTTATATAGCTAGATAATTTAATAATAAGAGCAACTGATGCTCTTTTATGATTTTTGTGTGTGTGTGTGTGTGTGTGAATTGCCTTGGTTTCGGAAACTTAATTAGAATTCCAAGATCTATTACGACCACAGAATCTGTGTGACATACTGGTTATGACTGAACTGGTCTTGCTCTTCTTCATTTCTTGTAAGATCATCCTTATAATGATCTTGGTTGCTATATACTAGAGCATTAAAAAAATGCCTCTCTCTTGGGTCTTGGCTTGCAAATAGAACAATGATGCTTGAATCCATTTCTAGAGGCCTGGATTTTCACAGACCCATTGACCTTCGGAGGTATCTGAAACATTGTACAGCAGGCCAGGTGGACCTGATAGAATCCCAAGGCAATAAATGCTCCTTTGCCTCCCTCCCTCCTGAGAAGAGTGGCCAGTACTTCCCTGAGAGCTGGTGGCCTTTGGCAAATGCAACCCTTGGGAAATGCTACAAAAATCCTTCTAGCCAGATTTCTTAAATTATGACCTCGATAGACATTAAGACTGTTTTCTTTTGTTTTTGTAGGTATGGAGAAGCATTATTTATGAATTCCAAACTTATCAGTGGAGTTACAGAATTTCTTAATACAGAAGGCGAACTTAAAGAGGTAAAAATCTTGTTACAATCTTTTTAAGTAAACACATGAGATTATAAATGCAGTTCCACTACTTCTTTGCATTAACCTCTACAAGTTCCTTTTGCCCCCTGTGCATGCTTCCCATAGACACATGTATTCAGATACTCACATTCACACATGCACATAAACACATGCATGCATGTGTATGCATGGACACACACACACACACACACACACACACACACACACACACACACACACACACAATTTCCTGCAAATAAATCTCTAACATATTAAGCATTGAATGACTATGAACAATGGTGAGGGCTGTGGAAACTGTTCAAATGTAATGAATTCCATAACTGGGGACCAGACATTCCAGAGATCTTAGATCCAACCACTGCTTCTCAAACGATTCTGTGAACTCAGTTCGTAAACCATTCATAACAACTATGCCAATGACTACATGTCCAGAAGAGAGTCTGTGCTTCGTGCTGAGGTACACAGTAAAAGTCTGAGTGCTTATGTAGACACAGTAGCCTGCTAACAGCTATCCAGTCTATAAATAGAATGCATTCATATTGTAGGAAGGAATACCACTACTGGTAACACATATTGAACGCAATAGTTTGCCTAAGATAGATTGCTTGGCTCCATTACAAATTAATTTTATTAATGAAAATAAGCTTGAGTTTTTAATGAACTTGTGTCCAGGTTCTGGAATATCTATCTTATCAATTTCTTATTATATCTCTCAATGTGTAAGCCATTTAGATGTCTCCTTCCCCTCTATTAACTCCTCTAGTACTAGAGAGGGATATAAAATGGGGACTATCAATCACACAGAAAAACAACAACAAAATAAAGATTCTTTCATTTGATTATAATAATTGATGCTGCCTTTTCCTCTTCTGCTTCCACAGTATACAGCTAATATTTAGCACAAAAATTCCTAGTTTCATTAGTTTTCACAGACAGCTGGAAGCTGTGACCCACAGATGATCCCATTGAGCAGCATTCCTTTAGAATCATTGGACCGGGTACCTCTGTCACATCTTCTAATATTGCTCAGTTTCCTGAGAGCATCTCCTTTTACTAACTTAGGATCTGTCACAATGAGTACTGTCCTGAGCTAAAGCTCCGATTCTAGTAATTCGAATGTCAGTCTTTCTCCGTGCTATGTGGTTCTCAACCTTGGAGGATTTAGCTTTGAAATCCCAGAATATTTTTGTTCCTTTTTTTTTTTTAATGAAAGGAGCTAAATGGAGAGAACTTTAATGTACCCGTAGGAAACAGAAGGCATATGCAAATTATAATTGCTTTCATTATTTTTACCTTTAAACTGAGTGTTTTTAATATCATGATTTAATATTCAATAATCAAGAAATAAAGTGTTGAGTTACCCACAACTCCCACAAACATTGACGTGAGCCCAGAAGTCCCATTTTTTTCTCCTCCTTCACCCTGTCCATCCTATTTCCTTTCATCTCCTGGCTCCATTTCACCTTTATCCCTCTTTTCATTATTTACCATTCATATATTCCTTGTTTTGATAATACAAAGGTCACAAAAATCATATTTTAAATTGAGATTTAGTTGAATTCATCACATGCAAACCTTCTTGCTTTATGCATTTCACTTACTTCATTTTTATTCTTTAATTCATTGCCATTTTTAATGTTCCAAGCGACCCCCTCATGAAAGTTGCGATTTCAAAAAAACTGGAACTAAATTGTGGATTTTAGTCCATCCTCTTTGAATCGGATAACTGAACAATGCAGAGTCTTGGTGGAATGAGCAATGAGTCGTTTTACTGTGGACATACTTGCTCTCACTGTCCAGTTTGGCTGTTCTGCTGGAAGCCTTTCCAGACTTTCCCCACCTAGCCATTTTTTGGGTGTAGGTGTAGGGAATGTTATTTTTCAGGTGGGCTAGGATTTAATTTCTGTTGTCACTCACCCCTTCCTTAAGCAGAAAGTGTTAAGGAAGATCAATGTCTTCCCATTGAGGTTATACCTTGTTATTGCTAAGCCTGTAGATCTGAAGGGGATCAGCACCTTCGTGAATTATGACCTTGTTTTTAATTTTTAATTACACAATTTGTGTATGTCTGTATGTGGGTATGTGGTGCAAGTCCAGGTGCACCCAAGAGGCCAGACTAGGCTTTTGGAGCCCCTTAAATTGGAGTTACAAGCTGTTTCAGCTGACTGAGGATAGTGACGAGAACTTATCCGGGGTTCACTACAAAAACAATATGCTCTCCACAGCTGAGCCATCTCTCCAGTCCCTAAAAAAATAATTTATCAGCTACAATATTTTAATGACTTTTAAGTAGATAAATTCTATTTTATGGGCTCTTCCCTCAAACTGTTCTAGTACCTGAGACTGGAGTTTCTTCTTAATTACGTGGAACTAGCAATTTGACTGATAGTCCTTCATGAGGCAAATCATTCTTTCCTTAATTTTTGAATTAGCAGAAACATAACCTCATAGAACCTAGAGACCTTGCAATTTTCCAACGAATGTCCATTGAACACTGCCAGTGTCCTTGGTTTCTCTGTGAACATAATACACAGCCCTATTATAAATGCATATGCATCTTCTCCATCACAGAGACTCCATTTACAACTTTAATGGGGAAGTCTTTTACCTCATAATAGACCAATAGCTTCTTCTATTTAGTTCTATGATTATCAAGATTCTATTATGCTTTGCAATTCTCTCTTAAAGTACTTTATGATGCCGGAGTCGAGGATACCCTTAAACAAGATGGTTTTCAATGTTAAACAAAATTTAAGAGCTAGATTAATAAACTCACCTAGAAATTGTGCTAAGAAAATCAGAAGGCATGAACAACACTGACATTTTACTAAATTTTATTTTATGAAAAGCGTCTACACTTATCCAGAATAAAAGCATGACAGATAAATATCTGAAAACCCAATTAAGATAAAACCTAATGGTGGCAGAAAAGAGCCTGTGAAATCAGCAGAACGGATGCTAAGTGCCTTTGTCTATGCTGAGCCTGCACAGACAAGCAAGCTCAGCCAGACATTGCAGGCCCCTCAGGGACCTGCGAGAAAGCTCTGAACTCACATTCTCCATAAGCAGTACTTAGGAATACAGGCCACAAGATCAATTTATGGCAAATGCAGAACATGTGCCAAATATGCTCTGATGGCTAAGCTCCCCATCCAATGTCTGAGTCACCTCAGGATCACCAAGCTCACAAGGGAAGTATTTAGTGCACTTCAATCATAATTTGAGAATGAAACTCTAGAGATCCATTAGTTACATTATCTACAGAGTTCTCTTACACGATAATCTGACTTTGTATCCAATCATGTTCAAGCCTGTGGTTTAGTTTTCTCAAGTGTTCAGCTTGTTTCATGAAGAGACCTGAGCATCTTCATGTAAGGGAAAGTTGTCAAAAGACCATTGATCATTATTTGGAATGTTCAATGAATGCCTAGAAACAAAATGATAATGGAGAACACATTTTGAAGAGAATGAGTGTAATTTTCATTGATATGTAATATTAATTTAGTATACTATAATATATTCTATAATAAATCACACAATTCAAAATGGAATAAAATATATTATTTGTTGCTGAATGGTCATAGAATCTATCTGAACATAAGTATGTGAATGAGAATGTACCATTGTACTAATGAATTTCTAATAATCCAAATAATTTGTGTGCATATATTTGTGGGTATAAGCATACTTTATGGTATATGTTTGTATAGGGCAGTGCCTATGTTGAAAATATGCAAAAATACTCTCAATCCATTCTTTATTCCTCTTTTTCTTAATATCTATAATTTTAGTCAAACATTACATTGATTTTATGACAATAAAATAATTCTCAGTTATGCATTAGATAGCTTATGCTTGCTTTAACATACAGTGACTTTGATATCAAGTATGCAGTTCTGTGATAGGCTTTTCCATTGCCAACATTGTTAGTTGGTAAACTTTCAGAAAGTTCATCAGTGTCAAGTAATAAAATAACACCATCAGAAACAAACCAAGCTGTCCATGAACTAAAATCCAAGTTAATTTGGAGATGTAGAATTAACCGTGTTTTCAACACCTCCGTACCTCAGTCTTCCTGCCCAGATCTCATCTTGAGGTCCTCTATCTCTCTCCTGGCAGAGCCTCCATATGGCACCTTCCATGTGATGAATCACACCCCACAGTAATTACACTACATAATGTCTCCTTGCTGCGAGTTGATTTTTCACGTTTGTCTGTTAGCACTGTCATTGTTGGTTGGTTGCCAGTTTCTTAAGGCACACAGAACACAAAGTGAAGCTGCTGATGTTTAATCTTGAAGAAAATTCCTTGAGTCTTCAGGGTATATGAACTCCGTAAGTAAGACTGTCTGCCAGTAACAATTATGACAAAGCTCTTAAAATTTTTTTTGTTGTTGTTGTCGTTTTTGAGACAGGTTGGAGCCTATCCTGGAACTGGCTTTGTACACCAGGCTGGCCTTGAACTCACAGAGATCCACCTGCCTCTGCCTCCTGAGTTCTGGGATTAAAGGTATGCACCACCACCACCTAGCTCTTAAAAGTTTTAACTTCAAATTCTCTGACTAAATGGGACAGTATTTTTTCCTTATCCTTTCTAAATCTATTTGGTTGGTTGTAATGTCATTAATCACCCAGTTTTTGTTGCATGACTTCTTTGTTCTAAAGTCCAGTTACTTTTGACACTGAAGATAGTTTTAAGTCCTATACTGTGTATTTTTAGAACATGGCTAATAGCTGGGCAGTGGTGGCACATGTCTTTAATCCCAGCACTTGGGAGGCAGAGCCAGGCAAACCCTGTCTCGAAAAACCAAAAAAAAAAAAAAAAAAAAAAGGAGAACATGACTAACAATTTTCTCTATTTAAAGGAAAAAAGTGAACCTTTAGCATTACATTTAGTTTCTGAGGCTCTTTGTTATGTTGAACATGCCTTGTAATTAGAACTGGTCTTTGAAGCAAACCACCAACCTATTTTTAATAGATAAATTAAATTGATTATTTTATTATCTGCTGTGTTCTGTGTGGCTTGGGTCCTAGAACTCTAGCTATGGACAGCAAGGTAATGATATATATGTGGAATGATAGATATAGGGAAGCTGGGATCAGGGTTTTCTTTTGCTACCTACTACTTCCACCACAAATTGCAATCTCAGCTGGTTTATTAGGTACAGCACAGGGGAGTGGTTACCTGGTATCAGTAGACAGTCTCTACATATAAGCATCCTCAACATCCAGGAGGAGAATGCCATAGTCCCTATTCTTTGCACAGACTAATTAATCTTTCATAAACACTCACATTCCAACTCCCAAAAAAAAGCTTTGCCATCCCTCTTTACCCAGGACCATATGGATAATGGCTTTACCAATATACTATGGACCAATTCATCTTGGGATCTGTGCCCTTGTCAAAACACACTTTTACACAGGATTCCTCCACTCCCTACAGTTATCTATGAACGAAACAAGAAACTACATTTGGAGTAACTGAAATTGTAGTGCCCACATATTTTTTTCTTTGCATTTCAGAGTAAAGCATGTCACCCATAGATACAACCTATTGTTTTAAATGTGGTTTTATTAATTAAATTTGTTCTTCACAATTTCACAGATGTAGTTGCTCTTACTCCTGACCCTCCTCTCTTCCCAACCTCTGTCTAGTCCCCTCTTTTCTACAAATCAATTTCCTACACCCCATGTCTTCTATGTTTTGTTTGTTGACCCACTGAGCTTAACCAAGGGCACCTGTGTGACTATAGTTTTGGAAATTTTCATTGGAACCTGGTGGGCTTGCTGGGGTGGGAGGGTGCAGTTAATACAACTAAGGACAGAAACTGTTTTTCTTCACAACTCTATCGTTAACCAATTGGTTCAGCAGTAACGTGCAGGGCCTTATGAGCCCCCTTTCCATATGAAACTGACTGATGAAGGGGCCAGGGTCTTGCAGGCCATTCACCAGTAACTGCAACTTCCGTGGGTTCACGATTGCAATGATTGTGTCTTGCCTGGAGCATGCTTGCAGCCTGATCTTTTAACTCTTGCATTCTTCCCACCTCCTACAGTATTTCTTCTCATTTCAAACTTGTTCCACAATAGTATATTTACTTCCTATCACGATTATGTTACCAATCCAATCCATTCAATGAAGGAGCACTATGTCACTCAGTGAAATGTAAGTTTGGGTTTTATAAAGAAAAAAGAGAGTATTCATAAGGTGGCCACATGCGGAGAAATGAGTGAAAGTGTCTCAAACCTACAAATCTGAGAATAGGGTTTGGAAGTACACATGGGGTAGACAGGCTGGGGGATTTAAGTTAGGGACAGCATTTAACGGTGATGGGATCGGTGTGTTGTTCACTCAGAATTGCCCTTCATAGCTTTTCATAGGATCCCTGGTCAGAAAATGCCAGTGTTACCATGATACATGGGAAGAGATATTGGTCCTAAAATATCAAAATGTTATATAGAGGACAACTGCTTAGGCCTAAGTAACTCTAGTAGGTTAAACAAATGCGGTCTGAAAAGTACCACAGGCAAGTCCTATCATCATAATCAACACACCAGAGATGTTAGCCCTATACAGCAAAGGCAGTGGAAAATTAAGAATGCAATGTTTGGGTGCGTGACCTTTTAAATATAACTCAAAACAAATAGAGCTAGAGGGTTCATTCAAGTTTGTCCTAGGTTTCTACATGACACTTCATCTCAAATGCCTCCTTATTCGTGCATATTCTACATGGATTCGCATAAATGCACGTAGATTCACCGTGTTCACTTTCTATTTCCAGCTAAAGAACTTCATGAAGACCTATGATGGGGTAGCGTCTGCCTCATTCTCACGAGCTGTGGAAACCGTGGAAGCCAATGTGCGTTGGAAAAGGCTTTATCAGGATGAGCTGTTCCAGTGGCTGGGGAAGGCCATGAGGCACTAATGTGTGTCACTTGCTTAGAACTCAACTCAGAGTTTTGAGAGGACCTGCTTTCTGTGGAATAAGGAGGCTAGCCAGAATTTCAGTGATAATGTGTGGGAGAACTTTTTGTTGTTGCTGTTGTCTGTTTGGGTGGTGGGTATTTTTCTTCCTTCCATTCACTCTGCATTTGTTTCTCCACTGGATGTTCCTCTGTATAGAAACTCTTGCAAGTGACTCTTTGCCCTGGCTACTTCAGCTGTACATTCCCTGCTGTTCGGGACCAAATATGATAGTGGTGCATGTTGATGTTGCAGTCAGTTTGGAAAATCCTATTCAGAATATTCTGTGCATGGATGTATGGTCCTGCCTGTGTTCCAGCATGCTTATTTAACATGTCCAATGTTGTATGTGAATATATGTACATCCAGGATGGGCATTATGCAAAAGCACAAAGATTATCTATGACAATCAGTGTTGCAATGAAAGTAAAATCTTCAGAAGGGAATTCTATCCTCAGCCATGGCCAACAGGAGAGATAAAGCAGCTCTGTGAACAATTTGTATCATTTGTTTTCAGCACTTGGATTGTCTGGCAATGATGATTGCATTGCTAACTCATTTTCTTTGAGTTAAAGCTGTGTATACACTTGCAGAGATGTATAGATAGTATGTACATATGCACATGTACATAAGAAAGCTCCATATGTATATAATATGTTGTAAATGCACCTGTGTGAAGAAATCTCTTCGGATCAAAGGAAATTTAACTCTTTTTTATAAACGTGTGGACACTTGGAAAAGGCTTCGCATAATTTATCTCAACACTCGCCTTCCTACTTTGTAACTCACTTTCTTAACTGCTTTTTCATCTATGTGCTGAAGAACGATCTAGTCTACTACATGAAGATGAATCCTAACAAACCATATGTGTAAACTAATCAGTCTACAAATTCCCTTAAGTCAGTGGCATCCTTTCACCAATATCTGTCATTATTTTGGTCAACATTCCTATTGCATAAACCAATTTTGTGTAAACTTAGAATCATTGGTACTAAGAAAGTGTTTATTTATAGCTCCTTTGTCTTTCTTACCTGAGATAGTGCAGAGTTAAATTCTCTCTGTGTGTTGATCTTTATGTGTATATTGCTCCTATCCTCCATTAAGCAACCATACCTCAACAGGTCTATTAGCATTTAATGACCTTTTATGCCAGTTGTGCCCTCCCTTACGATACAGAGTTGCTTTTATGCTGTGTTAATGTATAAAACCTTTGGAAGTTAACAACCCTGTTCTACCTGGGAATTTTGAAGAGCCATTTCCATGGCTGTGTGTAACACAACTATATTTCAGTGCTTTTCCCACACAGTAGGCCAGTTCCTTGCTTCAGAGTTAACATACTTTAAGTTTAGCATTGTAAAATACCTATTACAACTACTATAATTGAGTCAAATGTTGTGAAACCCCTTTCTGTTTTCCTGTGGTGTTTAGCTCTTCCAAATATTACAAATCACCGAAACAATGGATTCAGAGACCATCACTCAATACTGGGGAAAAATTATTTATAAAACAGGAGTCCTAGAATTATTTTGTTTGTAGAAATGAAAAAAAAAAACAGTTTCCCAATCCATAGACTAAGTTACAACTAAATTTGAACCTAATTATGTAAGCAATTAATGTTTGTTTCTTACACTTAAATTTTTCAACACTTCACTCAACTAAAATACATAAATTTTAAGTACTCTGTGGTGTTAAAGAGTCATGGTCATGCTTAGTATGAAATCTGAAATTTAGGTTATCTATTAGACGTGAGCAAGTTCTTAAACATAATTCTCATAAATAGTATACAGTTGTGAAGGCTCCAAATATCCATTATACCACTGGTAAATTCGTTCATGAGACAGAACTGACCAAGGTAGATGTAGATGTCTTGTTTTGTTTCCTGAAGTACTAAAAATTCAGAGTAATGGCTTTTTATTTTAAGTGAGTCATCATTTCCAACTTTGAGTTTGGGGGCTTTCTGAGTTCTTTTTCCTCCCTGCTATTAATAGTCATGATTGTCTTTTAGTATTTTAGTGGCCTTTAACACAACTGGTTTAGCTATAATCTAAATCCTCAGTGTATCCTTATGTACCATGTTTATACCTCATACAATACTTGTTCAACAATATAGTGGTACCAATGGCATTGAGATGGCATTTTTGCTCTACACATTTTTCAGTTCTTTAACCTTTCCAATGTTGAAGTTATATTGGGCTTTAAAGGTTCTGTTTAGTTGTTTAAATAAGTAATATTTTCAAAATAATAAAATAACCAATGATATCTCTTGGAATATTCTGTAAAATGTAGCTATAAAATTATATTTTCTACTTAGAGTTTTTATCTTTCTCTCTTGTGTGTTTTACAAATCAATTATCTATGTGAAATAACAACATATTGAAAGTTTTCATCATCTAGTCTCAAGAATTTCCTGTGCCAATATATGTATAACAGCAAAACTTTGTTTTAATTAGAAAATACTAGATTATTTGCCACTTTGGGTATTCATTATCTCCAAGTAACTTGTAAATAAAATGTCCTCCCCATTTTTACACATTTTCCCATAAATTTTTTTACAGTCTTTGACGTTTTAAAAATACATGATTTCAAACTTAGAAGGCTGACATCCATAATACTGGCTATGTTTTTTTGAAATTCATTAGCATGCACTTTTGCTGAGCCTTAATCTCCTTTGCTTCATATGATTTTAAGATAAATATATTATATTGGGATTTTCTGATATTTCAGTTTACATACATATATATATATATATATATATATAAAATTACAAGGTTATTCATATTATGCCATGAATTTCTAAAACTCATTCCATTATCAATAACTTTGACACATGCTGATTTGATTCTTCACAGAAACATAATGCATGTTTGACTTCTTCCTGAAGATGAAATGAAGTTGAAAACAGCCATTCACACCTTTAAAACCCCAGTTATGATATAATCTAAATCTCTCAACATAGATGGTCTACAACTAACATACATCTGTGTTGTTAATTTATATCTATCTATCTCATTAGCTTGAGACTTCACACATTCTAGACCAACATCAGAATATATATTTGAACACATCCACAATTGCTCTATTATCTTTAACATTTATATTTCAAATTTGTATGATTTCAAACTACTGGAAGAACATGTTAACTGCCATTTTCTTTGGTCAGTGTAAGTAGTCAAATATCGGGACACACAATTAAGTCTGTTGGTTTCTTTCCCATTGCAGATCTGTTATTGAACGTAGTTTAAATGAAACCTTAAGACTGTGATGCTTTGCTTTACTTTCAACACCCACTTCTGATAGTGGAAAGAGATAACAGTTACAGATGGTCAGAATACACACAGGAGGCTATATAATCTAAATAGTTGAAAACAATATTCAGTCAAATGTGTATAAATCTGTGGAGACTAGCTTGCGAACAAATGATTTTGTGGAACTCTGGCACTGTATCAGATGCAACAGATAAATCATAACAAAGCATACAACATCATGCTGACTTCAAATCCACTGCTAATTAAATATTTAAAGAATTATCTTCTTGGAGACTGAAGAATGTAGCTCAAATATTTTTGTGAATGCTCGTGTGACTTATCCATAAATATCACGTACAAGCCGTCACAGAACAGATGACGAGAAGCCAAGATTTCCATAGCGTGTTTTCCTTTAGCAGAGATCGTGACTGTATTATCATTTGATACTGGTAGTTACACACTGTTAGAGTACAACTGAGTTAAAGGAAGGTTTCTTGAATAGATAATAATAACTGAGCATGTAGTAAGAGAAAGGAAGATGGTGGTAATGGATCTAAAAATGATCACATGAAAAATGTAAAGAACTTGTGAACCAGTTGGAATTAAGGCAATGTGAAACAGAATCCCATGATATAGAAGAGAAGTTTGGTCATTTTTAGGTATGAAACCCAACTATTTTCTGTACTAGTTCCAAAACATGTGGATAATTTTCACTGTTTGACTTCACAATGCTTGTATTTTTAGAAATACATAAGATTTCAAAAGTATAATAGTGCCATAACATTTAAACAATAATAATTGGAATCAAAATTGGGACAGACTCTATCCTTGCGAAAAGCTGTTGGTGCAATTGAGTGATGTTGCTAATCTTCAGAAAAGTTGTTTGTAAAAGAAAAAAAAAACCTCTTGTAAAAGTATTTCAAATTTGCCAAAATGATGTTAGCTTCATTTGTTGACTTTCAGTAAATTATTTATTCTTTCAAGCAGGTTCAGCAATTCCTATCTTGGCAATAATTTATTTCATCAAATTAATATATGTGAACTTGAGTATGAAAATATTCTCATGAACTATACTAAATTTTCAACTTTTTAATTATATAAATTAGCCCTTGGTTTCACTGCCTTTAACTAATTAGCAGGTTTTAAAATCAAATATTTTTTTCATTTTGGGATGGATTCAATAAAAGTCTAACAAACATGCATTCTACCCGTTTTTGCTTTTAATTTTACGCCATGAAATTTTGTTTTAAAGTTTAAATAAGAAAAGTTACAAAGTTTTTAGAAAATATTTAAAGGAGTCATTAAAAACAGGTTTTCAGGTTAGGATGCTCATATACATCACTGCATACTTTTAGTCCTTAAGGTTTTTTTTGTTTTTTGTTTCTTTTTAGGCTATTCAGTAATTCTATATCATGTGACTTTTGCATAGATTTCACAATCCACACTTTAAAGACTTTTATGTTGAATACAAATCTGCTTGAAGAATTTATCATTCTGTTATTCCTAGTTCATATACTGATGCAGTAACAAAGAGGAAAGTGAGCTTCATTTTGTTCAGATTTTTCTTAAATTGGCAATTGGAGGCAAGAATTAAACATGTAAATATGTGCATATCTATTAAACTCCAGACACTCTATATGTATCATTTCATGTAATAACCCAGTGAAGTGTTAGGAATTCTAATCAATCATTGAGAGGATGGAGGCTAAAAGACATTGGTTTCTAAAATGAATTACTAATATTAATAGGGCTTCAAAACCGTACACCTAAGCTTTATGTGATGCAAACCCATCACTTCTATGGTTCTGTCAAGCTTGCGACATTATCTATGCAGACTCTGTGGGAGATTTGAGTACTTCATGTCTCTCACACTCTCATTGTTATGGACTTCTTTGAAATAAGTGTTAATTGGTGCCATTTGGCTTATCACTGATTTATTACCAAGGTTACTTCATGTGTTTTCTAAAAACATTTTCTTCACAAAAATCCTACATTTTGTTTGTGAGGGCTTTAAACTACAAGTAATTAACAGGCACTCAGCCAATGAGCCATGAAAAAAAAAATCAGTGAAAAAAAAAAAAAAAAGGATGGATTGCAAAACACTTCAGCAATGTCTCACAAAGATGAGGTTGAACTTGTCTGCATGTGGAAAAGATCTAGTAAGCTACCCAGAACGTTTCTACTGCTTGGCAAAGAGATCAGAAAATTTTCTTTCTTTCTGCATAGAACGATAGATGGACCGCACTGCTTAATTTACTTGATGTTATGTTTCCAACGGCCCTGCTGTGTGTAGATACAGTCTAACCTAACTGCTTTGACTCACCTCTTTACAGGTCAACTTGCTTCTAATGGCACACATTTTTCTTATGTCATGTAAGTAAATGAAAGAGCAAAGTGTTTTGTAGGAAATATAATAGGGGAGTTCAGAGCACCTGCCTCAAATGTGCAGAGCATTTCTTTTCTGTTAATCATCCCTGCAAGGCTCAAGGGATTGCACTCAGTCTTATGTACAGATCTGCCACCACCTCCATGTAGTGCGCAACCCACTGAGTGAGAAAGTCATTAGAAATTCTTTGTTCCTCGTTTTCTCTCAAATAGGTTTTTAAACTGTCATTTCTCAAGTGAAAACTGTTTTTCAAATGAATTGCTTCTCAAATGTTTTGTTCTAGATTTTACATTATTGTGTAATGTTAATCTCAAATCAACTTTTAAATCACACCTGTACATTGGCATATACTAATATGTGTGCAGTCTTTCATGGCTATAGTTTATTCTCCTTTTAAAATTTTAATAAACCTTGACAACAAACAAGTGCTATAAATCCAAAACACATTATCATTGTGGTTTTACACATTTTTCAGTTACTTAAACAGTAAAATAAATTTTAGCTTTGAGATTTTATCTTTGGCTCTCTGGCCAAGTGTAAATTTATCAGATAATTAAAAATTACATTGTAGGACTATTCCTAATAAACAACCTTGCTCAGTAACAAAGTGTATTTACCTAAAACCACTACACTAGACTTACTTAGCATATGCCATATGGAAGCATATTATTCTCGTTTCTAATATTTTATAGTTTGGGAATAAAAAGGTTACTGGTCTCTTAGTAAACACAAGTTCTAAAGCATTTTCCAAATAACCTTGTGTTAGTTTAGTCGATAAATGTTTTCTATGGTACAACTTGTAGGTTATTCAGTAGAAATTGAATCTATGTATTCAACATGAAATTTTTTTTTCTTTCTTGACCAAATACTAAAAAAAAAATATGATTTTTTCTAAGTGAGAAAATTTGTCTACTTACCTTAAGCAGAACAAATTTGAATTTTGCCTCTGATAAAAAAATTTTGTACAGTAATGCGTAATTCATCACTGTCTTAATTGTCTGACATGTGCAGAGAAGTCAGTCTAAGAGAAACAATACCTTCAGTGTCTTTTCTTATGCTTCTGCTTTTGGAGAGCTGTGAATATACAGCTCTTTTTGACGTGGGATTTTTTTTTTTAAAGGAAATACACATGCTGATGCTGGAATAAGGAAGTCTATATTTGTAATATATTGTATAAAAAGAAAAACCAATTCAGTCTCCGTTCTAATTATATCTTTAGGATGAATGAAGTCATCTACACTTTGGTAAAACTGATTTCACCTGAAATGCATTTCAGATTGCTTTTTAATAGGTTTTCAGGCATTCATCAGACTGCCAGGCTCCCAGGGTCTCAAGAACAGTTTCCAATAACAACAGAACATAAAATATACATAATCACGGCTCATAAGCAGTACTCTAACCACACTTTCCAATGCCTCTGGATTGTTCTCTTTCTAAGAATTGGTCAGGAATGTAAGCACTGACCCTGCCTGGCCAATCATTTGAACCTAATATACAGTGTTTTATATAGCCATAGATACTTCTATGTTGTCATGACCATGGGGTAAGGAAGTATGCTACCCAGCTATATATAGGAGTGTTCTTAGAAGAGATAATCAGTGATTACATACATGTCTATATTTATATGTTTGGTAGGTCATGAATTTTGCATGTATACTCAAATGTATCTCCAGCAACACATTGATAACACACACACACACACACACACACACACACACACACACACACACACACCTACCTGTATATCTGTTCAACTGGTACTTGTGCTACAGAACCACCACTCACTCATCAGAAAATAACTACAGGAAAGTATCAACAACAGAGAATAAGCATGACTGTATTTGTTTTCTTACCTCTTTGCGGGTCTGTCACCCAGCTCCCAAATAAATACATGGAGACTTATTCTTACTTATGAATGCCCAGCCTTAGCTTGGCTTATTTCTAGCCAGCCTTTCTTAACTAATTTATTCCATCTACCTTTTGCCATGGGATTTTACCTTTTTCTATTCTATATGTCTTCCTTTACTTCTTAATTCGTTGCTGGCTGAGTGGCTGTGTGGTTCTGTGGCGGTGTGGTTTGTGGTTCTGTGGCTGTGTGGCTGTGTGGCTGAGTGGCTGAGTGTCTGGTGGCTGGCCCCTGGCATCCTCCTCTCTTTCTCCTTTTCTCTCTCCCCTCTCCTCTTATTTATTCTCTTTGCCTGCCAGTCCCACCTATTTCTCTCCCCTATCTAGCTATTGGCCATTCAGATCTTTATTAGACCAATTTGGTGTTTTAGACAGGCAAAGTAACACAATGTCACAGAATTAAAGAAATATAACATAAAAGAATGCAACACATCTTTGCATCATTAAACAAATATTCCACAGCATAAACAAATGTAACACATCTTCAACTAATATTCCACAACACATGGCTGTCATATTTACTAGAAGGACCCTGGCGGTTTGTTTTAGTGAGTATCAGCTTAGGTCATCTGTAGGCTGTTCACATAGAATGCACTTTGGTTTTGATAGGGACAGTGATTCCCAGCTCCTGATTCTCATACATTTAGCTGACTGACTTCCATTACATACTGGTTTCTGGGCCAAAGACTATACTCCAAACCAACCAACCAGCCTCTGGTGTGAGTTCTGAGTCATAGCATTTGTAAAGTACACAGAACATTTCAACATACAGTTAGTGTTAAGAGCCCCAGGGTCAAAGGCATCTAATGCAACTGTTGATTTGGTTATAGAATTTTATCAGCAGCACTGCTTTTTAAAAACTCTAAGCAGTTGTTATTGTTTAAAATTTGCCATGAAAAACAGAATCAAAAAAATATACTCTCGTTTAACATAATAGTAAAAAGTAGGTCATTTGATCAATTGACTTGCCTACCCTGATAGGTCACTACTCTGAAAAAAGTTCACAGTAGTTCGGTGATACCCATGTAAATGTCTCATCTTCCTTGTGTTCTGAGAGCAGTATTCTCATATCTCTAGCGTTCTTCTCTACTGTCTTCTATCCACATTTACTATCATCAGTAAGTTTACAACCTTTGCTTATGTTATGATACATTGGATGGATCTTTAGGAAAGACTTCATTCAGTGACCTTTGCTCTATGGAACAAACCCCAGCCTACTGGAGGTGGGTGAAGCTCATATTGAAAGTGTTGGAAATCAGAGATCAGACATGATGTGTTACAGCAGAGAGACAAGCACTCCACAAACTATCACACACAGCCACATTATTGTCACCTTAGACGGTTCCTTCCTTTAGTTCTTTTTCTTTTTACTTGACGTTCCTTTCTTTTTGTCTTCTCCATGACTTCCCAGCTGGGCATGTTCATTCTCTGAAAGAGTTGCTATATTTTCACTCGATCTGATGCAAAGAATAGTGAAGGTTTTGAGCTGTGTTGGTATCAGTGTGAATAACAGAAGATGACATGGGTTCTTGAAACTGTCAAACAAGACTCAAAGGACACTCAGGTACACTGAAGATGCTTTGTTGTGCTCTCAAGTCTTGAAGCTCATACATCAGTTCTTTAGTTCTGGCCTCTTCTGGACTTTTAAATGTGTTTTCCTTCCCTAAAATCTTCAGCTAATTGGAACTTTCATGACACAAATTAATCATTTTATTCAGCTCAAGGGAAGTTACAGATGTTGTTAGCTTTGGGACATTTTACTGAGCTAGGAAGAAACCAATCATCTATTGGGTAACTCTTGAATTATGTCTAATAACCAAAACTCGTATCTCTATCCTATATTTGCTAGTTTCCCATTTGTGTATCTTCCTCCCTATAGTTAATTCTCTTCATTGGATTTAGTACTTAACCTCCTTTCATAAGAGAAAGGAACATTTTCTGTGGATTAAGACCTTCCTCGTTAATCGATCTTATTAAGTTACCAGAATTTTATGATAACTCACGCTACTGAGACATATATGACAAATTCAGGTCTACCCAAGAATTCGAGCAAGTGATGAGAAAGGGAAGGAATGGCTTAGTGACTCCAGATAGATGAGAAATTCCAGAATCTAAACCTTAATTGGAATGGGTCCATTCCAACGTTAGTATGAAACACAAACACACACAGAATTTAGCACAAATAGGCTTTCCATATTTAACAAAGTGTTGGATTTCAGCCGACAGGATATGCAGAAGTGCTGTGGGAATAACTGCAGGCAGTAATTGAAGTAAATTATGAATATATTTCACAGGCATCCACAAGTTTGGTGTTTGCTTGACCCAAATACTTCCAGTGTCATTTGAATGAAACAATTGAGAGAAGTAAATGGAATGTTTCCAGTGATCAACATAAACTCTGATGCAAATATTTACTCCAGTCCTGTTCAAATGGTGTGCAATGAGCAAACAGAGTGCCTAATGTATGCGGAATGCCATGTGAGTGTGTGTCTGTGTGCCCATGTATCTGTGTTTCTGTTAGAAGAGAGTGGACGGAAAAAAAGAACTGGAAACAGATAATACAAGTTTTAAGCAAGCTCACTTCCACATGGAAAAAAAATAAACCTCATGCTACATGTTACAATATTTTCAGTCTCTTAAAATTAACTTATTCAGATTGCTGGTTTAAAAAATTCTTACTTTTCACAGAGGAATGTGGTAATATAAATAGCTGGAATTGAAATGGAAACCAGACTGAAGCATATATATATATATATATATATATATATATATATATATATATATATATATATGCACACGTACACACACACACACACACACATACACACACACACACACACACACACACACACACACACACACACACACATATGTATATGGTCCAATAAAAAGTGGCAAAGATTCAGTAGCTACCTCACTACATAGAAACCATGTGTACTCTTGAGTACAATGGGGGCATATCAAAATGTATTTGAACTAATTGGAAAAAAAACCTCAATTGTCCTTTCTGGTTAGTTGAGGTGATTTTGAGAATCTGTTTGTTCTTTCACAAAGAGTTTGCAATTGAACTCCCTGTGTGTTAAACTTAGAATCCTTCTCAGTTAGTTAGATTAAAAAAAAAACAAAAACCAAGAAAACAACAACAACAATAAAAAAAAAAGAGTCAAGGACTTAATATTCTTTTCATGTGAATTTTTTTTCATATGGGAATTTTGGAATTTGGTTTTTCCATGCACCTTAATAATTGTTCTCTTTTTCTAATCTCTATGATTATCCCAAACTATCCTCATTTTAACCATGAGACAAAGTGAAACGGTGGTGGCACACGTCTTTAATCCCAACACTTGGGAGTTAGAGGTAGGTGGATCTCTGTGAGTTCCAGGCCAGCCTGGTCTACAGAGCAAGTTCGAGGACAGTCAGGATGTTATACAAAGAAATGCTGTCTTGGAAAACAAACAAACAGACAAATACCACAAGACAACCTCATTTCTTTTCTAGACATTGTTATCTGGTATCTGATGCCAAGCAGTGACTTCCCACTTGGTTAGATAGGTATACCCAGTGGTTAGCTCTGCTTATGTGAGATGTACTTGAGGAGGATGTCTCTGTTTAAACTGTGCTGTATCTTTCTTTGTTCAACAAAGGAACTAAAGTAACATAGTGACAAACCCTGAACTTGTATGTTTCTGATCACTTCAGTCAAGATAACTCAGAAATACAACATACATGTGGCTTCCCAGTAAGTCATTGTAATCTATTTTTTACTCTAAAATATTCCCTACAATCATAATATGAGAATAGAAAGTATCTCCTCTATATGCTTTCAAATACATTTAAATAAACTTAGGTCTTTAGAAATCTTATAATGTATGTTAGACATCAATTGACACAGTCGCTTTTCTGTTCTTTTGAAGTCCCTTTAAACTGTACCCTTTTCCAGTGTGCAGAAACCTTACTTTACATGTGTGTGGTATGTCACATACATGTACTTAATCTCCCAGCTAGAATATAAATTTCTCAAGGGTTAAGTTATCTGCTTTTGACACTTGACACTTGACAAATGACATTGACATATCATTTGACAACACCGTCACCCTGATTGAGAAGCCCCTACCTTCCAGTAGTTCCCGACAGCTTTTCACTGTAAGCAAACCCCATATAGAGCAAGAAGAGCTTTAGAGGCATAGCAAGAGGTAATCGTTAATCATTTTAAAATATTACAAACCTAAAGCTTTAAAACTCACTCCATCCCTTTAATTTGTCGAGAAATTTCACGTTAAAGCAACACTTATTATCAGCATTGACCTGCTTGGGGAAGAAAGTAGAAGAGAAGGGGGTGAGAAGATGCTATTTCACGACACACCTATTACAGTAATTCATTTACAGTGTGGAACCTTTGCCAATGATAAACGAGTGCTACTGTGGTGCAATTTGAATGCTCCTTGGCTTTTCTAACAGCAAACCTGCCAAAAGGTTGCAAAATGCACAAGGGAGAGACAAATTTGAGTTGAGCCACTAAACTAACCAAGAAGCATAATTTTAGATAAAGTATCCATGGTTTCTTTGAAGGGATTTTTGTTCACAGTGGATGGATATTCTGTGATTAAGGAGGAAAAAAAAAGAGCACAGTTTCCATTTAATATTCCACCAGCTTCTCATATACTTGATTTTGCATGTGTGCTGCCTTCTAAAAATTATCTCCATATAAAAACACAGTATCTTCCTCATGGCCTAAAATCTAAATCCGTCAGGGAAATAATGCCATTTATGACATTGGAATTCTTTGTAAGATCTTTGGCTGGCTGTAGAAAATTATGGCAGGCTTTCATTCTTCGACATTTTAATATGAAAAAGAGCTCAGGTGGCAGTGTAGTCATCTGGTTCTCAATCCTCTACTATGCTCTTTAGTATCCATTAAATGCTACAAGTCTTAGCTACAATCACTGAGGGACTAATGAAGAGTAACGTTTATTGATAATAGTGTACTCAAGCCTGCATAAGACACTCGTAACATTAAAAAGGTATATAGCAGACACTTAGCCTGAAAGAAGTTTTTCTGCTTTGGTGGAAGACAATTGCATGTGAAACAAATAGCCATAAAACTGTACAGAAAGGCATACAATACTTACTTTGTCCACTGCTGAGAAAAGACAAATTGTGTGAAGGCTCAATTCCACATGACAGCTTTAGAGTAAATTGAGCTGTAGAGAAGTGAGTGTCTGTTCTACAGTTTAGACGAGAGGTGGGTGTGGAGCTGATGTGAGGAAGGTAGAGGAGTGGGCTCCCCTAACTAAGCACATGGGAACAAGTTAAGTCAGATTCCGTCTGATTCATTTGATTTACACACGTAAGTTAGAGAAAAGCTTTTGCTAGATTTCATTTAATTCTTTATAATCTGATAAAGACAAATATTTTGTGAGTTTTTCTTTATCTCCCCCCCCCCAATTCATGTATGGTGGCATTTATTATTTTTTAAATAATTTTTATTGAAATAGAATTACATCACTTCCCCTCTCCTTTTCCTCCTTCAACCCCGCCCCAGTTTCTTTTCTTGAACCCCTCCCTAGTCCCCCCATCAAGTTGGTAGCCTTTTTTTATTTGATTATTATGTGTTATTGTTGTATACATGTATGTGTGGGTATGTATGTATGTATGTATGTGTATTCACAAGTATATATATATATATAACAATTTTCCTCTTTCAACATTAATACGCCCGTCGAGATAGCCATTGTCCCAGTCTTGTTTATGCAGAGGGCTACTTTTTAGTAAGTAGTAGTTGTAGTGAGAAGACGCCAGTGATGGAAGCATGTGACAGGAAAGAAAAAAAAATATAGGTATAGTGCTTCGAGTTTTCATTATTTTTGCAAGTATTTATAAAACTTAAACAATTAAATTAATATTTATAGTAAGGTCTATGTGAATCTGCTTTCCATATTACCAGAAATTTCTTTAACAGGTCAACCTGAGGTGCCATGTGGGAAGCACTGTATGAATAATCTGTGTCTCCTACGACACAGTTTCTATGCCTTCTTGCCTTCACCAGTTTCTCCATGTTCTTATAGCACAGCTGGTTTGAACTCCGGCACCTCATTTTGGATTAGGCGTAATGGTACTTTATGGGCTGTTGTAAGATTGCCCTTTGCTGTAGCCCTCATATCCTTCTCTATCAGCCTCTGATGTGCTGTTCATTCTTTGATTTTTAGTCCCTTCCATGTATCATACCTTGGCTATCGTGTTCTCCACTCTTGCATGCTTTTTTTGTGGTGATGGGCATTTACAAATTCTCATTTGCTGCTGGCTTGCCTTGGTGTGCTGTACTGCTTAGCAACCATACAGAGTTTTTCTCTTGTGCCCTATCCCCAGAGTTGGCTGATATAGCCACGTGGTGACACTAAAAAAGATGATGAGGCTTCCTTTCTGCATTAAATGTCAAGCGAAGGCAGAGACTGTGTAAAGTAGGAATGCGAAGGATAATAAAATGTAAATGAGGGAATCTGAGTTTGTGTCTAATCAAACATGCAGATCACAGGACACTACCAATTATGTTCAATTCAATATAAGAAATATTGATACAGATTATCAGAGAGTAGTGCCTACTGGCTGCAGAAAAGGGAGGTAAGATGAGGCTTTCAGGCATCAACAAAACAGCAGAGCTGCAGACCCCCATACGCCCTTGTATTGCTCCAAACTTAGCTTCCACTTTTCTGCTCTCCTCCGAAGCATTACAGCAAAGATGCTTTCCCTCCTGGAGTCCCATAGCTATTTAGATGAACCTGCAATCCAAGAGCCACTTGCTGATACTTAATATAACTTTCATCAATGAGGGGCAATCTTGGGGTGGTTTGTATATAAGATAAATTGGTTCTGTGGCCGATCTCCTCGTCGGAAGTCCGTAGAACGACTCACTAGGAAAGCATTGCTGTTTAAGTTGGTTATGGTAGGAATGGTAGAGGGATTCCAAAGACCTACAGATATCAGAAGATATTCCCACCTTCCTGTCTCCCTGTTTTATTCTACCAGTCCTTTCATGTAACTCCAGCTAGTTTGCCACCATCTCTTCAATGGTATTTGTCTTGGAAAGTACTAGAACATACTCTACATGCTATGTAGTTATCAGGATACTATCCATTAGCTGAGATTCTGGTGAGATATGGTGGTCTTTTAAGTCCAAATCTCTTTGGACGGTTCCAAAATTTCAGTTTCAACAAGCTTCCCAGGCATCTTTTATGCATGCAGAAGTGTAGCTGTAAGTTTTCTCTGGTCCCACCTGGCTCTGCGGTCCCACAGCCACTTATAAAATAATCATTCAGAGGCTTAATATTATTTACAAACTGTACGGCCTATGGCAGGCCTCTTCCTAGCTAGCTCTTATATCTTAAATTAACCCATTTCTATTCATCTATGTTTTGCCACGTGTTCCGTGCCTATACCTGTCTGCTGGCATGTTGCTCCTTGGGTGGCAGCCTGGTGTCTCTCTAGACTCCACCTTTCTCTTTCCTGGCTCCCTCCTTGGATTTCCTACCTGCCTCTAAGCTGCCTTGCCATAGGCCAAAGCAGCTTATTTATTAACCATTGGGAACATGTTTTACAGCATACAGAAAGACATCCCCCAGCACAGAAGATGGAGAAATACCATTTTGTTCAATTTACATGAAGTCTTCCTCATTTTCCTTGAAAAACAATGTACTTCGTCTGCCCTTGGAATTTCTGAAAAAAAAAAATGTTTACATTTGTCCCTTTTCCTGTAGTGTTTATAGTATTCCGTCTTGTGTGGTAACTTGTCATAACATCATGATCAATGCATTTGCTTTTATTTCCTCTATAATAGGCCTGTGCATCCCCAGAGCATCCACACAGAACTTGGCTTCTAGGGGGTGCTCAATTCTTATCTCCAAGAATGCATGAAATGTTACCTCCAGGCCTTCCCCTCCTCTTTTGTCAAAGCTCTGTGAACATAAGCTACAGTGTAACTCCAAAACGCTTGTATCATATTAAAATAAATGAACTGCTTAGAAAACCTCTTGCTTGAACTAAGCTTAGTTCACAGAATTTGGTCCCAGATAAATAGTTGACTCAGGATTTTTTGTTCTCTGTAAATCTCCTTATCAGCAGAAGGTTTATTTTTGAAACTCGTGGCTCAGTGTAGTGAAAAGTAGTCACTCGAATCAAGAACTAAAGAGCTATTCATGGTTCAGGTCATAAAAATTACCTCTATGTCTGTCATTGGTGAATCATTTATGATGTCCTCAGTACAGTGTGAATTTTCAAAAGGTTAGCTTCGGATGTGCATTTTTAGAGTGCAGGTCTATCTGCTTAGAATGTGTCAAACTACATAAGGGACATTTTAAAAAATCACTGTTTAATTTTTACAAAATCCAAGTGAGTAAAGGAAGCAAATTTAAATCAAAGATCAGAAACATGACTTGAACTTCAATTGTTCGGATGCAATTACAATAAAACATTTAGTTGGTGTTTGGCTTGCTGGAAATCAATATATAAAAACCAACCTTTGCAAACATATGTGTTTGTGGACTAAATGATTGAAATGACCTCAGTGATTTACGTTTTTGTCAACGTTTAACAAACATCATGCTCTTTGATTTAAAAAAGTAAAATCTAGTAAAATATAAGCACCCCTGTGTGTGTGTGTGTGCGTGTGTGTGTGCGCGCGCGCGCGTTTGCATGAGCATAAATACACATTATGTTATTGAAATAGTGATTAACAAATTACAAAGTGGTGAATTCTCAAGACTTACTGCAAATATTGTAGGAACTTTAATTAACATTCAGTATTGCATTTAAGTAATATATTAAATATATACTAGTGAAACTATATTAATGAGTTACACTACAGTTGATAAACACACAGCACATGTCATAGAAGGAATAGCATGAACACATTTACAGAGATGGAATAGGTAGAAACATTTGGATATTTTATAGACATATGTCTTTAACAAGTGAGAGGGGAGGAGAGCATTTTGAAGAGAAAGCATTTTAGGTAAGAAAACTGTACAAAAGCCTATGATTCAAAGAAAACAGAACTGTAATTTTTAAATTCAAAAGAAAAGTAACTTATTAGGTTGCTATAAAAAAGTGATAAATGCAAAAAGGGGGAAATAAATTGTCAACTTTACCAAGCACACATTTAGAAATATAAAACCTTTCATAATTAGGTAAAATTGCCATGGCACTTGACTTGCTCACAAAACAGCTCAGTTACTTTACTCCAAAGACCAAAGTTCTTTTTTATGTGAAATACCCTTGGTCCAATAAAATGGAGAGGACACCTTACATTTGTGGTCTTCTTCCAGTGGTGTGCACTCCAAGGGTAATCATGAGAAAACATCACACAGTTAGCATGTGAGTGACATTCCAACAAAAAAATCACAATTTACAAAGTAATAAACTCAAAGAAAGTCATATATAAGAGGAGCATAATGTCTCTGTAGGTTTCCCCATCATGATCTCGATGTCCCTTGTTCATAGAATTGCTCTTCTCTCTCTTCCACTGGACTCCTGGAGCTCAGCCTGGTGCTTGGCTGTGGATCTCTGCCTCTGCTTCCATCAGTTACTGGATGAAGGCTCTATGATGACAGTTAGGGTATTCAATGATCTGATTACCAGGGCAGGCTATTTCAGGTACCCTCTCCACTATTGCTAGTAGTCCAAGCTGGGGTCATCCTTGGGGATTCCTGGGAACTTCCCTATCACCTAGTTTCTCCCTATCCCCATGATGTCTCCCTCTATCATGGCATCTCTTTCCTTGCTCTCCCACTATGTTCTCATCCCCAACCCCCTACCCTCCATTGCCCTACTTATTCCCAGTTTATTCATGGAGATCTCATCTTTTTCCCCTTCACAGGGTGATCCATGCATCCCTCTTAGGTTCCTCCTTGTTAGATAGCTTCTCCGTAGCTGTGGGTTGTAGTCTGGTTATTCTTTGCTTTGTATCTGGTATCTATTTATGAGTGAGTACATACCATGTTTGTCCTTCTGGGGCAGGGGCAAGACCAATGTTCTTTAGACAAATGGTCCTAAATCATTTAAATTTCCTATACCCAAACCAGTTTTGTGTCCCTACATTTCTCTCTCCCTCTCCCCTCTCTCTCTCCCTTCTCCCCACCCCCCAATCTGGGCACAGTTGTACATGTGTGAGGTGGTGTATGTGCATGAAAATGCCTGTCCATGTAGATGCATTTGGAGGCCAGCGGTTGACCTTGAAAGTTAGATATTCCTCAGGAGCTGTTCCACTTATTTTTAAACCAGGGTCTGTCAGTTGGACTTGGGGCTCATCTGTTAGTCTAGATAGGATGGTGAATGAGCCCAGGGATCCAACTAACTCTGCAACTCCAATGATGGGATTACAAGTTTAAGCCTTGTGCAAGGCTTTTTATATGGACGTTAGGGATCTACTCCAGGTTTCCAACTTGCATGGCAAACCCTTTACTGACTGAGCCCTTTCCCTGGCATTCTACAAAACAGTTCTAGAGGCATTTTGTTGCCTGCTAGCTTCTCACTTTTGCAACTTTAAGAACTCATCCTACATATTTCCACTAAAATAATTTTTTGTTACTTTTTCCACTGTCATTCCACTGAGCATTTACACTTGTTATATAAAATATTAACTTACCTTTCATTAAATGAAATCCAAGGGATCATTACTATAAGAAGCATGTTACCCAGTAAATCCCACATGATTCATATTTTTAGATTTTCAGAAAAGATGATTAGTACTAATTTTCATGGAATGCTGGACATTATCTGGAGTGTTTTTCAGGGGTTGGGTTATGGTGTGTGCAACTTGGAATTGCCTTTCGCAGCTGTGCTTTGCATTCTTTCTAGAGATAGACATTAACTTCTGGAGGGGTGGTGGCAATGCAGATGTTTCTTCCCTCTTCAAAGATGCAAATTATTGCTCTTCCTGGCAGTCTGAAGACCCGAGAAGGTCTTGAGAAGATGGGAGCGATATGTTTTCTCATCTCTTCTTAGCTCCCTCATTAGTTAGTTAGAAAATTAAAAATTTCTCTGAGTCAATGCATTTACTCTTTTGCAAAAAGAAAAATGAAAAAAATTGAGTGGCATCCCTATGCCACCTTCATCTTGTAAGATCCCACACTTCCTGTACATAGCTACACTGTGTGCATGCCTCTGTGTGAGTGTGTGTGTGTGTGTGTGTGCGTGTGTGTGTGTGTTTTGGGAGATGGTATCCAATGTAAAGCAAATAAACAAATAAAATGATGTTTTGAGATGTCTATTTAGGAAAAAAAAATCACAAACAAGAATTTGTTGCTGAGTAATATTTTGCCAAGTAAAGCAGAAGAAAGAGCAGTGTTAATTTCTCTGGCAGTATCAGAAACAGCACCACTCTGCTAAGGGGTAGGTATTTAAACATTTAAGAAATGAAGCAAATCACAGTCCATGGAGGTTATGGGGAGCTGGCATCCCACTTAAGTGGAACAGAGTAGAAATACTCCATGCAGTGCACCTCAGAAGAAGGGACTCGATGTAGGTGGGACTGAAGGAGTCCCTGGGATATTAGTTCTGAGTATGGCCCTTGGTGAGTGTAGAAGCATGCTGGCATTGGGAACTCAGGATGAATTTTTCATCCTTTTCGGGATTTGATTCTTTTCAAGGGAAATGGAGCATTACTGGAGAGATTGAGTTCCATTATTCCATTTTACATGGAAAATAATTACAGTCCAATTGATATTAGCTGAATAACTGATGTGAGAATATTTAACCAGGCATGGAGCAAGGCAATGTCTGTCCAACCCCCTAAAAGGCTTCAATAACAAGCCAAAGTTAGATTTCACCAAATTTCATTCTAGGGAATGAGTGAGTTTTTAGGGTTACTTGCAGGGAACAGGTGAGGGATTTCTGACAACAGCCTGGGTGACCCTAAAGCAACCACACTGGAAGGTCTGCACTTTGTATGATAATGACTACTGTGTAGCTAGCGGAGGGGTGCCTTTTCCTAGTCTTTCCTACTTTATTCAATCAAGTCACGACTCTGTGGCCATAAGCAATTATGGCAGAATTACATGCAATTGTCTGGGAGGCATAGCTGCATACTCAAGTATAGGTCTCATGGCTCTCTTCACCCCCTCCTATGAGAGAATAGTTAACAGTCCACAATCCTAGCTGTGATAATCTTTTGCAAGCAGGTCATGCTGAACTTCTGAAGATGGTGCCAGTTTGACACAGAAAATCATCTTATTCAATGATTGTTCAGGGAGACAAGGTGTGAAGTTGTAGAAGTTGAATTGTGTATTCAAAGAGAGAGCAGGAGCAGGGAAGACAGAGAGGGAGCTATGTTGAAGTTTTAACTCTCTGATATTTATGAAAATGACCTAATTTAGAGGTAGAGTCTGCAATGATTAATCATCATTGTCAACTTGATTGGATTGAGAGTCACCTAGGAGAAATGCCTCTGGTATATCTGTGAAGGTGTGTTGAAAGCCCTTATCCAGAGATGGAAGACCCTTGTTGCATGTCAGTAGTACCATCCCATGGTCTTGGATCTAGAGCCGATAAAATTGGAAAGGAGAGAAAGCCAACTAAACAATGATGTTCTTTTTTTCTCTGCTTCCTGGTCAATGTCATGGACTAAGATAGACTGATTCCATGCTTTCCCCCATAACAATGGGATGCATTTTTATGAAGTGTGAGATGAAATACGTCCTTCCTGAATTTGCCTTTGGTCAATCATAGAAAAGTAACCAACACAAGGTCTTTACAGACATAGCCAGGTGGAGGCTATTCTTAATTAGCATAGTGCCTAAGCTAATGACTGTTGTTACAGAAGAGTGAAAGGTGGACAGACATAAGTAGAGTGAGTCTGTCCTAGTCAAGACAGAGACTAACATTTCATCAGAGTGTAACAAGAAGCTGAACAGTGCTGAGAGCCACCAGAATTGATGTGGAATCTAAGTGAGCCTTTCCCTGAGGTTCAAAGTATGTCTTTCTGGATAGCTTGATTTTCGATTTTTGAATTCTAGAATATAATACAAATCAATTTATCTTGTTTTAACCTACTAAGTTCATAACATTTTCAATGGAAAAATCTAGGAATCTACCAAATAAAAGGCTATTGTGAAAACTCCTTGTAGATGATGTTGCCAGATAGTTAATGATAGTGGTCATGAGAAAAATTGAATCCATGGCATTTAAAGTTAAAATCAGGTACTGCGGAGATGATTCAATGGGTAAGAACACTGCTCTGCAAATATTAGAACCTGTGTTTGAATCTTAGCACTTACATGCCTTAGCCAGGCATGAATGCATATGCCTAGAACCCAAGCATTGGGAGCAGAGACACTCAGGTAGTTATCCAAAGAAGTAAGTTTCCAGTTTAGTAAATACAGTTTCTCAAGGAATAATATGGAGGGCAATATAGGAAAACATCCAAAATTCTGTTCTGGCCTCAGCATGTACATAAATGGGCACACACACCTGCAAACTCATATGCACATAACACACATGTGCAAGCACACCTACACACATGATAAACAACAGACATTTCTGACACATGAGAGGTGTCATAGAGAAAAGTTAAGAGAAATTCAAGATCAAATATAATGTTTAAGTATAGGAAACTTGATATTTGATGCTTTTGAACTATAATGAGTGTTATCTAGATTTTTTTTCCTGAAATTTTTCAAGAAAGATTCAGTCTGGAAGACTCAATTATGAAGTGATACTTACTTGGTTCTATGTACAAGAGTCTTAATATATAGGTTTCATATCTTCCCAAGACTTGTACAATATGGCCACATTATCTTTATTTTATACAGAGGAAAACTTTACCCAACTATGATTTCTATTAACAAAAGGAACTTGGAGAGAAGATCAAATCTTGGATTTTTATGACACCTTTAGTGACATTTTGTCAAGAAGTAAGCAATTCTTTAGGAAACTGAGGAATGTGGATGCTTTACTTTAATTTGTTTACTTTATGTAACAATACATAAAATGTTTACTTTAATTTGTTGTTTAACTTTATGGTGCTTTTTATATAATGTTAGAATTATGGGTCTTTATGCTTTTGTCATATTTATCACATCATGCCATATGCTCAGGGAATCTAACTGTTAACTATGAATAGCCACTTGATAAATACCATTAGGACTTAAGTTAAGTCAACAACTGGTCTTAGCATTGAATGCATGGATTTCTGAGGTATTGGTAAATCCTGTATATAAACACATTCTTATATATAATTTATAGAGGCTAAATAATATTTCTTTATATTTGTATTACAATATGCTAAGGACAGTCACACTTGTCTCCATAAGATCGATAAGGCAGGAAGCATTCCTATCGTCTAGGGTTATATATTAACCATTTTAAAATTGAAAGGCTTAAACTATCTAATCTTGCTTTTCTTTCTTTCTTTTGTGAGACAGATTTCTCATTCAGCCAGTACTGACTTTGCACTCATTATACAGTCAAGGATGGTCTCAAACTTCTAATCCTCCTGTCTCCACATTCCCAGTGCTGGGATTATAGGTATATAACACCATTCCTAGCTTGTACAGTATCGAAATAAAACCCAAAACCATGTGCATGTGCTCTGAATCCACACTTGTAAAGTATTTAAGAATAAAGATCTGTTGTGGAATATTATTTTAACTAGGAAAAGATGTGTTACATTTGTTTATGCTGCAGAATATTACTTTAACTGTGTAAAGGTGTGTTACTTTTCTTTCTGCTACATTTGTTTAATTATGTAAAAATGTGTTGCATTTGTTTCACCTTGCCTGCCCAAGGCAACTGATTGGTCTAATGAAGAGCTGAATGGCCAATAGCTAGGTAGGAGAGAGATAGGCAGGTCTAGCAGTCAGAGAGAATAAAGAGGAGAAGAAATCTAAGCTCAAGAGAGGACAAGATGAAGAATGAGAGAATGTGGAGGAGAGAACAAGGGACACATCCAGCGCAAGAAGCCAGGCAACCCCCACCAGCCAGGCATAGAGGCAGCAGCAAAGTAAGGTACATAGAAAGAAAGAAGGTTAAAAAAAAAAAAAAGCCCTGAGGCAAAATGTAGATAAAGAGAAACAGGTTAACTTAACTAGCTAGGCCGAACATTCAAAACTAGTAAATCTCTGTGTCATGATTTGGGAGCTGGTTGGTGGCCTAAAAGAAAAAGCCTGGTACAAAGTTCAAATAGAAAAGATTTGAATTGTTGCAAAAAGTGCTCTGATGGGGGATAGTTACCATTTTTCCATTTCTAGTTCCAGTGAATCATATCCCAGCCATTATGTTTTCCATGCTGAATAGAAATAATATGCTTCTATCTCTCTTCACCAGAAAGAAGGAACTCAAGGAAGATGAATTAGTTCACTTTTCTCATTGTTGTGCTCACATGCCTGACAAGGGATTCTTTGGCTTCATCATTTGAGCATACAGTCCATGATTGCGGGGAGGTCATGGCAGCAGAAATTCGAAGTGGATTGCTGCATTGCTTCAGCAACCAGAATGCAGAGATTCATAAACACTGCTAGCCAGCTTGCTTTCTCCCTTTCATTCAGTCCAGGACTCCAGCCCTTGCAATAGTGCTACCCATATTTACAACTGGTTTATAGGTTAACCCAACCTATAATGTCCTTCACAAACAGACTAAGATTCATTTGCTGGGTGATTCCAGATCCTGTCTAGTTGATTATAAATATTACCCATCACTAGTGTACCCATTATGAACATTGAGTCCAATGGTATCTTTTAAAAAATTATTTCTCTAATTTTTAGGAGATAGTTATACCTTTTCCTCTTTATATCCCTCCAAATCCTTCTGTATACCAC
Source organism: Peromyscus californicus insignis (assembly GCF_007827085.1). Taxonomy (NCBI): domain Eukaryota; kingdom Metazoa; phylum Chordata; class Mammalia; order Rodentia; family Cricetidae; genus Peromyscus; species Peromyscus californicus. Next base: position 31,438,661 of record NW_026294535.1, on the reverse strand, counting down.
CTTTTCAAATTCATGGCCTCATTTTTCATTAGTTATTGTTACATACATATAACTGTATGGATAAACATATATATTCCTAAATTTATAAATATAACTTGCTCAGTCTGTATACTGTTACTTGTCTATACATTTTCAGGGATGATCTTTTGGTAATCTTCCAACCCATGGACCCCAAAAGAACATGGGCAAATCATAATGTAAAATGTATTCAGCCTAACTATAAAAGTCCCTAGTCTTTAACTATTCTAACACTTTTCAAAAGTGTATGTGTGATCTCATGTCTCTGAGTCCCTATAACATCAGAGATAGGTTGCATAGTTCCAACATACAATGGCACAGAACAATTGTTCTCATTCCAAAGTGGAGAAATGGGAGCTTAGCAAGGAAATATTGGACCAGAGCAGGAACAAAACATAGCTTAGAAAACACAAAATCCTGTAGGCATCAAAGGATTTGGGTAGCCTGATCCTTTATGATGGCTGGAGCACATATTCCTTTTCTCTTGGGCTGGATCCACTTTCTGCATGCAGCTTTCCTCACTGGACATACTCCTGTCCTGAAATTTTCACATGCTTGGGTGTCCACTGCAATGTAACATGAATCTTAAAAGGTCTTATTAATAGAAAACCCAGATCCAGGTATTGGGGTGACAGGTGAAAGATCAGAGAAGTAGATCAAGCCAGCCACAAATTTATACCTCTAGGAAATCCTCAGTCTAAAGGAAGTGAGTTCTTGTTTCTTTTTCAATAATTACATTATAAATATAATAATGGAGTATTTTCTCTGAATTTGTCAAATATTAATGGACTGGACATTGTTAATGTAATTCTTGTCTATTATATTGTATATAGTTTTTCTTATATTAGTTATAACCTTCTTTTATTATTTTAGATAAAAGGGGGAAATGTGGTGATATATTGTGTACCCCAATAAAGCTTGCCTGAGGATCTGCCAGCCACTAGATTAGACATAGAGGTCAGACAGTGTTGGCACACACCTTTAAGCCTATCACTCAGGAGGCCAAGATCTGTCTGGAGTTCAAGGCCACACTGGGCTACATGAGAGAAACAGAGCCAGGCAGTGGTGGCATACACCTTTAATCCCAGCACTTGAGATCTCATGCCTTTGCTTGGGAAGCACACACACCTTTAATCCTAGGAAGTGATGTCTGGGCAGATCAAGGTATATAAGACGTGAGGAAACAGGAACTCACTCTCTTTAGACTGAGGATTTCCTAGAGGAAAGAACTTGTGGGTGGCTTGTACTTCTCTGATCTTTCACCTTTCACCCCAATATCTGGCTCCAGGTTTTCTATTAATAAGACCTTTTAAGATTTGTCTTACACTGCAACACAAACTTCACATTTGCCGCTTTCACACTGTGGTCTCCTGTGGCTTTCTTTAAGGGGATCTGAACTTGTCTCACACTGACCGACCTCAGTGGACTTCGGGAGCGTCAGCACTCACCACTCTCGCAACTTCCCTGACTATCTAATGTCCCACATGGACAATGCTGCTAATTTCTGCTGCCCTTGAAGATGTGGACTGCTTTGCTTTAGCCCATTGGGTGCCAAATGTAGATGGATTTTTAAACAGTCTAATTAAATAACAAACACAGAGCCAAATACAGAAGTAATAGCCAAAGAGATCAAAGAACTAGCGAAGAGTCACGACTAGCTTTATCTTACCACCTCACTGCTGTCGCTTCCCCAGAGAGAGCTTCTTCCCATCTAACCTGTTTTTATTGCCTTTTTGTTCTGTCTTCTCACTGGCTCTAAGCCCAGCCGCATGATTTCCTTGTCACTGCCTGTCTATACAGACCTCCAGGTCTCTATGGTTGGTACTGGGATTAAAGGCTCATGTCACCTGCTGCGTCCTTGACCACACAGAGACTCTGCCTGCCATGTGATCAGATTAAGGGCATGGGCTACCACCACCTGACTTCTATTTATGGCTCACTGTGTGACCTCGCTATGTGACCTCTGATCTCCAGACAAACTCTATTTATTAACATACAGATAAAATCACATTTAAACACAATTAAAATATCACCAGAAATTTAGGCATACATTCTGAGGCCATGGGCAGAATGCAGTCTTTTCATTGCTGTTTCTATAATTCAACATGAATTGACTTTACCTCAGTTCCTGATGGAGTTCTTATTCTAGATGCAACATTCTCATTTTTCAAACTCTTACAGATTAACTCATTAGTCTCTACTTATAGTATACAGGTGTTTTTCTAGTCCAAAGTCTCAAAATCTTCCATAGTTTTCTTGTAAACCAATTTCAAAAGCCTAAGAACCACATGGTCAGTTTTATCCTAGCAATAGCCCCATTCCTTATAATTACTTTTCTCATTTTTATGGCCCAATGTCTAGACAGAAACTACTTACAAAAGGAAGGATTTCTTTGGCTGACAGTTTGAGGGGACACAGTTCATTGTGGCATGGAAGTCATTATAGCAAGAGTTAGAGCTAGCTGATCTTATTTTATCTATGGTCAGAAAGGATGCAGGTGGGTACATGTGCTGCGACTCATGTATTTGGTTCCTTTTTATTCACTCTAGAACTTCATACAATGGAAGAGTATGTCCCAGAGTTAGAATGGGCCTTCCACCTAAATTATCCCAATCACCAAGAAACTACCTCAAAGACTTGCCTAGACATTTGTTTTCTGGATGACTGTAGATCCTCTCAAATTGACAACCACAGAAGACAAGAACTTACTATTGACCCTTGTATGTTAAAAAGCTACACAGAATCTCATACGTAGTAGGTGTTTAATATGGGGATTAGATATACACATAGCATCTCCATTCACTGGACAGAAACAGAATTTGTGGATGGGTGCTCCTTTCTGTTAGGATTGTCCTTCGTGGACTAGTGAGTTTGTTTTTTTCTAGGCAAATTTACAAGAAGGAACATGTGATAGACATTTAAATTGGTGTCATAACCGAATAACTCTGCTGCTTCCAAATTTATTTTGATTGACTCATTCACTAGAGCATTCATGTTTTTCTTTTCTCCTTAGAATACAGTGCTGACTTTCAATTCTTTATAGAGATATGTTGTCATGTTTTATACAATCTAGACTGAACTGAGATCAATTGTACTTTTATACTCAAGAGAAAATATCTTCGATTTTCAATTAATCATCAAACATATAAACATGAAAAGCTAAAGTTATGATTCAAATAACAAAGAAAACTAAGGAGTGATCCTGCTCTATGTTTGGTGATTTAAATGTATTTTTATAATTCGTATATTATTTTGATTTCTAATGACCTTTTATTGTAATGTTGATAATCCCTTGAGAAATAGTAAGGTGGTTTGGAATTCTAATACTTAATGTCAGTTAAGGAAATGATTTTAAAGCAAGCTCCAAAATTCCCCAGGATAAATGGAGTTCTGATGCAAAGGGGCTGTTGACGCATGTCAGTGATGCCCTTCTTGAAATGTAAGGCAGAGTCCTGCCTTTTGCATATTACATAAGAGAGTCATTAAAAGTAGATTATCTTTCAAAGATGAGTCAGAGATTAATGGGTAAAACCATAGTGATGCATGAAATGAGCCTGACGATATAGTTGACAAACAGATCCAGCATAAATATCCAGGAAACAAGAATGATTAGAAACTGATTAATGAATGATCAATTTTAGGGAAAAAAAAGTTTACCTAAAGAAATAGATACTCTAGTGAAGATATATTATAATACTTAAAGCATTGTGTTTCAATACTTTTCCTTGGAATACAAATGCTGAAAATGTTTGCATATTATTTTCTTTAAATTTTTTGTGTCCATCACCTTTTCTACCAATGGTAAGATTTAGATCACACTGTGTTAGTTCAGAGAAGACTATTAAGAATTTATTTCTGCACCTGTGGGGTTTTTTTTTTTTGTCTACTCCTTCCCACATGACCTAGATTGAAAATATAAGGAAAGCTCAATGCTAAGAGAAAGGGTCTCACATTTGTTCAGTGTAGAATTCTTTTCTCCGTAAGTAAATACTTGATTCTCTAGAGGTTTTAAAATCTCTCCAGAAAAATTACTCAACCAGTGAATCAGTTAAAGTTATTAGGAAGAGGGCACTGGCCAGCTGTTCTCGTCCTCAGGGGACAGGACTGAAAGAAATAAAGTTACACAGGAAATGGAAAGTTATAAGGAAGGAAAGGTCCCTGGTGACAAGGCTGATAGAAGCCTAAAGGGTTCAAGCTTCACCAAGTGTTAAGAGTGAGTCAGTGGTTGAGAGCAAGTCTATAATCAGAGATATAGCCTGACTCTGCACCCCCCCTCAGCCGAATTTGTGCCCTTGGAGAATTCCAACTTTCCTAGCCTCTCTTGCATCACTTGTAAAAAAAAGAAGGCACAGTACTTAAAGCTACTGTGTAGAGATGTTTTGAAGAGTGCAAATAACCTCTATGAAATCCTTGACATAGTTGATGTCAATAATTAGTTGTCATGATTATGATCTCTACCAGTGCTTTAGGGATATCAATTCAGCATGTATCAGTTCAGGATTATTTTAGTAACTATAATATCATCTGCCTTTACTTGAAAGTAAGAACACATTGGTAAGGTAATATATGGAGTAGTTTTTAGAAAACATAAATATCAATGGTTCTTTCATCTTTAATAATAGGAGCAAAAGAATTTTTAATATTTTCCAGAGAAAGAAATCCATTTTTCTCTCATGACATTTCATAATGTGCTTCTGCCCATAACCTTGCATCCTAATTTACAATCATAACATGTTAATTTTATGCTTGTAATCTTAGATTAGATTAAGTGCCAGAATTTTAGAAATATAAATGACAAAATATATTTCTTTGGGAGTATATTTATATAGGCATAAATACTTCTAGTGATCTTAAATTATATTCAGCATGCATATCTAAAACTTAATCACATCTTGCTAAGTTTGGTCTTTTCAAAGTAATATATAAATGTTTAAAAGAGAGGATTTTTTCTTTTTGATATTAATTACAGAATTTGGGAAAGAACTATATTTTTCATTCCTTAAAGTTTCCATCTTTTTGCTTGTTTGTACAAAAAAATGAGAAATAGTTCTGTTCTCTGAGTTTTGTTTTGGATGTTCCCCTGCAATTAAATATACAAATTGTATCAGCATACATTATGTGCAGGACCAGAACTGTACACTGAAAATGATGTAGATACACTATGTATTTTCCAGCCATGGAAAAATAAAGCTTAAATTAGATTGATTCAGGAAAGGATCTAATGTAACCTGATGGCTTTTCCTTGAAGATGGAACCGCTTTGATTTTTGTATTGTGGACATACTCATCTTAGATTGGATATTCAGTCCATTTTACATATTCATCTAAGGTTGGATTCTTGGTACTTCTCAGGGACAATGAAAGGCAGTGGATCTTCTGTCTGCTTAGTAAACACTGGTTTTTATTTTGCCTTGTGCAGTTTTCTTTAGCTTTCCATCAAAATTTTAAGTGGTATATATTTTCCAAAATACTTGCTAGTAATGTTTAAATAATTATTTCAGTGTACTGTGTACTTTGATAAGACTCAAGACAATAATAGAAAAGAAAAAGGCACATTAGTAATGATGCAATGTAATACTTCCTGAGTAGGTAAGATTTTATTCACAAGAAGTAACTTCTAGGCAACCATTTCTTTACATCTTATTTGTTTCATTTCTCTAACCATTCTTCCATCAAAATGCATCAAGATTTAACATCATTTTACTTTTAAGGACATTCTTTTTAAAAAATCGTTACAAAATTATCAACACCAAACTAGCTTCACATATTCCTGGGTCCTTCCCTCAATTTTAGAAGCATCTTCAAGTTAGTCTATTCTGTGTTGCTATTCAAAAATCCCTGGTGCAGGAGTGGGCTTTTTGGAGCTCACTACCTATGATGAGATACCTCATGCAGCCTTGAGGTAGGGGGAAGGGCTTGGACTTGCCTCTACTGGATGTGCCTCCCCATAGGAGGCCCCTGCCTTCATGTAGTGGGGAGTAAGGGGTGGGTTTAGAGGAAGAGGCTGGAGGGGAGTAGGAGGAGGGAAGAGGGGGATCTTTGATTGGTGTGTAAAATGAATGAAAACATTTTCTTAATTAAAAAAATAAATAAATAAAGGCAATTTAAAATGAATGAGTTTTATTTTGGCTCGTGGTTCTATAAGTCCAGGAGCACTATCCTGGCATCAGTTCAAGACAATAATTGAGGTCTGTTGTAGCTCAAGACAGAAAGGGCAAGGGCAAGCATATGCATGGAAGAGGAAAAACAGGAGGCACAGCCTTGCTTTTGTGACAGCCTCCCCTTGTAGTTCCTAATCCAATCCCAGGAGTACAAGAACTCATGAGAAGGCATTCATGCATTCATGAGGGCCTTGGCATGGTGACACCTCCCACTCTGTTGGGAGTTGTGAGGCCTAGTTTCTGACCAGTATATGAGTGCTTGTCCGACAGGTCTCCAGATGAGGCAAAGCCCATGGGGATAGTCTCACTAGACAAGGACCAGTGGACTTCGGGACAGTGCAGAATACTACTGGGACCACGTGGCCTGCACACTTTCTTCTCCCTCAATATTGATGATTCTCTTGGAGGTTTTTAGCATCACATTGTCAGTCGCACATGGAACAGATGTGATCATTCCTTGAAACCCCATTTTTCTAGAATATTTTCCCCTAAAATTCTTTGGGAGCTGATGCTTCTCAGGGTTCTTGTCTGAGGACACCAGCTGTCACTTCAGACCCCAGGAGCTGTTCTGATTCAGTGCTGACAGGATTGGAGGCAGATCACCCTTATTTTTGTAAATATGCTTTGCTAGGTTTTTAATGATATTGTTCTTGAAAATGCATGCCTATGTTTATCACCTTCTAGTTTTTTTAAAGACAAGATGTACCTGGCTAGACATTTGGCTAGGCTGGCAAAATGATATGTATTGTTTTTGGTTTAAAAAATGTTTTGATGTAAAAATTAGGGGAAAAAAAAACATATTTGACTTATTTTGTTTTTGCCAGAGGTTAGTATTGGTGGGTGGGGAAAGGGTGTTTGTTGGTATGGAAAAACATGCTTGTTTTTGAAGTATAAGTGAAGATGGAGTGAGCTATTTGGGATGGGCAGCTTGTGTGAAGCTCATCTGGTGGTCGGACAACCGGTGCCCCTTCCCCATCTCAGGACCTGAACCCAGACTGCAGCAGGGTTGCAGCCCCACTCAGTACTACTTCCCAAATGACTGCAGTGGGGACTAGCCATGCTATGGTGATGGGGAGATCATATTCGCATCACATCCGTCATCCACTACTGGTCCGGTCCTAGTTTCCTTTCCTCTTGCTGTGACCAAATACATGACAAAAGCATCTTGCAAGAGACATTTTATTGGGCTAAAAACTACAGGTTACACTTCACCATTCAAGAGCACTGAGAACAAATGCATACGTTGCCATGCTCAACTAGAGCGCTCCTTTTCATTTATTCCAAGATCCCAAACCACGAATGGTGTCATCCACATTCAAGATGATTCAGTGAACCCAGGGAAGAATATGCCTCCCAGGCATGTCTACAGGCCAGCCTTATCTAGACAATTCCTCATTAAGATTCCCTCCCTAGGTGATTCTACACTGGGTTAATGCTGACAAGCAAAAGTAATCATCCTAGCTCCTAAAGTTTAAATTTTATATTAGAGTCTCCATTGTACGTACTCATGCAAGCATGTATGCAATGACATGTGCCCCTATTATCCATTCCGTTTCTGTGGCCTATTCTCCACTTTGAAGTTTTTATTGCCATGATAACTTGTATAGATAACTTCCTTTGTGAGAAGCTAATAGATTTTTTAGTTGAGCAAAAATAGTAGAATATTTCTGTTTATTCCATAAATATATTTCCTATTCATTTTATTTTTTATTAAAAATTTAATTCAATATATTTTGATTGTGTCCCTCTACCTCCCTACCCACCAAACTTTATGTTCTCTCTCTCTCTCTCCTCTCTTTCTCTGTCTCTTATCAATTAAAAACCTGAAAATCAAATGAAATGAAAAACCAATTAAGCAAAAACTAACAGTGTTATATAATCGAGTGTCTTTAATGCTGGCAATATTTAACATTTATTACCTAAGCATAGTCAACAGATGTTCTCCTTCTCATATTAATGTCCCCGAGCTTCATACAGACAATTCACATTTCTTTTCCTATTTTACAAACGAGAAAATTAAGTCACAGAGGGGTTAAGTAACTTTCCGGCATTGGAAACTGTTGACAAATGATGGCCCAGGCTTCATTCTCAAAAGCCTGGCTCTGAAACCTTAAGTAGCTCTGTCACTTCATTGTGTCTTATTGGTTTAGTCATGGTACGAGTTCGTTCCTTACACAATAAGCACAGGTAACTTCATTTTAGGCACTTTGTGAACAGTGACGGTACGCTCTTGTGAACAAGGAGATGGGCTGGTGGAAATAATAATAAGCATTTTCTGAGTGCACAGAATACCAGCTTTGTTTGGGAGACTTCTTTTCTGTCCTCTTGTCCTCCCATCTCCTTCCTGGAGGGGAGAACATCTGAAGAATTAATGAGAGAGTAATTCATGTTAGCTATCCATCATTTGGTTTCAGAATACCATTAATCGATGGCTTGTTAGTGCTCTGATATCGCCAGGAGATGGAATGGCTGGGATTTTTCACATTTCTGTCTTTCCTTGACTGTATAAGCACTGCTCCCCAAAACCAGCAGTTCTGTGTTCTCACTCTTCCATAGAACTTAGATTGTGAACAGAGGTGTTTCCAGAGATTGAGGTTGTATGATAATTGTGTAATCAAGGGCAGAGATTTCCTCATCATTCTACAGTGTAGGAATGCTAAACCTTACCCAAAGGCACACCATACCCAAAGGCAAGAGAATTCAGCTGGAAAATAATCAAGACGGCAAACACAGCCAGACAAATCATAAACAGAGGCCGTTTCTTCATTACCAGCCTGTGTCCCCCTGTCGGCCTCTTTGTAATGTGTGTTTTCTTCTTCCCTTTCCCCAAAGATAAACTATTTCTCCCAACTCCAATGGTAGAACCAACTCAGGCCAATGGACGAATGGCATTCTACAAGCATCCATCCCCTTGTTTTACAGAAACTAAGTAGGTGATGCAACTTTGAAGATGTTGTAAAGATTGAAAGCCTAAACTGAAAAGATTATCCCAGATTTTATCCCCCTGGGTTGGTGTGAGAGAGTGGGGACATAATCTCATCATATGGAATTTTAAAATTAATTATCTCTGGCTGGATAATCACACAGGGAATACAAAGAAAGTAAAACTAAGAAAGAGCTATCTTATTGCTGGTTTAGCTGAAAGGGGCAATGTGCAGAAGATTGGAGGTGTCCTACAGAAACAAGAGGGGCTCCTATATGACAGCTAGGACATAGACTCCAGAAGAAGGACATTGCTACAAAGATAAGAATTGGGGAGCCGATGAAGTCCTAAGTAAATATGTGTTGTTGACATGAGTATGGTCATGTCAAGGGCCTCAGTGCCTCAGACCCATGGGAACAGAGCCTTACCGAGGTGAGGCTCAGGGGAATGGAGAGCCCCTTCCTGGTCAGAGCACTGAGACTGACTGTGTATACAGAAAGCATCATCCACAGCTTCCTCTTCCTGGATGACTGCAGCCTGAGACTGCTCCCTTACAGAGACCAAGTGCCTAAATGAGCCAATCAGCTTCCTCATTCATCTGTATGTAGTAGATGCACTGAGTTTCTGGGCTGCTGGTGTGTCTCCATTAGAGCACATGGCCTGCCCAGTCTCAGCTTTGCTGTATGTTGTCTGTCTTCCCTTCCTTCTGCTATATGCCAGTCAGGCCAATCCTAAAAAGCAATGCAGTTTGGGGCAATAAGCCTGGGTTCTGCTGATGACCTGTAGAATAAACTCAGCTAGCAAGTCCCTCTCATCCCTAAGTGGGAGGAGCTGATTTTTTCTATCAAATGGGTCCTGCAGGTGGGCATCTGTAAACTGAGTTGGAGCTTTTTGCCCCATATGCCCAATTATACCCGGTATTCACTTCACAAATTATATTAGTTATATTAATTATATAAAGTATATAATTATATAAATTATATTAATTATAAATGCTTAGCCAATGGTGCAGGCTTATTACTAGCTAACTCTTACATTTAAATTAACCCATATTTCTTATCTATGCTTTGCCACGTGGTTTGTATCTAGTTACCTCATTTTCTACACATCTTGCTTCCTCCTTGGCTGGCGGGGCTCTGCCCTTCTTCTTCTCTGTCTTCTATTTGATTACCTCGTCATTGGCCAGACAGCTTTATTATCAACCATTGAGAGCAAAACATATTCACAGCTTACAGAAGGATCATCCCACAGCAGACATCAGTTTCCTTCTCACTATCCTGTCATTCTTTCTCTCATGGAGAATCCTAGAGGCCAAGATGTGCATGGCAAGCTGCCTCATTCCCTGGACACCAAATATTCTTTCTCAAGACCTTTCCTTCCCCTTTACAAGCTAGCTAATTACAGATGGCACAGGTAAACCTCAGCCAATGAACAACAGTCCCCTCTTGCATTATGGGTAAAAGGTGACAGCTGATTCAACAGTGTGTTTTCCCCGCTGTGGGACAGCTAAGCACCCTTCTGTGCAAAGAGTAAAACCATCTTGTTGAGATTTCTTAATTTGAGTATATGTCTCTTGATGTGGCACCCTAATTCTTTCTCAGACCCCCATGATCGTGACATACTGGGTTTACTGAATATTCCAAGGCTTGCAGAGTTGTGATACTCACAGTAGAAGATCACCTGAGCCATGAGGGGCCTGGGCTTCTGCCCCACAGAAAAGTGGAGATCATAACTTGGGATTTGAAGCTACTAAGTTTTTCATAATTTATTGTGGCAGCAAAAAAGTGCTACCACACAAGTGGCTGTTCTCATCCATTCATTTGTCTTGCATAGTGACATCTCAGGCTTTAGCTGCATATTAATGGAATTAATTAAGGTCTATTGGCCCCAGAGGGCAAGTAAAACAAAAAGAATTCTGGACCTATGGCTGACTGGAAGACTAAGATAATGCATTAAGAAAAGAAAAGGAAAGAAAAAGAAAATGTTTTCTCTCTGTGTACTGATTGTGTACAGTTTTTTTTTTTCTGCCGATCGAGGAAACTTTTAGTACTTTAATTCTTCTCTCTTTACTCATTTTATTTTTTTTCAGTTGAAAGTAGTATATATATATATATATATATATATATATATATATATATATATATATGTATGTATTTTTTTGTTTTGTTATTGTTGTTGTTGTTTCCAGATGACATAAATTTCAGGAGATCCCAAACAAGTAATATCACCACATTACTTCAGAGTCAGATCCTAGTCTTTTGATTCTGGGGAAAAACAGGAAGACAATGCGGCTTTCACTAACAAGGCGTTAGGGAGCTGAGGTAGAGATGAGGTAGCCTCGGTTCAGATATGATGCCTTTTTACCACCTGTGTACATAATCCTTTTAGTGTTTTCATAAGGAAGTGATCTCACCCAAGTGTCCTTAATTAGATTTCCTACTGTGAATTGAAAATTCAGAGCAAGAGAACAATTGCCTAATTTCTACAGGGCATTTGTTATTTTATTCAAGTTGCTGTAATTCAAAAGCCGTGTTCTAATCTTATATGGAGTGAAATGTTTTGACACCGGTTCATAAAATATATATGAGACAAGGATGTTGAATTAGTTGAGTTAACCGTACTATATCCCCATACTCAGCTTCTGTTATCCCATGTGTCCCAGATGCACTTATTGTTACTTTTACACTGGAATACTTCCTGATGTGGGATCCCTGGCTTCTAGCATTATTGTAATATTCAGAAAAAGCAAAGATCATACATCCTCTGCATTACCTCCTAGAGCATATGCATTTGCAGCTCAGTAAATATTTGTAGAAGTAAGTGAAAAGATCCCATCATTAAAACAACAGAATAAAGTGTCTAGGGAGGGAATGCGGGAAGAAAGGCTACAGACAGACCAGTCAATAGGCAAGGAGCAATAGGAAGAATAGCTTCTAGTAATCCTGAACAGCAGGTAATTAGGATTGGCAAAAATCAATTTGATATTTCAAAATATCGAGCCAATGTGTTTGAATGATCTCAACACAAAGATATGGCATGTGTCTGAGAGGATAGATAAATCAATTACTCCATTTTTATAGTTACACATTATTTACAGGTACTGAAACACTACACTGTACCACATAAATTCAAATATTATGTTTAATGTGATCTATTTAAAAATTTTAAAATGCTATGCTAACAGCACTTCATTATTTTAGTGCAAGTCTTACTTTGAACATAGCTTAGACAAAGAGAATTGAAAAGTTGAAAGTCATAAGATAGCACAGTAGAAATGTGTTTACTTAATCTGAACCTACGGTTTCCTGGCCCATGTGAACCCTTTGTGTGAATAAAAAACAAAGACTTCCCTTGAGCAAATGAGACTCCATATACTTTATCTGTTGTTTACATGCACTGTACAAGTTACACAGGCTACATGATGACCCTACATAGTTGGACTTAATTATAGATAACACTTTAACACACACTTAAGCCAATTAAATGAAGTATCATTTGACTTTTAAAAACCCAATTTTCTTTGCCTTATAATGTTGTGCCCAGATCGCAACCCCCAGAGAGATCACCAAATACAAGCATGCTAGAATGCAAAAGCAAGGTTTAATTCTGGATATCCAAAAGCAATACAAGCCTAGGCAGGGACTTCGTCCAATACATCCAACACAGTGGAGGCTGGAGGAAGTGCCCACCTATCTGCAAGCTCAGTTTTTAAAGGGAAAAATCACAAGGTTACATCATTTAGGGGTGCTAGTACGGGTACAATTCTGATTGGCTCGCTTCTAGGGGCTTTCTAGAAATCATGGCTTAATCTTACTTCTAAGGGGGTGGTTGCCCACTACCATTTCTCATTGGCTGCCCTCAGGTGGGGACATTTTTATGGTCAGTTACCCTGGAAACCAGGGTTGGAACATTCTATAGTCCGGCAGTCAGGCAGTCATTACCTCGTGACTACCTTGTGACTCTGTACTTTTACACTTCGTGGTTTCTGAAATCTGGTTTCAGTAACTCATGGCCTGTACCTAAAAGGAGAAATCTCAGGCCTCAGTTTTAGGGTGAAAGCATTTTGGTCTTATTTCTAAGATAGCTCATTTTGGTCTCACAATACTTAATTCCAAGCCCAGAACTGCTTCTGATTGCCATATTTTGGGTGGTGATTAGAGTCACCTTCTTCCATTTTTATTTGGAGACATTTTCTCCTGGTTTTGGCTTTGTTCTCTTCTTTGATTCTCATGACTCTGATCTCTAAAAGTACAGTTCTTAATTTGACTCTTGTCTTAGCCCAATAGAATCAACTTGATCTACTCTGCTATAAACTACTCATTCACTGTCCCCAAAACATACCTTAGGGAAGGAGAAAGAATTTAGCCAACACTGGTGCTTTTAAATGACCTAAATAAACAGGTCAAAAAAATCTGTTTGGAATGCAACCAAATCAGAAGCACAATGCAGAAGTGGATTCAGTGTGATTTTCAAATTGGCCATGGATATAGCTGCATAAAATATAGGGCAAATTTGACTACTTTTTGAGCAAAAATGCCAGAACTAACTAAAACATAAAATTTCTATACCACTGAAAATTTCATTCTATGAAATAAGAATTTTGCCTATGGAAAACATAATGCATGAATACACATATATAATATGAATATATTACATTATATATTCAGTATATATATACTGAAATTTTACATTATCAACTATTCTTTGTGTACACAAACTAGATAAACAGATGTAGCAGGCCATCTACTACACTTAAATGCTTTTATTAAAGTAATCTAGGGAATACATTATCATTTAATAAACATCTCTTATTCCTAGAGGGGTAGTATGTCTAAAATAACAATGTGATTTTTTTTTAAATGTAAACATTTTGGGGAAGAAAGAGTAAGCCTTTATTCTAGTCATGGCCGTAGTTGCTAGAGATTTCTTCAGTTATATGAATTTCTTTTCCCCAACTTTAATGTTACAGAAATTCTCTTTGCAAAATCCATCACTATCATGATATTTTCATTAGCTAATCCTCAGGATTTTTTGCTGCTGCTTCTGATTTGAAATCAGAAGATGAATGAACTGACAGAAGGAAGAATGAATGCATAATACTTTGTAACTGTGTTGTTCTAAGTGGCTGATTTCAGTTGGACAGCACTGATGGGGGGGGGGTTATGAGGGTGCTGATGTTCTTATTTGCCCACATCAGTGAAACTCTGTCAGGTCCTCATCCAGTGATTCTGTTAGCTGCTATGAGACAGGCACCTGCAGTGAACATCAAGGAAGTTTAGAATTCATGCTTTTACCTGCATGATTAGTGTGGCAAGCCACAAGAATATGTTATAAGGAGTCCAGCTGTGTATTAAAGCTATACCTTGACCAGGTCAAGGGTCAGTCAAGTGGCAAGCCATCTAGCATGGACTATTTGGTGTTACACAGTTTAATATTCAGCTGTGCCTTGTTATGAATTTCTTGTGCTCACAATTCCCATAGAATGTGTGTATGAACTTCCTGTTTGAGCCAATATTTGGATAAGGTCACATAGGCAAAGACAAGCTGGTGAGAGACTGAGAGATGCATAGCTTTGTTTCTTGTGAAAATGAAGCTCAGACCATCCCCTTACCTTGAGGCCTAGTGGCTTTGGAGAGCAATTGACTGAGAACAAAAGAGGTTTTTACATATCAAGGTGGAAGGTAGAGTGGAACAACATTCCTGAGGAGGCAGAGAAACAAGGGAAAGAAAAACAGGCATTTTTTGTAGAGGAGACAGAATGGCATGACTAGGGAGAAGAGAGCACAGAGGTAAGGTAGATGGTAAGGCAGAACTCTTGAACCAGGAGGAGAGGGCTCAAGTAGAGATGGAGGGTGAAGAAACAGAGGACGAAGATGAGGCTGGAAGCATAAGAGCTTAGTTGTGAGTGTCAGGATAGAACGGAAGCTACATAGACAGGATTTCATCCTAGAGAAATAAAGTAGATGGATGAAGAACTTGGTGTATCTAGATTTATTCCTGCCCTGAATGCCCGACGGAGCTGCAGCTGTAAAGAGAGAATTTTGTCTTAGAGGAATAAAGTTAACAGAAATAAGAGCATAGTGTACTTAGATTTTTTTCCCTCAGATATCCCACACCAGACGTAGCATCTTCCCCGGACTCTGGGCAATCCATAAGTTAGAATGTGTAGTCAAGTGCATTTGACTTTTTAGTCCAATGACCTCATTTTGTCTTTAAATGTATTCTTTAGATAGATGTGAAAACAGCATAATGTTGTAAAACACTTGAAAAAATTCAAATCCTTTTTCTAATTCATACTTTTGACCAGTAGTTTCAGACTTTGAAGATAATCATTGTTAACAATCTTTTCTTTTTAAAAATAATTGTAATACAAAATAGCATCTTTGTGTATTATTCTTTTTACTTGCCCTGATAGGATTGTATTAAGTGCAGTTATAAATATCTTCAGCTATTAACATATGCTATAAATTATTCCATATTACCAAATCAAGTTCTACAGTATTCTTCATATTATTAAAATATGATTATATTATAATCAAAGAAATGGTGAAATTTAAATTTTAATTGTACTCCACTGATATTTAAAAGCAATTATTTTGGAAGCTACATATTTTTTATATTTTTCATTGTTTTTTTAAAAATGAGTTTTTAGCTGAAATAGAATTACGTATCACTTTCCTTCCTCGCTCTAGCCCCTCCCAGCTACTGTTCTTCAAATATCTTCCTCCCATACCTTCATTCTCTATTCAATTGATAACCTCTTTCTTTCATTACTATTTGTTACACACATATTTTATATATATATATATATATATATATATATACACACACATACATACACACATATATGTATATGTGAACATATGTGTGCACATGATAATCATAAATACATACTGTTGTTGTCTATATATGGTTCCAAGGCTTATGACTCTCATCGGACCACCAAGAAGAGGCTACTCCCTGGGACAGACTAATTTTCCTCTCATCAGTCATTGTTTGCCTGTAGTTCTTTGTCAGTTGTGGGACCCCATGGAATTTTCCCCCTTATACATTAATATGTCCATCAATATTGTCGTTGGTCTTGTTTATGCAGTCATTTGTTGTTGGTTGTTTTTCACGCTTTTGGGGGGGCCTGCCACTCAGCTCCCAAATAAATCACACACAGAGGCTTATTCTTAATTATAAATGCCCAGCCTTAGCTTGGCTTGTCGCTAGCCAGCTTTTCTTAAATTATCCCCACTACTTTTGCCTCTGGGCTTTTTCCTTTTCTTACTTTTGCATATCTTACTTTCACTCTTACTCCGTGTCAGGCTGGGTGGCTGGGTGGCTGGCCCCTAGCATCTTCCTCTCCTTGTTCTCTTGCTCTTTCTTCTTCTTTTTCTCCGAGATTTCTCCTATTTGTTCTCTCTGCCTGCCAGCCCTGCCTATCCCTTCTCCTGCCCAGGTATTGGTTGTTCAGCTCTTTATTAGACCAATCAGTTGTTTTAGACAGGCACAATAACACAGGTTCACAGTTAAACAAATGCAACATGAAAGAATGCAACACAGTTTTGCATCATTAAACAAATGTTCCTCTGCTATAACAGCAATAACAGAAGCATCAATGTCAAATTCTCTTCTGGAGTGTGTGGGCATCCACTGACATGGATACAACTCCAGGAACACAAACCGCCAAGGTCCATTTTTCTTGATCCCAGCATGACTTAATCAGGCAGCTCTGCAAAAGAACAACTAAGAACCATAAAGAAAAAACAGACAGCTCACAAGGAGCATAACTAATGGTCTTATAATGACTACATTTAGGCTGATAATTTTTTTTCTTTTGGTTTTTTGAGACAGGGTTTCTCTGTGTAGCTTTGTGCTTTTCCTGGAGCTTACTTGGTAGCCCAGGCTGGCTTCAAACTCACAGAGATCTGCCTGGCTCTGCCTCCCAAGTGCTGGGATTAAAGGCGTGTGCCACCAATGCCTGGCTAGGCTGATAAATTTTAAGGTATCTTCAAAGGGGGCTAAATGAATTTCAGGAGGCCAATAAATGTTGCACAGAGTCACTCCTGAAAAGCAGAGGCAGCCACCACTGCTACTGTTTCTGGGATTACTATTTCATAATTGCTTACTACAGCTAGCACAGAGGAGACCCTGGCAGCAAAAGTAGCTATCACAGTTAATTAATCTTTCATTCTATTGGGCATGATAAATTTAATTCAATAGTTATATACATTTCAGCCTTTGGGATACCATCTTACAAGGACTCCAATTTGCAGTAAGGCTCATTAAGGAAGAGAATGGCTCAGTTGCCTTTAGCCTACTGGCTATGGGTGGGTTAGGACTTCTGTTGGTCTTTTCTGTGTTGAACACACAGATTGCAAGCCCAGCAGCATTTTGAGATCTTTGGCAGCAGTTAACTCTGCAGCTCACACACGATTGAGCCTGTATGATAATGAGTATTCAGAGACGGGTAATGCCTGGGGGGTGCTCACCAACCTAAGACAGAGCGCCTGTGTGGCCTGGGCAGGTGTCTCCATGACAAGTAAGGTGACCTGCTGATGTCCCATGCAACCTAAGTCAGAAGCTCATTTGTTAGTAAAAGGGGGACCTGTAGGGCACTGGCCCCCATTTTGGGTAAGTGTTGCCTTGCTTGCTGACCTTGACCTTGATATCCTCCCTATGCTAATTCCCTCCCAGGTTTCACCCTCCTGAATGCTTAAGGGAAGTTCCTTGTCTATGTATCCTGCATAATGGGCATTAACAGCTTAGATGCAAGATTGTAAAACATCTGTATTGAACTTCTGCCCTCCAGGGTTCTCCCATTGTGCTGTAAGCCTGTATTCAAGACCTCCTCTCTGCTTCAATAAACGGCATTTGGCATTAAAAAAAATCTAAAAAAGGTTTACAGGAGGATAGAAAGCCCATATAAAGCATATTTGGTGCAATCAGATAAGAGTTCCTCCATCAGAATGTTTCTCCAGGGATTCCAACCCCACTGAAGGTGATAATTAATAAACTGCCTGTCAATCTCTAAAAAAAAAAAAAAAAAAAAGTTCCACAACATAAACAAATGTAACACATCTTAAAATAATATTCTACAACAGCCATTTCTAGGAGAAAATATCTCATATCAAACTTTTTGGTATTCTGGCTTGTCTAATCTTTCCAAGTGCCTTTCTCTGATGTTCCCTGAACTGCAAATGTAGGAGCTGTGATGTAAATGTATCTGTTTGGTCCAGGCTTCCCAAAACTTGTTAATCTCTCCATTGTGTCCTGCTGTGATTTTCTGTTATGTTCTCCATTTGCTGTAAAGAGAAGCTTCTTTGATACACAGGTAGCTACACTTACCTATGGGTATAGGATTTAGAATGTAGTAAGGAATTATCCTGGTCTAGCAAAGTGGTTGCTACTCAATAGTTTTCTAAGGTTCATGACCACTCTATCCTGGAAAATCTAGCTAGGTTTTCAGTGCTGGGTATGATTTCTTTCCTGATGATTAAGGTATAGGATAATTTCAATCAGAGAGATACTAGTTGCCACCAACATGTGAGTGCCATTGATTGCTGTACACACACACACACACACACACACACACACACACACACACACACACAAATATAGATAGATAGATAGATAGATAGATAGATAGATAGATAGATAGATAGATATAGAGTGGTAAATTTAAAATAATATGATTCCTCCCGGTTTTATCAAACTACCTTGGTGTTGTCTCTTATCCCTCCTCCTTGTATCTTTCCTTCCACCACAGAGTTGAAGACTTCTTGTTATTTCATTTCCCACTTCATATCACTTGTATCCTGTTAGTCTCTCCCCTCCCCCACATCCATGCCTTCTTCCTCATGGTTCCTTTATACTTCCCTGGTTTCTCTGGTTACTTTGTGTTTTTATAATTACATCTGAAGTTTGGGTGCGAGGGACTACAGATGAGAGAACATGAAGCTTATGTTTTCCTGTATTTGGGTTACTTCACTCAATACAGTCTTTTCTAGGTCCACCCATCTACCTGCAAATTTCATATTTCTTTATATCTGAATAATATTCTGCTGTGCATATGTACCAGTTTTTCATTATCCATTCATGTTGAATAGATAATGAAGGACATTTAAGTTGTTTCTATTTCCAGGATACTGTGAATAGGGTGGCTATGAACATGGCTGAGCAAATATCTGTGGAGTAGAATATCAAGTCCCTTAGGCATATGCCAAGGAGTGGTGTAGCTGGTTCTTTTTTTCTTTTTAAAGTATTTTTGAGGATTCTGCATAATGATTTCAGATTGGCTGTATTAATTTGCATTTCCCACCAACAGTGAATGAGGGTTGAGCTTTCTTTATAATATTGTCAGCATTTGTGGTCAGGTGTTTGTTGGTCTCAGCTATTTTGATTGGAGGAAAATGAAATCAATATAATTTTAATTTGCATTTCCTTAGTTGCTAAGGATGATGATGAAATTTTGAGGTGTTTTGTAGCTATTTTTATTTCTTCCATTGAGAACTCTGTTTTTAGAACCTTAGCCTTTTCTTTTTTAAATTAGATCATTTGTTTCCTTGATTCATTTGTTGGTATATTCTAGATAATAATATTCTATCAATTTTATGGCTGGAAAATATTCTCTCCATTGTATGGGTTTCTTATTCACTTGATTGTTTCTTCAGCTGTACAGAGCATTTTAGTTTTATAGGTCCTTGTCAGTTTTTGCTTTAATTCCTTCCAATGGAATCACATTCAGAAAGTCCTTTCCTACACTTGTATCTTGTGGCATACTGCCTATGTTTTCTCTGGCACTTGGAGTGCTTCAGGATTCAATGTCTTTCTTCCACTTGAATCTCATCTTTGTACAGGAGGATAGATATGGGTCAAATTTCATTCTTCTGCATGTGGGCATACAGTTTTCCCACTACTATTAGTATGGATGTTGTTTTTTCTTCAATGTATGTTTGTTTGACTATTTGACAAATATCAGATTATTGTAGCTATGACCTTTCATGTTTGGGCCTTCTCTTTTATTCTGTCTATCTACATGTCTGTTTTTGTTACCAGTGCCATATTGCTTTATTAATGTAGATCTATAATGTACCTCATAGTTCAGAACAATTCCCCAGTGTTTTTCTTTTTGCTTGGCATTGCTTTGGCTATCTGGTGTCTTTTCTTGTTCCAGTGGAGTTTTAAGATTGTACTTCTCCATCTGTGAAGAATTTTGTGGGTGTTTTGATTAGGACTGCATTGAATCTGTAAATTGCTTTTGGTAGGGTGGTCATTTTCACAATATTAATTCTAGTGATCCATGAACATGGATGTCTTTCCATTTTCAAGAATCTTTTTTTTTCTTTCTTCAGAGATTTGAAATTTTCATGTGGAGGCTTTCCATGTCCTTAATTAGGTTAATTCTAAGCTGTTTTATTGTCTTTGGTGCGTTTGCAGATGGGCGTATGCTCATGATCTCTTTCTCAATGTGCTTGGCTTTGGTGTACAGAAAAGCTGCTGTTAATGTCTGCAAATAGGGAAAGTTAGACTTTTTAATTTCCTATTTGCATACCTTTAACTTTCTTATTTTGCTCTAGCTAAAGTCAACTTGGTCGTGTTGACTGATCTTCATGCTGGTTATGGGCGTATGCTCATGATCTCTTTCTCAATGTGCTTGGCTTCGGTGTACAGAAAAGCTGCTGTTAATGTCTGCAAATAGGGAAAGTTAGACTTTTTAATTTCCTATTTGCATACCTTTAACTTTCTTATTTTGCTCTAGCTAAAGTCAACTTGGTCGTGTTGACTGATCTTCATGCTGGTCATCTCTTTCTTTCTATTTTAGCTTGGCAATTGGTCTGTCAATCTTGTTTACCTTTTCAAAGAACTAGTTATTATATTTACTGATTCCCTGTGCTGCTTTCTTTGTCTGTATTTAACTAATTTCTGCTTTGATTTTTATAATTTCTTGCCATCTATCGAATTTTGGCTTGGTTTATTTGTATTTTTGCAAACTCTTGAGTTGCATCATTAAGTTATTTATTTGTATCCTTTCTGATTTTTTTTTAATGTGGGCACTTAGGGCTACAAACTTCCCTCTTAGGATTGCCTTTACTCTAACCCGTGAGTTTGGCTGTGTTGTATTTTAATTTTCATTTAGTTCTAATAATATTTTAATATATTTCTTGATTTCTTCTTTGATCCATTAATCATTCAGTAACACATTGTTCAACATCTCCGAATTTATACACATACTAGAGTTTTGTTTGCTGTTGACTTCAAATTTTATTGCATAAAAGTCAGCTATGATACATGGAATTATATCATTTTTTTCTGCATTTGTTGCAATTTACTTTCTGTCCCAGAATGAGGTCTGTTTTAGGGGAGCTCCCAAGTGCTGCTGGGTAGAATGTATATAGATGTGCATACACACATATATACATATATACTTACATATACACACACACACACATATATTGGCTTTTGGGTGAAATATTCTGTAGATGTAGGTTCATTTGTTATAAGATGCCATTTAATTCTGAGGTTCTCTGTTTTTATTCAGACTTCTCAATATTGGAGAAAGTGGGGTGTTGAAATTGCCTATTATTGAGTTTCTGTTAATCTGTGTCTTTAGTTCCATTAGCTGGCTTTTATGAAATTGAGCACAACAGAGTTTAGTGGACATATGTCTTATTGTGATGTTTTTTTCTTATTTATTGATCCCTTGATTAGAATGAAGTGTCCTTCTTTGTCTCCTTTGATTACTTTATTGAAGTCTATTTGTCAATTCCTTGCTTCTTGATCTCATGTGTTTGGAATGTTTTTTTTCCATCCTTTTTCGTTAAGGTGGTATCTCTTTTAAGCTAAGTTCATTGTAGACAAAAGATAGATAAATCTTTTTTCTTAATCCATTCAGCTTTTCTGTGTCTTTTGATTGGAGGGTTGAAGTCATTAATATTTTGGAATATTAATGATAGTTGTGTGTACTTGGAAGACATGCTATTTTGAATACACCTATTGTTTTTGTTTTGCAATCTGATATAGGGATGTAGGCTTCTTTGTGTGTCTGATATGATAATCTGTCATCTTTTAGATTAGGCCAGAGCAGGAGATGTGTGGCCTATGTGAGGCCAGGCAAAACTGGTGGATGGCAGGAAAAGATGGCACCCAAGTTGCAGGGCTAGAGCCAGTCCAATGAGACAGGGTTCACAGATGAAGAAAATTTGTGGCCACATGTCGGAAACTAGGCTTTGTGTTTGCAGATGGAGGCAGGTTGGGATAACAGAGAGGAAAAGGAAGAAGTGGCTTAATCAGGAAATATGGCTGCCACACAAAGAGAGTTTACAGACCATTGGTATATTGCTAGGCTTATAGGTTTGCAGATGCAAAGCTACATGATTTTATTTTTAAATCTCACCGATGGGTAGTTTCATAGATGCTCAATATCATGATTTAGGGATGTGTTAGCTATAAACCTTGATTATTGCCTCTTGAGAATCACTATTGATTCCCTTTCATAAGACATTATCATGTGGCTTACTTCTCTTTTTGAATTTTCGATAGTTATAATGATTAGTTTTTTCAGTTTTCAGGAGTGGATTTGTAACTACTTCTTGTCGCAGGAGCTTTTGTACCTGGGAGATCCTCACGCAGAGACTACACTAAATTCCATTCTACTGTTTAGCTACAGTAACTGGGCATGACTGGTCAGCTGAAGGCCACAGTGCCATGAAAATCTTGTGATCACGTGGTAAAAATCCTGCTTACATAACAGGATTGCTAAATGATGTCCGGTAGCATCACTGTCCTTCCTTAAGATGAAATAAGGACCTTTGATTTCTTTCCTTTCACCATGGATGAAAAGCCTGGGTCTGGGAGGCCACTTATTGAGTGCTGCAGATTTGCCATAGCCTTGGGCTCTGACAGAGTGTGTGGAGGAGAGACATTTTATGACCAGAAATTTGTGTTTCACATGAGACAAACATAAGCTACTGACCTCTTTGATCTGTAGTATTTGGAGTTTTTTGCTTTGTTTTTAGCTCTAAAAAAAATAAAATAAAATAGCCAATAGTTCAGCTTCATTGTTTTCTTATTCTCCATCTGTTCTATCATGTGTGGCATATATGATTTGTATCCTGCCCAATAACCTTAGGAATTACTGTGCCAGTACAGACCACCAAAGTGCTGGTGCCGTTTCCTACCACTCTCACGTCGAAAACTTTCAACTTACATCTCAAACTACAAGGGACTTAATATCTTAGGTGTGGTCTGTTGTCAATGACGGATTGAAGATAAATACCTTAGCTGTCTTGAAACTTAGCAAGGATAATGGTGAAGTGTGTTTTATACAGTATCTTAGAGGCCTAGAATAACATTGAACTTTACTGGCCCGTTTGGTATTTTGATAGCCTACTCTTACTTTGGCTCCTTTTCTTTATTTTTTAACGTTTTCTTTCCTCTTTTTAAACTTCTTTACACCTGTTGAATAGGATAAATTTCCGCCATTCTTCCCCTCTCCCTTATTCAATCCCTTCTCCTTCCTTCCTTTCTTCTCTCCCTCCTTCCTTCCTTGTTTCCTCTCTTCCTCTCTCCATTTTCCCTCCTCATTTCTTCCCTCTCCTCCTTTCTTTTTCCCTCTCTCATTCACTCATTTCTTTCCTCCCTTGATTATGTCCTTTCTCCCGTCATCCCTTTCTTTTTCCTTCCCTTTCTTTGATGTTTGTGTGAAGAGAGGTTCAACTGAGGAAAGATGAAAAGTTGTAAAAGGAAGCTGGCTTTAGATATCAAATCCTGGAACTTGGAGATCTTTCAAATTAGACTATAATAAGACACAGTCACCAACTATCTCGCTAAGCTCCATGATAACCTCTTGGGGTAATCTTTAAAGGATACTAATAGAGAAGTAAATCACATCACCCTGCATCATGGAAGGCTTTCATCATATGTTGTTACAATAAAACCAGGACATCCACTGTACTATTGCCATTTAGAGGTATCAGAAAACACAGGAAAATCCTTTTTTATTACAGTAATTTTATTCAGTACATCTTGTCATAAGCTACATCAAGGAAGAAGTGCTCTGAGATAATAACTCCTAGGAGTGGTAGATAGCTTTTTGTAAACTTTTGATATGCACAATTACTGAGATGTTCCATGATGAGACACATACTATAGCTCCAGCTCTTGAGGGATATGGGGGAATTATTACTATATAAATTTTAGAGGTTAGTGGTTTTTATTAACTGTGCTGGAAGTCCTGAAGCAAGGACTTTATACACAAAAGGCTTAGTCCAGCTACCAATTAATGAAGGGATCATGTAAAATCCATGTTGTCTATGCTGTCATAATAAAGAGAATTGCAAACCACTTAGGTCATAGTGTCTGCTGAAAATAATAACTTCTTGACTTCAAGTGTAGTGTGTTTTCACAAGATATTGAATTCATACCTCTTACATAAACACGGCACAGTTGAGTGATGGTTGTAAAACTAGCTGAAGATGT
Organism: Peromyscus californicus insignis; assembly: GCF_007827085.1. Classification (NCBI taxonomy): domain Eukaryota; kingdom Metazoa; phylum Chordata; class Mammalia; order Rodentia; family Cricetidae; genus Peromyscus; species Peromyscus californicus. The sequence continues at coordinate 31,414,095 of NW_026294535.1, read as the reverse complement.
TTAGGTGAATGAGATTGAGAAGCCTGTATTCTTATATCTTTCAAATTTTCTAGGTCAATATAAGTCCCCCACCTACAAAGAGTGGAACATCTTCCCTTTGTTTGCATGTTTGCCTGCTTAAGGTCTTCCTATGCTTCTCTTTGTTACATTTAAATTAGAATTAAAATTGCCAATATAGGGCCCACATTGCAAAGTCCAGCAGCCAAAACAGGAGGAAAGTGGTAAATGGCCAAGGGAAATATCAGGATCTGGTTAAAACATGGCAGCAGTAATTGAGAGAACATGACCCACAGTGAACCTCAAAATTCTCTATGGGGTAAGCAGAGTAAGTAGATAGTACAGAGGGCTAGATAGTTGATAGAATGGGCATCAAGGTAGTTTCCTCTAAGTTAATATTAACTCTATAGAAATGTGATCATGAATAAGTCCTAGCATGACATAAAGCAACTTTTTCAAGCTTAGAGTGGAAGCTTAATATGTTTCATGGACTTGGTAGAACTACCTTAGCAAAGCTTGACGGATAAGGCAAAGACTCACAGAAACTTTCATGCTCAACTGAATTTCTTGCAGGACTCTGATAAAGTTATCATCTTATTTTGTTTTCTAAAGGCACTCAGAGGATGCTCCCGTTTTCAAAAGATAAGTAATTCAATATTAACAAACTTGTTGGTTGAAACAGTAGTACCAGCTGTATCTGTAATCCTGAGTTGATGATAGAAGATGCCTGTGTGGAACCTGACTTCATGGTGTCAGTATGGATAAAGATGACATATTTACCATCAAGCACCAGTGTCTACCCTTCAATAGCAATAAGGATGTGACCACTACTTGGGGGCATTTACTTTTGGAGATTTATCTTATTTAATAGGCCATAGAGCTGGGCAGGAGATAGATGGGCAGAGACAAAGATTATTAGTTGACATGTATTAGGGTCAGTAAACTACAGCCCATGGGCCAAATGTAGTCTTTTGTCTGTGGAACACAGTCAAATCTATTTATTTGCCTATTGTTTATGACTGTTTTGTGCCACAATGACAAAGTTAAGTAAGTGCAACAGAAACTATATGACCTGAAAAACATGAAGTATTTACTATCTAGACCTTTACAGAAGTTTGCTGACTTCTAACCCAAATAATCAAAAAAGGTCAAAAACTGTGAGGAGAAGATTGATGTCAGGCTATATAATAGAAAAACACAATCCTTTTTCTCAAACCTTAGCCTGCTTTAAACTCAGTTATTGATTGAAAAAAAAAAGAATGTACCCTACAGAAGAAATATATAAAGAACACATGTTCAGAAGCAATCCTTCCCCATTGCTCCATTACTCTTCTGTTAGTAGAACATCATATAATGGGGAAAGATTAAATATCTGGTTCTGAACTCACAAATACCAGAAGAGCTCCTCATTGTTATGTCCTTGTTTTCTAGGAGACATACTAAAGTCAAATAATAAATGAGGTTGTAGTTCATGCTCACTTCATAGGACTGATTTTTTAGTCAAATGTGTGGTCCCTGCACATGTTGGATAAATTATTTAAATGGGAGGTACCTCATATTGGTTCCTTTTGGAAATGTGATCAGGAGCCAATCCTGTCATGTTAGAGTAATGACTCCTTGAAGCTCAGATTGATAGTGTGCAGTAAGTAAAATAATCTTGGTAGAATTGGCTTAGAGGGAGAGAAAGACTCAGAAGATTGAGCATGTTGCAATGAATTTAGCATATAAGTCTGAAAACAACTGGCATTTGTATTTCCTAGATGGACCTAATAAAAACTATTACTGCCCTTACTGAAATGATAAGGATTTGACTATTAACAAGGCATTGACATTAATGGGAACCTGTGTGATGGTTCTCTCCATGGTGTGGAGTTTATGACATTATTAGATTCTTTGGGATTAGGTTACAAAAGACATATGGAGCCTCAGCATTTAGTAAGTCATAGAAAGTCCATGTAGAATGTTTGAAGTGTTATAAGTGGGATAATTACATGATCAGAATGACTTTTGATATAGATTACTGTAATTAAGAGGTAGAGAATATATGGAAGACAAGCAAGAACAAAAAGAAAATAATCCAGCTGTCAAGGTAGATCAAGAGAAAGAGAAAAGAAAATTGAAACATTTGCATATATTGCAATAGCATTAATATTAGTTCAGTTTAGTTCAAGTGTGCTGGGTTCTGAAATTGAGGCAGGTACCAAGAACAACTAGAGTTTAGTCTAGAAAAACCACATGAATAATCAGATGTGGTGGTACAGGCCTATTTTTCCAGCTTTAGGAGACAAAGCCAGGAGGAGCAATGCAGATTTGAGGACAGCCTTGTCCTAAACAAGTTCTAGGTAAACTAGAGGTGCACAGTAAGACCTTCATTCACATAAATAAAAGCAACAATAAAAGACACACAATAGTTGTGATGTTGAGTAAAATGCATAATTTAGAAAAAGGCAGTATTACTAGGAAGGATGACATATTAACTTCTAGTTTTATTTATTTATTGATGGTGAGGCTCAACTATAATTATCTGAGATTCAACATAAAATATCTAGAAATTATAGAAGTGAGGGCTGGAATTGCCTTTTAGAGAATAACAAAAGTAGACAATATCACAAAAATATCTACTCAGGAAAGCTGAGAAATATTATGTTGAACAGCAGCATTCACAATACTGACAAATGTTGGAGAACATTATTTTAAGGTGTGTTACTTTTCTTTATGTTGCATTTGTTTAACTCTGTGAAGCTCTGTTACTTTGCCTGTTTAGAACACCTGATGGTCTAATAAAGAATGGCCAATGGCAAGTCAGGAGCAAGGAGAGATAGGGCTGGCAGGCAGAGAGAATATATAGAAGGAGAAATCTGAGAGGAAGGAAGAAAGAACAAGAGGAGGTGGGCACAAGGGGCCAGTTACCCAACTACACATTCAGACATGGAGTAAGAAGTAAAGGAAGGCATACAGAAACAGAGAAAGGTAAAAGCCCGGAGGCAAAAGATAGATGGGGATACTTTAGGATAAGAAAAGACTGTAAGAAACAAGCCAAGCTAAGGCTGGGCATTTATAATTAAGAATAAGCCTCCATGTGTGGTTTATTTGGAAGCTGGTTGGCAGGTCCCCCAAAAAGTAAAAGAAAAATCAACAACAGACAAAAGCAGACCCTTGAAAGACAGTCTGTGGGAGGGCAGGTCAATACCAGAAGAGGTATTGATATACAACTCCAAAGAGAAAGATGTCAGGCAAGATAAAGAGCAGCAGTATCAAATATCTCAGAGAAGTTAACTTAGATAAGCTGGGGACATTTTAGCTATGTAGAACCTAGAGACTTTAGGAAAGCTATCCGTGGATGGATGATTAACATTTGAGTGAGTTGAAAGAAAAGTGGAAAGTGTTTCAGGGGCATTAGCAGTGCAACAGAAGAGAGGTAGAGTGTGTTGATTCCAGCAAATAATATAGGAGTTAAGTGCTTGTGTTGTGTTACTCTTCCAGAGGAGAGGGTTAGTTCCCAGCACCCACTTCAGGCAGCTCACACCCTGCTTGTAACTCCAGATCCAATGGATCCGACATATGCTATTGGCCTCTGTGGCACATGTGAGCATGTGCACAAACACTGACAGGCATATATGGTCTGCATATATTAGTTAATATACATTTTTTGTCTTCTTTTGTAGAATGTCTTCTTATTTTATTTTAGGTGTATAAGTGTTTTGCCATCTGCATACGTGTCTGTGTACCACCTGTACACCTGGCACATAAGAAGTCGTAGGACAGATACCTTAGGATTGGCGTTATCTATGAGTCTGAGCAGGCATGTGTGTGCTAGGAATTGAACTCAGGTCCTGGGAAAATGGCAAGTGCTCTCAAGCACAAAGCAATCTCCCCAGGTTCCATTTTTTCCCTAATAAAATGTTACCACCACTCAAGATCCAAGGAAGTAGACAAATATATTATTACTTTAAGTTATCTTTTCATTTACATCTTTACTCTTATATTGAGCCTTATATATTTTTTAAATTACTTTTTAACTTTCTGTATTTGTTACATATGTCTTAACTTTTGCCAGGGAATATAATTGGAAATAACACGTTTGAATGACTTAAATGGTGCATTTTTCCAGATATGGCCCATTGTCTTTAATACATTACACATAGAAAAGGAGGGGGAAAAATGTGGAATTCAAGCTGGAGCCTATTCTACTGATTCTTAGATTTACATAGACTGTTTCAGTAAAACCTGATTGCAGAATCCCCACAATAGACATGAGAATTGCAAACTTAAGAGTTTCTTTCCTTTTATAAGAACAATTACAAGGATGAAGAAAACCCCAGTGGGCAGTTAATTGCTCTCTATGGATTTAATATAAAATGATCCACTAGTTTGTTAAAACAAAAGTACAAAAAAAAGTCTCCTTTCAATTTGCCATGTACAGAGCGTTTTGACAGTTACTGAAACAAATGTTCATTCTTCGTAGGCAACATCATTGTGTTTTGCTACATTCTCACAGAGCTTAGAGCAGACTGTGAGGTGGCTGCCTTTCCCTTCTCCCAACAAACAAACAGCAAACAAAGAAAAACAGTCTTTTATTTGATTTACTATTTTTTTTTTTTTACTATTTTATGTGTCTCTGATTTCACTCTATTCAGGGTCTCAAGTGTCTCAGACTGACCTCAAACTCTCACGGTGCTCTGTAGGCAGGATAACTTTGAATTCCATGTCCCTGCCCCACCTTCCAAATACTGGAATTTCAGGCAAGATTTCAACCAGCTAAACTGTGTTTTAATACTAATACCATATTGAGTAGTTCAGAAACAGGGTTAGGAAGATAGACCAGGTTACTATATGTTCTAAAAATATTTACAAGTATATATTGCCTTACTGATAAGGTCTTTCCCCCTCCGTGTGTGTTTGTGTGTGTGTGTGTGTGTGTGTGTGTGTGTGTGTGTGTGTATGTTTGCTTCCTGGATGTATAACACATTAGAAAACAGAAACAGATTTTTTTGCTAAGATGTACCACCACTGAGAAATACAGTGACTATAAAAACAGGCTGTCATTTTAATTTGTTTGATCTCTTTTATTTAGTCTCATTCTTAGTTGTAAAATTAATACTGAAGACAGCAGATAACTATGGGTTTTGTTCACTCCTAAATAGGTAATGTGTTTGTGATGATTAATTTTGAAGGATACCTTGATGGGATTTAGGATCACATGGAAGCAAGTTTCTTGTGATGTCTGTGGTCCAGATTGGTGAGGTGGACAGATCCAACCTAAATGGAGGCAGTACTATTCCCTGTTCTGGAGTTCCAATTGAAGGAGGAGGAGGAAGAGTAAAAGGGAGAGGGGGAGGGAAGAAGGATGAAGAAGGAAGGAGGGGGGAGATGGAAATGGGGAAGAGAGTAGGTTGAGCATAAACATTAACTGCTCTCTCCTTCCAGATTGTGGATGCAATGTGAACATCTGCCTCCTGGAGCCATACCTTCCCTGACCTGATGATGACCTGTATCCCTGAAACTGTGAGCCAAAAATCAACTCTTTCTTCATTAAGTTGTCTTTGTCAGGTCTGTCCTCGCAACCACCAGAAAAGTAAATAATGCTCAAAACTGGTACCAGGAACCGGGGTTGTGATAAACCTGACTGTGAAGCTCTTTAGCCCTTGGAAACAGCTTGCCAGACGAATGTGGATGATTATAGAACTATGAGCTATAAAACTTAAAGTACCATTCTGCTGAGTGCTTAGAAGGCAAGAATGCCGAGAGAAACAGACAGGGGAGTCCCAGTTCATGAAGTTTCAGAGGGGAACAAAAAGTCTATCAATGCCAGGACTAGAGACCTTTTTATGTTGTTCTGGAAAATAATACCGTTGCATTCTGCCTGTGTTCTGAAACTTGAGGTTGAATTTAAAGGAACTTCGATCTGCTTAGTGGAGGATGTTTTAAGATAGGGTAACGTTCACATTGTGTTGTAGTTACTGTTCGCTGGTCTCATGCAAGTCTACTGTGAGGCAAACAAAAAGTGGGGCAGCAAGATAAAGTGTAAGGCGTAAAAAGTAAAAGCATATGAGCAAGTTTAAGGTTTCACACAAGGGGAGTGCAGAAGACACAGCATGTGTAACCAACGGAGAGATTAGCATCATCAAGGAGAAGCCGGGTCCTCATGGTTAGGATGACAAGCAAGATGTCTTAAGGACAAGGCCCATTGAGAGATCCCTGCAATGAAGTTACAAATTCCCCTATAAAGAGAGAGCCTACATTAAGAATGCCCTCCAAGGGCTTCCCTACATCTGAAATACTACTATCTCTGGAGCTGTTACTCCAGGGTTTGCACACTCAAGCTGATTGGATATGGAACAAGAGTTCTGACTCTATTCTCAGCTGGCAGCCTTTCCCAAATGGTACTGGTTCGGTGGACTTGAAAGATACAGTATTGAAGGAGCCAGGAAATTTTCCATTATGTTTCCAGAGAGCCACTAAGACCACACACTGTGGAGGAGGGTTGGAGTCTTTGAAAGGAGTCCTCAAGAAGGCACTGTATAGATCTGTAAAGAAAAAGCCCAAGTTGTAAAGGAGATCACAGATGTTGGAGATGTATTAACTGTGGGACATCATCTACTGAGGACAGCCGAATGTAAGGAGTATAACCAAGAGGAATGATACTTGTGCCAACCATGGCAGAGCTGGAGGGCTGGGGCTCCCTAAGCCATTTGTATTCCATATGATTTTAACATGACCACCACATACCAGCCATGGAGTTGAGGACTTAGGCTATTGTGATTCAGCCTTGCTCTGGTTCAATCATTCCTTGTTTTGTCAGTGTGTCCCCCTTATAGCATGAAAATGTTTATTCTGTGTAATTATATTCTGGAAGCATATAACTTCCTTTTGGTTTTATAGAAGCTGACAGTTAAGGGATTGCTTTGATTTCATGAAATATTTGAACTTAAATAAAAAAAACAACAAACAGCGTTGGAACTGCTTATAGGGATGTTGAAGTACTGTATGTTTATCATATTATAGCATGTCCAGGAGCCAATGAGAACAAGAGATGGAACATTATTGTTTAAAAATGATGTTTTTGGTTGTCAAACAAACACTTCACCTTGTGTTCTATTTCTTGGGAGTTGAAGTATTTCATCTTGGTAAAACTGAAGAGGTTCCAAATTGAAACAATTCATTCTGAAAAGAGGCTCTTTAAAACTCAGGGACTAATGAACAAGTCTCAGGAAATCCTTGAAATTTACCAAAATTGCAAAGGTTTTCTCTCCCCAAGATTATGTAAGCAGTAAGAAATGGTGCAAAGAGAGACTCTCTGACCAGTTGAGCTGTCTGAATTTTGATCAGAGAGTTCCAAGGATGTAGGTTTTATGAGTCATCACCCATGCTGGGGTGGGCTTCTTCATCTTTTGAGTCTTTCAGGCTCTTGTCTGGTAGGCATCAAATGGGTAGGCATTTGTTTTCATCTCCCCAGGAGAAGTCATACAACAGAAGGAAAACCACGCAAACACAGGTGGATTGGAAAACCAACCAATCAACCAACCAAACAAACATACAAAAGAAGACAAAAAGACAAATCACCCAACTAACCAAAAAACAACAACAAAAACCCATGTGAATGACCAGTTGATCATTGAAGAAATTAGGTAGCAAATTACAAAAAAAAAAAAAAAAAAAAAAAACAGTTCTTTAACCAAATGAAAATGAGTATTCAATTTACCGGAAGCTTTGGAATGCAGCAAAGGGATAGTAAAAATTTTTGTAACTATTCGTGCTTACTTAGAAAATTTAGATAGATCTCAAAACATTACTTGGTGGTACAACTCAAATTTTTAGCCAAACAGGAGAAATCAAATAAACTGAAGTAGTAGCCAGAAAAAAAAAATATTGAGGAAGAAATTAATGAAATGGTGGCAGAAAGAGCAATGGAAAAGTAAGTGAAGAATTATTCCTTTGAGAAGATAAACAATGTGAACAAACACATTGCAAAATTAATAAAATTAGAAATGAAAAAAGAAATTCAGTAGCTACCAATGAAATCAGTATAATCATCAGAAAACATTTGGAAACCTTATAAAAACCTGGAAATTATAGATGAACTAGATATATTTCTAGAAACTTATAAACTACCAAAATTAAATCATGAGGACACACACATATTCTGTAAAATTATCTTAAAATAATAATATTCATCTGACTAGCAAACTCCACCAGACTGACTTGCTGCTTTTTACAAAATCATAAAGGAAGAATTAACATTGTAGTTTTTTAAACTATTGCATAATATATAAAGAGAAGGAATACCATTGCACTTGTTCCATGAAGCCAATATTGTGCCAGTAAGAATAAGATAATAACACAATAAGTAAACTGTTTATTAATTTTCCTGATGGAAAATCCTCAGAAAGATACTGGCAAACTCAATTCAGTATCACATTTAAAATACCATACACTTATCTAAGTGGATTTCATTACAAAAATGTAAGGATATTTTAATACATAGAGATCAGTGAATGTGATAGAATACACAAATAGATTCCCAAATGGAAATCTCTAATCATCCCAATACATAAAGAAACAAACCAAAATAAATCTTAGCATCCCATAACATTAAAAGCCCCCAATAAAGATGAACATTGAACATAACAATGATTATATGTTACAAAGTTATGTACAGTACTATAGTAAGTGGGGAAGTACTAGACGATTTCAACTGAAATCTGAATGAGACAGAATGTTCATTCTTTTTTATTCTTACTAAAGTTATTGAATTCTTAGGTAGAATATTAAGTAAAATATAGAAAAAGGTTACCAAAAGAAATGAAGTGAAATCATCACTATTTTCAAATAATATGATATGCTTTAAACACCTTAGCATCTCTACCATAAACCTCAAAGACTTGCTAAAGACTTACAGCAAATGGCTGGATACTGAACTCATTATAAAAGGGAGCTTCCTATATGCTAGTGATCAAGCGTGCAGTGAGAAATCGGGAAAGCACTCACATTTGCAATCGCCTCACACATGACCAAACAAGGCCGGGAATAATGGCTCAGTGGGTGAAGGCACTTGCTGACAAGCTTGATAGCCGGCAGTCTATCACAGTAATCCAGAGGATAAAAGGAGAAAACTGACCCAGCAAGCTGTACTCTGACCTACACACCCATTCCTTAACAAACAAACAAACAAACAAATAAATAATCATTAAAGGACAAATGAAGAATAATAGAAATAAATGCAAACAAGGGAGTCAAAGACCTCTACAGTTAAGACTTTGGTTCACCAATTAAATTGAAGATAGCACTAGGAAGTGGAAAAGTCGTCCATCTTATAGATTTGCAGAATTAATATTGCGGAAACGGCTATATTATTAAAGTTTATCAACATATGTAGGCCTTATTAAAATTCCAATGATATTCTTCCCTAAAATATTATAAATAACTAAAATTCATATGGAAACACAAAGCACTGCAAATACACAAAATTATCCTGAACAGAAAGCACAAAGATTGAAGTGTATGGTACTTGATTCCACACTATACTTCACTTATATAAAATGAAAAAAAAATTTACACACACACACACACACACACACACACACACACACACACACACAAGCAAACACATAGATCCATGGGGTGGAACTAAGCATCAAGAAATGCATTCTTATATGCATATCCACCGGATGTTTCAAAAAGACACTAAAATGCACTAAAGAAAAGAGCCTCTTCATCAGTGACGCAGGGAAAACAGGATATCCACATATAGAAGAATGCAATTGTATCTTTATCTCATAAAATCAATTACAAATGTATCAAAGGCTTTAATGTAAGACCTTAAGCTAAAATACTGATAAGGGAAACATGTAACTATTCATACATAAGCAAAGACTTTATGATTGTGACACCAGTAGCCCAGAAAATAGCAGCAACCATTGGTTAATGTTACTGGATGAAATTCAAACTCTTCTGAACAGGAAAGCACATAGGCATCCAACACAATGGGAGAAACTCTGGACAGCTGTATATCCCAGAAATTAATTGATAGACTATAAAAAGAATTGAAGAAAAATAACTAAACACAAAAAGAAATAATCTAATCAATCAATCGGAAACAAATAGTACAGGCAGTTTTAAAAGATGTACATATAGCTAATAAATATTTAAAAAATTATTCAACATCCCTTGCCTTTGCAGAAATAAAAATCCCAACTGCTTTGAGATTCCACTTCAATTAAGTCAGAATGACTATTATAAAGAAAACAAACATCAGTACATCTTGGCAAGAATGCATGGTAAAACAAATCTTTATCCAGTAATAATGTAAATTAGTATAGCCACTCAAAACAAAACAGAAGATTGAACTGCCATATGATCTATCTACATATATATATATATATATATATATATATATATATATATATATATATATATATATATATATACCACTTTGTCATTTACACTTAAGGGAACTGAAGTCAGCCAAAGATAGCTATCTGCACATCCATGTTTATTGTGACACCTCACAACAGCCATATATGAAACCAGCTTTGATTCCTACCAACATATCCATGGATAAAGTAAACATGGTACCTTTTCATAATCTTGAGTTATAACATATGAATACAATTCCATTTGCAAGAAAATGGATGGAACTTTACAGCATCTTGTTAAGAAAAATAAGCCAGAGCTGAATAACAAATGCCATGGTTTCTCTCATAGGCAGTATATAGATTTAATACATGGGTACACACATTGGCCATGAAAGTAGAATAGAAATTGTTTGGGAGATGAAAATGTCCTGTTTTGAGGGAAAGGAACAAGAGAAAGCCACTGGACATGAATATGAGCACAGTAGATGATTGTACTGGCTGGTTTTGTGCCTCAACTTGACACAAGTTAGAGTAATCAGAGGAAGGAGCCTCAGTAGAGGAAATGCCTCCAGGAGATCCAGCTGTAAGGCATTTTCTCAACTAGTGATCAAAGGGGGAGGGCCCAATCCATGGTGGGTGGTGCCATCCCTGAGCCGGGTTCTATAAGAAGGTAGGCTGAGCAAGCCAGGGGAAGCAAGCCAGTAAGCAGCTCCTTTCCATGGCCTCTGCATCAGCTCCTGCCTACAAGGACCCTGCCCTGCTTGAGTTTCTGTCCTGACTTTCTTCAGTGATGAATAGCAATGCTGAAGTGTAAGCCAAATAAACCCTTTCCTCCCCAACTTGCATTTTGGTCATGGTGTTTGGCCTCAGCAATAAAAACCATAACTAAGACAGAAATTGGTAGCATTGTAGTGAGATATTGCTGTGACCGACCTGACCATGTTTTGGGGAGGGTTGTGGAAGGACTTTGGAACATCGGACTAGAAGAGCCATTGAGTGTTGAGAAACCTCAGTGGGATGTTCTGTGGGAACTTGGAAGATAAGAATTTTATTCAGAGAAGTGCACCAAATGAAGGCCTGGTTTGTGAAGTTTCAGAGGGATGATCAAAGAATCTATCAGGGCCATTTGTTACTTTGAGTTGAGATGCTGTGCTTCTGGTTAGCGGCGGCTAAAGAATCAGCTGCGATTAACAAGACACCAGAACTACTGACATGAAACCTTTGTGTTACTGGGACAATTGATGCTGGTCAACTGGAGTGAAGAAATTAGCAGTGATTAAGAAGAGATCAGCATCCCTTATGAAATATTCTGGGGAGTGTTTCCTGAAAGCACAGAGAAGCTGTGTTCCAGAGGCAGCCATGGTTGTACCTCATGTTGACAGCCGGACTTGATAATGAGTAAGCACCACCCAGGTGGTACTGGTTTTGAAGGCACAAAGGCGTCATGGAAAGCAGCTGAGGCTTGGCACTATGAAAGGCCAGGAGAGGCCATTGGTGAAGGTGCAGCCTCAGTGACAGTTGAAGGCCCACGACTCAAGGGGTTGTGCAAAGAAGTTGAGGCTTGGCACCATGAAGAGACCCCATGAGAGGCTATTGGTGAAAGTGCATCCCTTTTGCAGAAGAGACCCCAGCATTTTGGAGATGCCAGTACCAAGGGAAGACCCGAGAACAGCAGCAGCAGTGGAGTGGAGCCAGTCAGAGCCTAGATGATAAACTGTTGTTGGTGCAGATGGTGGAGCCGGAGAAGTAAACCAAGACCTTTGGAGGAGTTCACTAGATCGTGAGTAGATCCCAGCCGCTGTATGGTTGGAATTTTGTTTTGCTTTGCTTTGGTTGGGACGGTGCCCTGATTCTTCTTTCTTGAAGTAAAAATGTGTTTTACTGGAGCCCAGAGTTGAGAAACTTTGAATTTTAAAAGTCTTTGGATTTTAAGAGATTGGTTACTTTAAAGGAACTAAATTTTTAATGTGTTTGAATTTGTAAAGACTGTTATTTAACATCTTGGAGATGAATAAGAAAGGAAGGGTTGTGGCTTAATAGTGATGTTTGTGTATCAAGTTGACGAGGGGTCAGTTGGATTGGCTGGTTTTGTGTGTCAGTCATCAGAGGAAGGAGCCCCAGCTGAGGAAATGCCTCCTTGAGATCCATCTGTAAGGCATTTTCTCATTTAGTGACCGATGGAGGAGGGCTCAGCCCATAGTGGGTGATGTCATCCCTGGGCTGCTGGTTCTGAGTGAAAGGATGGCGGAAGAGCCACAGGCCATGGCTACCACAGTTAGAATGGGCTTTATTAGAAAGAAGAGGGGATAGGATGGAGAAGCCAGGCCTGGCGGAGGGAACAGAGCAGGAACAGAGAGAGGAAACACAGGAAGGGAAGCACAGAGAGAGAGCATGGGGGTCTGTGTCCGACTTTTTAAGGTGGTATGTAGTCGCCTGCTGATGATGTAAGGCACCAGACAAGACCCTGAGTTGCTCATGTGCAGAATCCTAACACTGGGTTCTATGAGAAGGTAGGCTGAGCAAGCCAGGGGAAGCAAGCCAGTAAGCAGCACCCCTCCATGGCCTCTGCATCAGCTCCTGCCTCCAGGATCCTGCCCTGTTTCAATTCTTGTCCTGACTTCCTTCAGTGCTGAACAGCAATGCTGAAGTGTAAGCTGAATAAATCCTTTCTTCTCCAACTTGCATTTGGTCATGGTGTTTCATCACAGCAAGAGAAACCCAAAGACAATGATATGTGTATGTGACGATACCATAATGAAGCTCATTTTGATCTCTATAGTGCTTTCCTCTCTGTGCTCTAAAAAATAAATTCTCTCATTAGGGATAACAGGCATCACCACTGTCATGGTTTGACTCTAAAATGTCTCCCACTGGTTCATAGACCACAGTACTGTTTTGTAAGGTTGTGTAGACTTTAGAGGATGGGTATGGGTTGTATAAATGATGCAGAGTCACTGAGAGTGCAAGTTTTTAGATGACACCTATTTCTGGTTTCAGTGTCTGTTCTGAGTGTCCTATCCATTGCTTTGTGAAGACTACAGCCATAGATTCTGTATCCACAGATAATGTTACTCCTGTCACCCGGGCTCCCCAGACATGGTGGACTACAATCTCTGAAACTATGAGACAAAAATAATCTCTTTAGATTTATGTCGTTCTTTTAGGCATTTGATTATTATAGCATTGTAAATAATTAGTACAGAAATTAACATCAGGCTTGAGTCTTCCTTCTGGATGACATACATGAATCTTTGGGATTTAATGTATGTCCTTCTGGGTTTTGATCTTCTATCAATTGTTTCTTGTTGTACTTTAATCCCTTCTTTTGCGGCAATTCTTGCTCTAGGCCATTGTACACTGGAAATACACAACTTGGCTTTTATTTTAAAGATCTCATATGCAAAGGTTTTCTTGAGTCTCAGAAGAGACTATGATATTAGGACTTTCAAACAGTGTTGAAACTGTGAGGATCAGAGTCCTCTTGAATTCAGACTGAATGGATTCCGCCTCATGAAGTAGTCATACATCTTTAGGGTTCAGAGACACAATGCTATAGTCTGAGTCTGAAAAGCCTCCCACAGGCTCACAGTTTGAGTACATTTTCTCAGCTGGTGGCATTATTTGGGGAAGTTGTGGAATCTACAGCCTGAAGCTGGGCTGGCAGAACCGAATCACTCTTTTTGAACATTATGCCTGCCTCTAGTTTGGTCTTCATTTTCGGTATCCCGACTGTTATCACTCTTATTTCATATTTGTCATTAGTTACTACTACCGTGGAGGAGCCACTTTCTATCACGCCTTCCCGCTGACACCATGATCCAAAAGTAAATACTTTCTCTAATAAGTCATTTGGTTAGACAATTTGTTATAGCAAAAAGAAAGTAAGTTATGCAGCCCCATTGTCGTATTCAGTGGCTATCATTTGTATTAATAGAATTCTAATTGAATTAATTTGATTTGAATACTCCCTGGTATGGGATATCATCTTCCTTTTTTTTAAAAAAATATTTATTCATGTATAGGAGGGCTCAGTCTTCATGCACACCAATAGGACTCTGATCCCACTACAGATATTATCTTCCATAATTTCCTGCATTTTCCTATGTATTACTCCTTCACTAGCCATCTTTTCAAATTCTTTGTTAGCTTCTACTTTACCAACTGTCAAATGTTGTAATGTTTAAGAATTAATTCTTAGACTTTTTACCTACCTACATTCATCCTAAAAGGGATGCCACTGTATTTCCTAACTACAGCTAGTGAATATTCACTGACAGATTTTTATGTCTATGAAGATTTTACATCTACATCAGACTCCTCTGGTAAACTTTCTATTTAAGAATCTTTAGCTGGGTGGTGGTGGCACACACCTTTAATCCCAGCACTAGAGGGGCAGAGCCAGGCAGATCTCTGTGAGTTCAAGGCCAGCTTGGTCTACAAAGCGAGTTCCAGAAAAGGCTCAAAGCTACACAGAGAAACCCTGTCTCGAAAAAAACCAAAAAAAAAAAATCTTTAGTATATTTCAATATATCATTTCCAAAAGTTCTTGGCTCCATCAAAACAACCTTCTTTTAATCACCTTCATTATATAGTTAACTACATTTTTTCCAGGCTCTGAGGTAAAATACTTTCTCATTCTTTTCTATTGTCCCACCAATAGTACATTAGTAAATGAACATAGACCTTCTACTTTAAATCATAGATAGAATCTGTCCACTTTTCATGATGTCCACTAGGCTACTGCACTTGTTGATGCTACAAGTATTTTCAGCCACTTCATTTCCTCTGCTCCCTCTTTCTCTCTTCTAGCCCTTTAAAGCACACCCCTTGGGGCTATGTAATAAACCAGAAATCAGTTCATGCCAGTGCTCTAGACAAAACCATCCAGTGGCTACACAGTTCTATTAGAGTTCTTACAATGGCTTTGGATGCTGTGGAATCTGCTGCCTCTTTACCTGCTGTTGTCTATCTCCTGAGCATCACCTTGTTTTTCTCCAACTTTCCTGGATTCTCTTTGTGTCCATATTATTTATATATGCCATGTCTATTCTTGGCATAAGACATCTACTTGTTCTTCATTTGTAATGTTTTTCCTCTAGAAATCTATAGACTCCTATTTTAATTCTTCCCATCCCATCTTCTCATGAGATCTTAGAATCATTTCTAAAATATTAGTACTTTGTTTAATTACTAATTTTAAATATTTAACTCTTAAATTTGTGCTTCCTGACCTTGTATTATTTTGTCATTTTGCTCATATAACCCCCATGACAAATTATATATTATAATTATATATAATAAATTATATATTTATTCCATTCCCTTATACGAAGTCTCTGAAGATTGATAAAACTCTATAATCCTGATGCCCACACCAGTCCATAGTATCTCTGAGGTAGAGGCTCAGATTATACTTCCTTCTTGATTATGCTCAGAAACTTGTAATGCCTTGCTTAGTAAGTGGTCGAGAAATTTAAGCCAGTGGTAATTTTAAGTACAGAGCCCAGGTTTCAGTGTGTTAAATGTTCACAGACACTATTAACCTTCCACCCAGTTATCCAAAACTGCCCACTACAGTTTTGCAGTTTGCATTTCCTTAATATCTCTGATCATAGTCATTTTACATTTTTTTTATACAAACACATTCATGGCACAAAGGAGGGATAGTAATATGCTCTCCTGTCTCCAGAACAACTCCAGACATCTTCAAGCAGAATTTCCTTACCGGTATGAGAGGTTGACTACTGTATAAACAATGAAAAGTTGAAAAATTCCAATCGACCCCTGAGCTGGTTAATTTTGTACTGTTATATAAGGAGTAAGTATATTTGTTGAAACAATGATAATGTGTAATAGTATTGGGGGCCTTCAGTGAAAATAAATATAATAAAGTGAATACAAACTATAAAAACTGAAAAAAAACCCTCTTGACACTCTAGCTACAGTTTTTACAAGAAGAAAATGGCTCACAAAAGAACTGAAAATAGATTCAATTATCTCTTTAATTTTAACTGTAATTTTGCTTAGCTAGACTTCTTATTTTTATACCAAAATCCCAAAAGACCTACATTCCAAAAAAATACTTAACACATTTTATGTATCAACTTTCTTAGAGAATTAGATAGTTGCACGAGAAAATGTCAGTATAATAAACTTTAATACCTATATATGTATACATACAAATAAATCACCAAAGCAAGCATTCCCATAATTAAGTCACTATATCCCTTCAAATCAACATTATTCAAGAAAAAGAAAACGACTTAAATGTCAGGTCCTTTCATGAAACTGTGGAACTGAAACTAAACAGTGTTGGATAAAACAACAACAAAAAATTGTTGCCTCTGTGATAATATGATGAATTACAGTTCAATTCTGTTTAATTTACATAAATGTTGTAACTTGATAATGTGAACATAATTAATCAAGATTTTCTAGAGGAACAGAACTGATTGTGTGTGTTTAAAGAATTTGCTAAATAGCCAGGCGGTGGTGGCGCACGCCTTTAATCCCAGCACTCGGGAGGCAGAGGCAGGCGGATCTCTGTGAGTTCGAGGCCAGCCTGGTCTACAGAGTGAGTTCCAGGACAGGCACAAGGCTACACAGAGAAACCCTGTCTGGAAAAACCGGAAAAAAAAAAAGGAATTTGCTAAATCATGTATGCTAAAATAGTCACAAGAGTGGTCTCACATGTGAGGGGGTGAGAACTGGGTGCTTGCTCAGTCCTGGAGGCTGTCAGAGGGGACCCACGGCGCCTTTCTCACATTGGAGATACCAAGAACTCTGTAGTTGTTAGGTTCGTGAGGCTGATGGCTCTGCAGTATCGATATGTATTTCAAACATAAGGAGTTCCTGGAGAGTAGATAGTTCATTGTCAACAGTGGAAGCCTGGAAATACTGGTTTTCAAATCAGTGAAGAAATCAGCAGTAGAAATGACTGGGTAAACGAACTCTATAGAAGGGGGGAAAGCCAAGAGAGTGAAGGATAAGTAATCTCCCTCTGGCATACTCTTTAAACCGGACTGTTACCAGAAAATGACACACATCCAGAGTAGATCTTTATGTATCAATTAAAGCCATCTGGACAATATCTCAATGCAACTCTCTATTAAAGTGATTCTAAATTGTGACACGCTGACATTAAAACCAACCACCATGCAAAACATATTAATGTAGACCAGAAAAACTTTACAGCTACACTGCTGTGGGTTGTTCCATTGCTCCAGCATATACTTTCAAGATATCATTCTTTTAAAAAACTAATTAACAATGCCTCTGTAACATATACTCAACCTGGAATGTCTTTGACAATTTTCTTGATCATCCAAATAGATATACAACAAAACAAACCAGCAAACAAGAACGACAAAAATCCACCAAAACTTTTTCATTTGTGATCTGTTTACTATCTTCTTTGACTGTAGCCATTTTCATGCTTTCAGAAATAAAATAATATGACAAATTCACTTCAAAATTAAATTCGATTCATAGAATTTGAGGCTGCTTTAAAAAGGCTCATAAGAATTTTTTTCATATTTTTACTGACATTAGTCAGGAAACAAAGTTGCATTTCATGGTTATTTTATAGTAAGTAATTAATGTATTTTAAAGTTATTTGTGAATTCTAAGATACTGTTGAAACTTTCAATGATTTGCAAAAGAATTTCTTAGAATGAGACTGTTCCAGCTCTCTGTTCATCTATATGTATGCAAATATAAAGATGCAAGTTACATCAGAAAAGTTCATCTTCAATGTGACTATATCCTTACACTTGGGGTACAATAGGATCTAAAGAGCTAGTATCATTTGGATCAGTACAATTATTCAGTTGGGGTAAAATGGAAGCCATGGATTAGAAGGTGTCTGAATACATCTACTTAAAAAAAAATTTCTATCTTCTTGTATTCAATTCTGTATCCATTAGATTAGTCAGAAAATATATCCTTCCTGTTGTTTAGGAAGCATAAATTGCCTTGCCGCCAGATACACACTATTGAATAATAAGTGAATAAACAAAGACAAAGAAGGCCAATTTTGCAGAGCAGATTAGAGGTAGACATAACATAGAAAGATTAAACCATCTGTGAAAAATGAATCTTTACTTTATCTGTAATCATTCTTTTCTAATAAGTGCAACTGCTAGTCAAACTGAAAATCTATACAAAAAAACATTCTTTAAGAATTTTAATATCATGATCAGAAAAACATAGTTTTTAAAATACGAGATATCTCTTGGCTAAAAAACAGAAATAATACTTCTTGCTTGGGGAAGTTACAAACAGTATTACTTAATAAGATAAATTTCATTTCAATTAATTTTCTGTAACTATTTCTAAGGCTGTCTTAATAAACTGTAGGTTGGAATTACATATCTAATAGCTCTAAATACTTTTTTGAATTAAGCATTATACACACCTTTGCCTTATGAAAGTTCTCTGGCACTTACAAAAGAATTATTTTTATATCTTACAAAATTTTCATAGTGTAGTGTCCATTTCCCCTATGTTTCACCATCTGAGGGACTTCCAATAAGAAACCAAGCTAAGAGAAGATGTGTTTAAGTGAAAAGACAAAAAAAAAAAGGAAAAGAAAAAGTCCCAAACCAACATATGTTGCTCAAGGGAGTCATACTAGTAAAAATTTTCTAAGGCAACAGACCTGGAAGTATTATCACACATGGGAGTCTGTGTTTGTTAAATATCAGTTACAGTTTAAAGAAAAAGAGGATTCAAAAATCCAAGGAATGTATAAAATCTACCTAAGGTTCAAATCCATTCTGAGTATAGACTTTGGGTTTGCATTTTCTGACTTGGATATCTTTAAGCATACAGGCCAGGTTTTCTTCTCCAAAAACCAGGCTGAGAATTATACTTGAGTCTCAGGTTCATCTGACTGATTGCATTTGTAGTGTGTATTAAACAACTGGCCCAGAAAACACTGAATGCCATACGTGTTGGCTTTTATTAACATATTATAATTACAAATATCATCATATAATGAAAACAGGCCAAGAAGAAGCCTTACAGGAGACGAAATGATACAGGAACTCAATCTGAAATATAGTTGAGGAACCTAAGCTGGTGAATTCTGGGCATTAAGCAGCTGTTACTGTGTGCTGACCTCAGCATGTGATGCCAGGAAGGAGAGAGTTCCTTCTAGGAGCTGCTCCAGGCTAACAATGAATCAAGAAGAACACATACTGTCACAAATCGTCATTCATACCATCTAGCTAAAGCTACTTCCCAAATGCAAACTTCTTTGAGTCATGTGCTATACCATGTTGGAAAATGTTTGAATCAGATCCTAGTCAAAAAATATGCCATCATCCAACACCATTCAATTGGAATGCATTGGTTAAAAGACAGATATACAAAACAGTGATTGATTGATTGATTTTTTAGTTATTCAGCTATTCAGGTCTATTTCTTCTTTTATAGCTATTGAAACTAAGTTCCCCAGCATCTCCAAGAGGGAGAAATATGAGGATTAACAACAAAGATAATTCATTAACATGTACAGAAATATTGCAAGAAATAAAGCTAGATGATTGACTTAACATTTCTGAACTGTATGGAGTCAGGGGTGAAGTAGATATCAGAGTAATAACTAGAATTTGTTCATTTGAAAGCCATATAAACACAGCTCCTGACATTGTACAGGGTGATTAGTCAGTAAAGGGTAAATGTACCACAGACCACAGTGATAACTTTAAGACATAAATTAAACCATGTCACCAACTTTCTATGAAAATTGTTCCAAACATTTCTCTATCACTTAAAAAAAGTTCTACTCTTTACAAAGTTCTCAGTAGTCTCAGATAAACTGACTCACTTTTTCTTTCTTATGTTGTCCTTCACAGATTATTTCATCACTGATTCTGGTTAAGTCTTTACATTTCAGCTCACAATCCACCATTTCTAGATATTCCACTCCTGCCAGTCACTCCCTATCAGCCTGTTGGTCTAGGAGTAATGCCATAGTCCTTTTGAATGTTTTCAGTCACACCTACTAGATTATATACTTTCCTTTATATACTAATATATTGCATATTAAATGTGTCAAAAAACTAGACCACAGGATGTTGAATGGAATAATACACATAAAATAGTATAGCTTAAGGCATCGTCTTCACACTTCACAATAGGAAACATGCCTGATGTGTAATTGTGATGTTGTTGTTATGAAACCATCATCATCATTATGACTTCATCATCATCATGCCTTCATCATCATCATCATCATCAACAACATCAAGCATCAAATGAACAAATATAAGAAGGCAATAAAACAAAAGGGCTTTAGAGAAAAGAACTAGAAAACTCTAGGCATGAAGCCACCATTTCTGCTATAAAGACTTGTACATTTCCTTATTCCTATTATCACTACCAAAAACCATTTTTAACTTGATATTCTATTTTATTCTCTTCTACAGGTCTTTGGTAAACCTAAAGGAAGGTAAATTTTAGTGGTGTGTTACATACCACTTTTTTTTTTCAATTTTTTGAAGCATACTTTAGTTATAATATAATGATATAAAAATATTTCATAATGATGACTGATAGCAGACCAGTCAGGAGGGAAATTCTCATGGTAATAAAGCAATTTTCTGAAGCCCTGTTGCTCCAAATATTAACCCTTTAGTTGCAGATTGTTCATAGATCCAAGAACAGTGAGATCTTGAGGATGAGCTGAGGTAGAAAGGATGCCTGGCAGCTTAGGCTGAGGTCTTCCAAACTAGTAGAAATTGTCTTTTACTCACAACTATAACATACTTGTTAGAAATCACTGCATGATAGAATATGTACAGCTACTTTTTGTACTAGTTGTTTCTCTTGTTGCTGTACCTGGGTATCTGATACAAAGCAACTTAAGGGCAGATTTTCATTTGGCTTACAGTTTGAAGGGAAACAGTCCATCATGGTGTGAAAGACGGTGACAGGTACATGGGGCAGCTGGTCCTATTGCATCTACAGCCAGGGCGTAGAGAACAGACAGGAAGAGGGGCCACTAGGAAATATAAACGTCTGTACTCAGTGCCTCCATGCCTCCATCAAGTCTTCACTTCAAGGCGTTCTTTATGTGAGACTACCTATTCCAAGACTAGGGGAGGTATACATAAGACTAGGGGAGGCATTTGACATTGAATACTGTGACGCTGGTTTCAAAGAATGTTTGTGTTGTTTCATAGATTCTGAGTTAGATGTCCATAAATGTTACAGCCTCACAAGGCTGAAATTAAAGGGCTGATGGAAACTGCATTCTGTTCTGGAGATCATTTCCAGTCTTAAATAGGTATCGACAGAATTCAGTTTCTTGTAGGTAGGGGAACTGAGATTAATATTAAATTGATAGCTTTCATCCAGGGACAAACCTCAGCCATGAGCTGTCTCTCATAGTTCTGTAACATGTAAGTCTCACGCGTTTTCTTAGAGTTGATAAACCCTTCCAGTGTAACAGGAGCATGTAATCTCAGGGAAATTTTAAAGGCTCTTTTAAAGGGTCCACCTCTGTCTACTATAGCTACTGGCAAGACTATTGTGGAAGACATCAAACACTTTGTTAGCAAGACCTGTATAGTTCAATCTCAAACTGACGAGCAAAATTCCTCCTTGATTGCTTGTGCCAGAAGGAGATATGCAGGCTGCTGAGGAGAAAAGAAATCAAAGGTTGTATTTATAATTAGACCTTGGCTGCTAAATGACCTGCCATGTAAGATAAGTCCATTGGTACAAAAATAACATCACTATTATATGAATAACCAACTGCTTTCTGATTGGATTTGAGACCAACTCTATGTGAGGGCATTTCCTTTCTGATAATGCAATCCCATTCAAAAGTCCATGGGTTCTAAGCAGAGGACCTATTATTGTTTTACTAAACTGCCATACTGCCAAAATGCCTTCTAAGTATTTATATTTATAGCTATAGATTTGTGCTGCTCTCAACTTTTGTCAGAGATGCTTCATTTTGCAATGGGCAGCAGCAGTTAATGCTGAGACTCATGACTCATCCAAGAGCTGAGAATTAGTGACTGAATTCTCAGCCCTAAATGGGAGATATATACATACATGTACCTATATGTATGTCTCCAAAACTCCCCTTGGAGAGTTAAGGGTGTTTTGGATATGATAAAAATATGTTGCATACTATATATATATATACTCATATACTCTAAGGCTCTGGGAACATTGTAGAGGAGGAGGTGGAAAGAATGTAATGGTGAGAGTATGAAGAAAGACATTATGAAATGTCATCTTATGGTTATGACATGGCTATCATACTTCTAAAAACACAGCAACTGTGTTTAGCTACAAAAGACCTACACAAGATAAAGCTAATCAAAATTCTAGCATGGATGAGGGAGGGCTTCATGAGGCCCAATTTTTAGCCATAGACTATAGACCACTGAAGACTACTAGGGAAGAGAATCATTTTCCTTCATGTTTGTGGCCACTGGTAGGTTGTTCCTTTGGATGGCTCCACAGCCCTGTGTATATGGGCACACCAATGGACTCACTGGTTGAAAACAGAAGAGAAGATCCAGACAAGGAGTTGAGATGGAAATATGTTGTTAGGGATCTGGGAGAGTTAAGGGGAGTTTTGGATATGATAATAATATGTTGCATACAATTATAAAATTCTCATAGAATAAAACTATTTATTGAAAAACAAAAACAGGGGAAAACAAAAAAAAAATTGCTTACCTGATTAGGTCTGGCCCATCTGATGTATGTTTTTATTGACTCAAAATAAATCAATTACTAATATAATTACATCTAGATGATTCATTTATAGCTGCTTACTAGTATAAAACATAAACTAATCTCAGGGGTGACAACAGTTATACAACTCTGAACTAACCTTAAAGGCAGCAGATACCACTGGCCATATACCGGTAGACAATAGGAATTTGGGGAAACCATCATCTCCATGTATATTGAATAACACAGTAGCCTTGGGTATCAGCATAGCTTTACTAGAAGGAACCGGGCAAGGAGTCTCCTCCCTCAGTAACTTTTCCATTTTTGGCTGTCAGGTGTAAATTGCAGGCACGTGCATTTTTTTTTTTCCTCCTTGAGCCAGAGAATGTGGCAGTTCAATAGACAATAAGAATGGCTTTGAAGTTAAGAAAAGTAAACATAACAGAATGAGAGAGGCTTTCTTACGATGTGCTTAGAGGGTTAATAGCCTGGCTGTGAAAATTTTGCAGTAATTCAATTTGCACTCTTACATTATTTATGCAATTTCGGAATTTGAGAGATAGCTAAAGAGTACACATAAACAGACAAATATTTTAAAAATACTGCATGCACCATTGGCCTAAACATAATCTCCAAAGTACACATCATGTCTTTGAGAGAAATTTATAAAAATATTTGTGTGCCATTTCAGTTGATGTTAAGTCACTTCAAGCAATTGACCAGCTGTGTATTTAGGCACTGATGTAGGAAACTTATGTTTTTCAATGAAAACAAGAGGACACTTTACATAAGCACATAAGGATATTGGGAATTCTAATGAGCTCTTTTTTGGCAGAGAACTTTGTGTCTGTGATAAAACTGCCATTTCTAAGTGTGTAATATTTTAAGACAGCCACTTCTGTCACCACAGCAAAGAATATAGTATTTGACCAATCACTGTAAAAACACAGACTTAAAAAACAAACGAACAAAAAACACTGGGGTGTAAACAAATTTGAAGCAACGTCCTCAGTTAGTAGATACCTTGAAAGAGAAGGTGATCCCTGAGAGAATGAAAATATGAAGTGAATTCTGCTATAGCTCTGGCTTTCTGCCTGGAGCTGACTTTCAGACAAGAATATACAGATGGAGAGGATACTCCGATTGAGTTTTGTTTTGTTGGAAGATCAGAAATTCAAGAAGACAAATGTAGAAATTTTTCATATAACAGCACACTATAGATAAAGAGTTCCATGGATGAATATCTGAGTCTTTGGCTAGGGTATATAGCCTTTGCATGCATACATGAGTTAACTAAAGTCTTAGGCCAGTAGCCCAACTCTGGAAGTTTCAACATACCAGGCTTGCTATTTTCAAAGAAAACGGACAAAAGCAATAGTAAAAGTAATAGTCAGGAAAGGAATTCAATTAAAATAGTCATTTTCACAATATGGAAAGTAAGCATTTTATCCAATAGATAAGATACTGACATGCTCTTTAAATTTAAATAAAGGAAGAGTGGGGGCAAAGGAGGAGAGAGAGATGAATTGTTAATGAGTTTTAGCTGACATGGTCTAGTTAACCAGTATCTCAGTTCTGCTTTTGCAAGATGGTCCTGGAGAAGTTCTTATTACTCAAGATAATTTAATTCCATGACCTGTTTATGAAGGTCTGCTCCTGTAGGAATCCAATGTGACTGCATATGTAAGACAATGGACAATGACTGGAGACTTTCAGGTACCTTTTTATATTCAAGAAAAGGAATCACATAATCTCATAGACTATCTTTATGCATTCATTCTTTAAAGGAATAAGTTTTTCCCTTCTAATTATTAGCATACTTTCATGCTGAGTAAATAAAGTATTGACCCAAATAAAAGAGATAGATATAAAATCAAGGCAAAGAAATTAGCCCTTTATTCTTTTCCTTACGTTGTAGACCAAGAGAAAGGAGTTCATGGCTCCATAGCAAAAGTAGTTTCTGTTATATGTGGAGACTGGCCTGACTAAAGAATGAATATCAGAGTGCTATAGGTCACTAGCATTCTCACAAGCTTTAGAGAAGACTAACTTACAACTAGTTATGTTGGCCTAAGCCCTTTGTATAAAACAATGACATTCAATGAAGACCACTGCAGAAATGTTATGTCTGAATTATAGATTTGATGAAGCTTTGACAACAATTATGATTAATAAATACTCTAATCTAACTCAAAAAATAGTCCACATAGCAAGAATCTGATCATTTGATGTCTAAAATTATATATATATATATATATATGTATATATATATATATACATATATATATATTGTTCCAGATTGGTTAAATGAGCAAAGAAGTCTTTATTCAAATCTGTTGCAATGGAAGCAGAGACTAAATTCAGCTTCACAGAAACAAAAAGTAGGACACACACACCTACACACACACACGCAACTATAACCTGCTGAGTCCATTTGTGTTTCTCATATGTAGATATTAATATTAAATAAATGTCATATATACTTAGTTTGCTATTTTAAGTCATTACTTTTATGTCCATATATTTCACACTTTGCATGCATTCATAAAATGAATATAAGTTGACTACTGTTAAAATCAGCAGAAACAATCTGAGTTATTGAACTACTGAGGGATAAAACTGACCATTGTATATATGTGTGTGTGAAAAAGTTAAAAACTATATTAACATATTATCCATGGGAAAGAACAATTTTTCTGCCTCTCATGTTTTTTTTTTAATACATCAAGTTCTTTAATAAAATACAAAGCTTCAAGGAAGTATGAGAGTTGGGGATTGGGGGAAGGTAGTGAAAAAGTATTCGAAGATATTAATGGAGAGGTTGGTTGGTTGATGTAATTATGGCACTTGTGCCTGTTAATTTCTGTTTATGGAAGTGAGACACCTACTTTTCCACAGATAAGAGAAAGTGATGCCATATTCTTTTAAAATATGTAATCCTATCACGCTTGTCAGGTGCGGGGCAGAGATATATGCCACTGAGTATCTATGGGGATCAGAAGGCAACTTTGTGATGTCAGTTTCTTTCCACACTTAGACAGGTTGTAGGGAGCAAATGGAGGGTCCTGGCTCGAGAAACATGTTCCTTTACTAGTTGTGCCATCCATTGGCTTTGGATCCTATATCCTTGATGATTACATTTCAGTGGAATGACTTTCATGTTCTTGAGCAAGACATTGCTGGGACTGTAAAATATTTGTATCTCAAAGGAATAGAGTAAGAATTAAGCTACCTAAAATAAGTGCTTTAATAAAAAAGGATGACAGTGGCCTGTAGCGAAGGAGAAATCTATCTGAAGTTTAGCCCAAGGGAAACTTGAAGGAACTCATGGCCAGTGGCCAAAATAAATTACCACACTTTGTAAAGAAAACCTGATATGCCTTATGGATTTTTGTCCTAACTAACCAGCTCCCAGGATCATGTAAGTCAATTTCTTGAATTAAATCTCTCTCATGCATTCTCCCCCTTCTTCATCCTACTGTCCACGTTTCTCTGCTAATACTCAGTCCAAACACTTGGTTCAGTAGCCAAACCTACCTGTTGGCTTTCTCTCAAATTGGATCCACTCCTTGTCACCCTTGGCCTAAGGCACACATGCGTTACACAGAAACACACACAGACAAATAAAATAAAACTGAAATCTTAAAAGATTATTAAGACAGGTACCACCATTTGTATGGTAAATGGTCTGAGCTCACTTCTGGGGTTTGAAAATTTACCAAAACCCACCAATCCCTGAGCCCCAAAAGACACCAATCTCTGAGCTTGAAATCCCAACAATCCCCCACCCTGGAAAAACTCTACCCCCCGAGAAACCCTATATAAAGCTTCTTACCCAAGCACAGGCAACCACTCTGTTGTTTTTTTTCTTTTCTTTTTCCCAATAAATCTCCTGTGTGAGGTTTGTTGTGCAGTGTGACTTTGTGGTATTCCTTGGCTCCCTATTGTCAGGATGCCTTTCCCCTCTGAGCCGCAACACTTCCATTAGGGAAGTCCTTTCCCTCAGAGCTGTAACACAATATCGCTTTGAGTGTACTCCATGGGATGCCCAGTTAACATGCTAGGAGCACCACCACACCCATAAAGAGGCCAGGTGGAAATGACCTGGTCAACATCCCTAGGGAGTAACTAATCAATACATAGAGTGAAGAAGTTACATTACTGCTGGAAAAAAAATGCGCTTAAATGCACTCTCTAGCTTCTTTCTTCTTAGTTTCTTTTAAAGATGATCATTTGGGAGTTAGACAGCTGGGTAACACATCATTAATCTCCAAATATCTTTACAGTGGGAAACACCTGTATAGGGAGGTTATGATAGCACTTGCCTATGTTGGTTTCAGGTATGCCAAGGCTGATGTTGCTGAAAACACTGTCTCCACTTAGGCCTACAGTTGTCCATCTGAATAACAAATCACATTGATAGGAAAAAGTTAAATACCTCTGACTTCATGTGGTATCCATAGCCTTTGCAGCTTTAGCTTTTGAGCTAAGGGTATCTAGAAGGTACAATGTTCTGAAATGCTGGACCATAAAAATAAGCAAATGTATGTGGCAGGTGAGTTCCTGGAAAATGTGAAAAAATATTTCCCTCTTTATTAGTCTGTTTTTTTTTCCGTCATTATTGTATTTTCCTTCATTATGCTGTCTCTAGAACTGCCCAGCTCCTTAGAGTTGAGAGCTGATGTGCTAATAAAGGTTCCCATTTCCCCATTCTTTGGCCACTGAATAAAGTTTCTTCTATTATTTTATACATTAAGTTAGTGGGTCTATCATATCGAGACAAAATTGAACCACTGTCTGAGGGACAATGAGCTACAGCCTAGCTCAATTAACCCGTTGTCTCCTGACTGTGCTTACATCACACTGAACAGATATTCCAGTTAGAAGACCAGAGTCTATGCCAAATCATAGCAGTGGTTTTTTTATTCATCAACTAATAACAAGATAAGTCTGAATGCTGTGGTATAGGATCTCTGGGTGACTTCCTTAACACGTTTGGCAATTTCTACAATTTATATTCTTATAAATGCAACTCTGTAATTATCTTTCTAACAGTTGGAATGGAATATAAATTCATTTCGGTTCCAGAAAGAAAATTGTAAAATTAGCTGAAAACCAGGGAAGATACTAGATGTGCAAAATTTTCTATCCATCTGTCCTGTCTGTCATCTGCATTTATCATCTCTCTCTCTCTTTCTGTCTTTCTCTCATCTATCATTTATCTATCTATCATCTTTCTATCTCTTATCTTTTATCTATCTTCTTTCTTTCGTCTATCTATCTTTTGTGTATCAATCACCTACAACTTATGAAACATCTATACTTTATTAGCTTTATAATATGGCTCTCTGTTGTGTCCATATCACTGTAATGACCAGGCTGGATTTAAACTCACAGAAATCTACCTGTTTCTCTCAAAGGTTGGGGAGAAAGCCCTGTGCCCTGCACTTGGCTTGATTAAGTTCTGATATCTTAAACTTCACAAATCCCTTGTTCCTAAAAGGTGAAGGGTGGAAGAGAAGATAGTCACTATTTGTTACTCTTATTGTCACTCAACTTCTGGCCAATGGCTGGATTCTGTAGAGCTATAAGATTCAACTCAGTATTACTTAGCCAGATTTTTTGTAAATATATTGCTAGTTTAGGTTCTTAACTGTATTTCAAAACACAATACATACTACTCACTGTGGTTGATTCTAGGATAACTACCCTCTGATCCTATTTGCATATGTTATTAATCATTTCATTTAATGAATGATTTAAGATGTTTTTGCTATAGTGCTCATCGTGAAGGTTCTGCAAAGCCTTGCCTGTTGAAGGTTTGGTCTGAGCATTGGTGCTATTAGGTGATAGGAACCTTAGAGGTACGCCTAATGGAAGATGTGCTCTCTAAGAGATTTCACGAGTAGTTGCTTCCTGTCTCTCTTTGTGCTTCCAGCTGCTATGAAATGAGCATCTGTCATTTCCACGAGTTCTCCATTTTGGTGAACTGACTCCTCATCAGCCCAAAGTAAGTGACTGGAAAAGCATGAATAAAAACAAATGTTTCTTCCTTTTAAGCCAACTATCTCAGGTATTTTATCATAGTCTTGACAAACACACTAACAAAGTTTTGTATTTCTTCCTTGATAATAGACTATGCCTATAGTTTCTCAAACAATGATAGATCAATTTAAATGGCAATCTGCAGTTAAAAACTAAGTTTCTTAAATATTTCAATGCCTTATTTTTCCATTAATAAATAATTATGTTATGAAATAATAATTATTTAAATATGTGTAATCATTTTATTATTTGGTAGAATTTTCATTCATTCTTTTTTTTTCTTTTTTTTTTGTCTTTTAAACTGAAACCAGAATAACCCAACATAGCAGGATTCAAAAAGTACCAAATCAAAAGCTTCAGATTTTTACACTTTAGCACAGACTAAGCAGTATTTTTGTGATTCGTCAATTTTAATAAACTTCTTGTATATTTTAATATTGTAGAAATACTGGGCTTCTGTACAAAATACAAGGACTAAAATTTCTGGCAACAGTTACAACTGCAGCTACAGTGTGTGTGTGTGTGTATGTGTGTGTGTGTGTGTGTGTGTGTGTGTGTGTGTGTGTGTGTGTGAAGCTAGTCATAAGCTTTCGAATTCATAGGTTATTGTTTATTACATGAAAATCAATTCTGTTCCATGGCCTTTATAAGATATTATACAATATATAGGAAAACCACACAGTTTCACAAGTCACGCACACAGGTTCACAAAACATAACTTTTTTTTCATAGCTGGACCTCACTTTCCTTTTTATTCCCTACTTCACCCAGGTTCAGATCTCACATCTAATTGTAAAGAAATATACAAATTTTATAATTTTAGCTTAAAATATAATGTTATAGAATTGCTTCCCGTTACCTCTTTATTCTTGGAGTGTATCCTAAACTTCAGGGGTTATCTTTTAAAGTCTGTGGATGGTGATGTGGTCCCTGCTCTTATCCAATCCAAGGAGACACATAATCCTTGTCACTCCAGTGGGGTTCATTTCAGTGACACCTTTAAAGAACAGGGTACTATTCATGACTCAGATGAGTCAAAGAGCATTGTCCTTGGCTAACTTTATATTATGCCTCTAGCATAATGGTCAAGTTTGGCCATTTCCTTATTTTTAATCCAAGACTGAGGTTCTTCATCAGATACTTTCTGTTATTGATATATCAGTAAGACTTTTGAGTTCTTAAATATTAACTGATTATTAATTTAATTTTCCCACGGTCCAATGATAAGTCTATTTGGAATAAGTGTGACTTCATTTCTCATTCCAAAGTTGAGGAAAGTCTTAGGCTTTAACCACATGTAGGCCTAACAGGGATTGCACATGGAAATTAGGAGCCCTTCCAGGTTTTGTTTTTATGTTTCTCACCTCTGTAAACATAGTGAGAACTAAGTGCTGTCTGGTCGTCCCTATAAGGATGTTTTCGACGAAAAAACTGAGCATCTATGCATGAAACTGTGTATAAAACTCTGTATTTATGATCCTGTCTAAAAGTCGTATTACCAAGAATTTGGGATTATCATCACCATTTTACTTATGAGAAAACTTAGGTTAATTAAAATGTTTGTCTAATGACAGGCAGCAAAGGAAAGTCCCAGCAACAGTGTAGACGAACTTGCCGGTACGATTGAGGGCAAGGAAGCGAAAGTAAAAGCTTCATGACCTTTTATGTGGGATGCTGTCAGGAGGTAGGGTCTAGCTTGGGGCTAGAGCTTCCCATCCTAAATGATAATAAAGAAAATCTCACACAGCCTTGCCTAGTTTCTTGATTTTTTTTTTTAGTTGATTACAGACATAATCAAGTTCACAGCCAAGATTAGCCATCACATCAGCCATGTGGAAGAATGGAGTTTTAGTGTTTAAAGTGTTTATATATATGAACAATAATTCATGTGTGTGTGTGTATATATATATATATATATATATATATATATATATATATGAATTTGAATAGAAATGCAAGGCCTTATTACTATAGTTACCAGAAGCACAAATGTTCTGAATCCCTCATTATGGTATTTATCATCCATGATGCTTTTTGATTTTCCATCCGAGAAAATCTCTTAACATAAGTGGTTTTGTAATATTCTAGAGTGAAATTTCTGATGGGTTTGTTACTTTAGCTTTGCTTTTAAATTAAATGTCAACCTTTAAACAAACCTTTTGTAACTTGATCAAAGGGTGTTCCATTGAGAGACTTGATTATTCATCTTTTCTCTTTGAATGAGTCCACTGGAGTTTTAAGAATATCACAGCTTTCCCTGACTACCTGTTAGTTTGAGAGAACTAGTTTTAGCTCTATAGCCCTAATTTATTCTGTATTATTTTACTTTGTTTCTGCTTCAGTATTTGGCAAATGATGAGTGGAAAAAATCTGAGTTTAATCTTAAAAGAGTTTCAACTTGGCACATGTTTGTGAGGAAGCACCCTACAATGAATCAGGGAGCTCTATGTGACATTTTGTCTTTATATTCACAACACTTAAAAAAAAAAGAAAGAAAAGAAAAAGAAAACCCTGAGATTTAAGGTAACTAAAATTAATGACACAGACCATGATACTTTTAAAAATTAAATATTTCTAGAAGATTCAGTATTTGTTTGAAGAAAATGTAAATTCATACTTGTGTGTGTATATATATATATATTCATTTACATGTAGTCAACATCATCCTAAATTTGTTGATCAAAAAGCCAAAACAAAATAATGAGCCACCCAAAGCATTTTATATATATTGGCACCAAATGTGCAATTGAGAGTTCAGTGTACTTTTAGGATTAGAATAATATGGATGAATTAAGATGACATTATATAAAAACTAATTTAAAACTCAGATGAGCCGGGGCGGGGTAGGGGGAGAATTACTCAACCTTTAAAATACCTACTGGTCAATCATGAGGACCTGGGTGTGAAGCTCCACAATCCACACTGGTTATGATTGTACACATCTGCAACTGTATCCCTTGTGACAGGGCGTGCGGCAGAGACAGGTGGACCTTCCAAGCTCAGTGCCCAGTGAGTCTAGCCTATCAGTGAGCTCTGGGTTCAGTGAGAGATCTTGTATCAAAAGATGAATTAGAATGCAATAGCATAAGTCATCTGACATCAAATTCTGGCCTCCACATGTGCATGGGTATAACACACACACACACACACACACAAACACACACACACACACACACACACACACACACACACACACACACACACACACACCCCTGATGTAACATGCTATAATTTGTACATTCTTTTTGGGGGGGCTACATTCTTGGTACTTTATTCTGATAAAGGGGGCTACATCCAGTCACATAGTATCCAGATGGATAACAGTGATTTTTCTAAACATGTAAGTTGGGTTACTTTAAACCTATTTTATCTGGTGTCATTGTGTCAGAGTCTAGTCCTATCTAGATGTTCTGATATTTTATGCCTATCTGTGGTGTGTTAAGGAGTTTGGACAATTAGAGTTTCATTCTGATACTGATAAAGTGGCTTTTCCCTTTCTTCAAAGAAACTGTTTCATAATTTTCACTGTGATGTTCTAGGATTCATTGTGAGCCCTGTCATGACTGGTGACAATCTTGGAAAACTCACTTGGGCTTTGTCAGTTGGTTAGTGTTTTAAAGCACTGAATAGAGTTCTAATTGGGTAATTAACGACTTTTAATAAATATATTCTTGGAGTGTGAGGGACTGATAATACATAAGCTTTACATTTTGATAGGTGTCAATTTATCCCATGGTCATTTAAGTGAACATCTATGCATTGCTCCTAAAATTTGATTCTGAGTTT
This sequence comes from Peromyscus californicus insignis, assembly GCF_007827085.1. Lineage (NCBI taxonomy): Eukaryota > Metazoa > Chordata > Mammalia > Rodentia > Cricetidae > Peromyscus > Peromyscus californicus. The sequence goes on along the minus strand of NW_026294535.1, from coordinate 31,381,210 downwards.
CTAAGATCAGAGTAAGGTGAAACTTACAGGTAACTTGGCATTGATTCTGCTCTATGAACTTCGGTAGTCATGGGTATATTCTTTACTGTCTTTTGGACTGTACTATTTTCATAGTGATTGTGGAAATAATATTACTCTTGTCACTTTGGTTTACATAAGGAAAGTAGTACACCGGGCAGTGGTAACGCAAGCCTTTAATCCCTGCACCCAGGAGTCAGAGGCAGGCGGATCTCTGTGAGTCCGAGGACAGTCTGGTCTACAGGGTGAGATCTAGGACAGGCACCAAAACTACACAGAGAAACCCTGTCTCGAAAAAACAAAACAAAACAAAACAACAACAACATATAAATTCCTAGCCACTGTAAAGTGAAGCATTCAGTAATTATGAAATTTCTAGGTAGGCAGGGATGGTCTTGGATATAAATTCTAGATGATTCTATTATCACCTATGAATTTAGTCCAGATTACCTAGAAGGCAAATTATTTCTTCATGTTTATTGCAATTTTCTCAGTGCGTGTGCAGCTAAACATATAGAGTTTCCCATGCAAGTACTTGGTTGAATAACTTAGAGGCAGAATTCCCTGAGTCATGATGGGTTCCATAAGCCTGACCTCTTTCTTTTACAGATGAGGGCACTGAGTTTTACTCAGAAAGATACAGCTCTATAAGCAGAAGTTCTTACCATCATACTAGCCTACTATAATCTCTGAGGTATTCTAGCAAATGCCTATCACAATGTTTAGAACATACTAGAAGCTGGAAAAATATAACAACCTCTTTCTAGTAATAGATTCTCAGAATGCTTGGTCTGTACCTAGAGAAGTGGTAAATTCTCATATGGTCTGTGTGACATTTGACACCAAATAATGAAGTCTGTGACAAAACTTACATTTACATCCATGTGGTATTTAAATATGTGCATTCCCTTCATGGATCAATCAATCCTCTGTACCCTTAATAAAAGCTATTTTCCTAGGAGCTAAAAGACATGCATCTTTTGAGGCAGATGAAAAAATAAAATGGCAAAATTTACTGAACAATATATTTCAACTGCATTTTCCACTGGGACAAAGTTATGGGTAATTGTACAATTTTGGTTTCTCCAGGCACTAGGTTTGTAAGAACATGTTTAGAGCAACCAGAAACAAAAATCATATTTCAGCAGCCTTTCAAGTAAAAGCACCTCCCCTCTTCCCACCGTTGTAAAAAAGGGCTACATCTTAAGGGAGAGAGTTTAAATGCCACTGGAGGGTTTGAAATAGTGAGGACTGTGTGAAGGTTGCATTGCCATAGTCTTTAACACAGGTCTTCAGTGATGACTGCAGTATATAAATGGAGAGATAGAGAGTTCATTCATCGTACGGTGGAGCAGAAAACTCACATCTGTTCTTTCTACAACCCAGTACACCCCATTTATTAATGCTGTTCTCTGCACTGTCAGGTCTAAGCAATTAACTTGCACAGACTGGCTTCTCTGAGGCTAGACAGACAGGGTTTATCAGCAGGAATATACCTTTTTAAGCACTTTCAACAGGAGAAAAAATGCAGGGTTTCTACTGCTCTGTCTGTGCTGAGGATACCATACACAACCAGCCACAGGCTAATTTTCATGCCTGAGTAATACTCACCAATTTTAATAATAGAAATTTACAATATAGTAAGTTATTTTGAGTGGAACATTATGCAAGTATGTTAGCTTCTTGGTGAATGATTTGTTTCTAAATATATTGGTAACCCATATATCTGGTTACGTGTGTGGGAGGAAATAAATGAATTGTTCTACTGAATAGCAGCAAAGAAAATATGTATGTGCATGGATGCTATTCTTCTGCACTCCAATGATATTTAAAATAAAATACCATATTTATTTTGAGACATGCCCCATAATTTTACAAATTGCTAAATCACCTCTCATTTAGATGTATTAAAAAGCATCCAATATACTTGGAATTGAATTTTTCTTGAGTCTTTCATTGTCTTCTTCTATTTGCTCATTAGGGTCTTCCCTCCTTCCTGAGTTCCCATGTTCAGTGAGTGGCCCCGCCATTCACTCTTTTTCTCTAGTTTCATGAGAACATCCAGGCTGTTCTTTCTGTTGCATCCAATGTATTCACAAAACCTCGTTGTTTTAAAGGACAATTGCTACCATTTATTATTTATTTTGTCTCCACACACTGAATTCCCCAATCTGGACCTATGCAGGATCTTTATAGCTAGATTATTTTGTTCCCCTCTTCTTTTGTTCATTTTTCATAACTTTTACTGAGTATTTTTTGACAATTTCATACATATATAAAATGTTACTGGTTATTATAAACCCTAACCCTGTCCAATCTCTCTCCCATCCAACTTTTTTGTCCTTTCTCCCTACAAGTCCCTTTCCGATATTAATGGCTTTTTTTTTAAGACCTATTGAATATAACCAGGATCATTTGTGTGAACATGGGTTTAGCACTATCAATTTGAAACTGGAGGTCTCCTCCATGGGTACTCAACTGAACAAAGTGATTGCTCCTTTATAGTCTATTAGTTATGTCCTTGTGGCTATGACAAAGTACAATGAGTAAAATAAACTTAAGGAAGAAGTTTATGTTGGCTTATAAATCTTGAAAGAATCAGTTACGGTGGGGAAGGCATGGTATACCAGCAAAATCAGAAAGAAGCTGGATGATCACTTTGTTTTAATCTGCCACAAGAATCAGTGAGAGAATAGGAAGTAATGGTAAGTTTGTAAACCCTCAAAGTCACCCCCTTGACATACTTCTCAATGCAAGACTCTACCTTTCCAGGGTCCCATAACCTATTTCAAACACCCTCACCAACTGGGGACCAACTATTTAAAACCTAAGCCTATGGGGAACATTTCTTATTAGAAGTACCATATTCTGCCTCCAGTCCCTATAGACCTAGTTCAGCTTGCAAAGTAAAGATGGAAATCTCTTCTGAGACTCAAGGCAAGCCCTTAACTGTGAACACACATGGGGGAAAATAGTTACTTATTTATACAGTGGCACAGAATATACATTACCATTTCAGAGGAAGAAATGAATGTATGGCAGAAAAGATTAAACCAAACTAAGACCAAAACTCAGCAGTAAAACACCAAATCCTTCAGCTTCATGTCCAGGATCTGGAATTCAATTTCAAAGGGATTAGATGGCCCCACCCTTCTAACTTTGTCTCCTGTAACATATATTTCTCTGGGGCAGTCCTCAATCCCTGTATGCAGCTCTCATTGACTGACAACTCATGACTTTGTACTCTCCAACACCTTGCAGTCTCTACCTTCACCCAGGTTTCACCTACACAGCTTCACAGAATGGTTTATAAGTCTATATATCCACACATAGAAAGCAGAGAAAGAAAGAGCAGAAAGTGATGGGAGGCTATAAAGCTTCAAATCCCTCCCCCATTATCATACTTCCTCCCCCAATGCTTTAACTCCTAAGGGTTCTATGACTTCCCCAAGGAGCATTGCCATCTGGGAACCAACACATGCCTAAGGAGAGACATTTCTCTCACAAACCATCACATCCAGAATCAGTAAGTGATTCTTCATGGAGATTTAAAGCTCCACAAGACTCTTCTTAATTCATCACTGACTGGT